>NC_052505.1:65063549-65406748 GCF_014356525.2 Nilaparvata lugens
AAAGAAAACCTCGAAACCGTGTTATACTTGGTGAACCTACTATAGATTTTAGTAATAAACTTGCAACTCTTGGAAAAATATTTTTTAGATCTTGTGGACAGGGTTCTATATTTTATGTGACCGTTACCATGATTTTTACAGAAAAACCTGACCCCCTCGCTAAAAAACGTCAGATCTTTTTGGAAAAGCAACTTCCTCGGCATCCTCCGGTATTGAGAGAATGGTTTCTACAAGAATTTCCTCATCCCAATTCATGGTAAGTCGACAATCAGTCCAAGTAGTCGTCTCTATTTTAACCATCAATGTTTAAGTATAACCGTGGTTTTTCAAAGAAATCTATCAATGCATTTTTTTCAGATTTCAATTAAAATTAGCTTTTTTAATGAATTGAGTACCAACGTGATTACAATAACTGGTGGAATTTAATACATATTTATCACACTTGTAGAATTCTTGATAGGCCTATATGCAATACGCTCATTTTTCATGAAGATATAGGCTTAATAAAAATAAATAGGTTTTTCTTATTTGTACTTGTGATGCGAAAGAATATTCTCACATAGCTGGTGCAACTAGCTAGCGTGAATGATTGTACAGGATCACTATTCGTGAATCTATTTGACTGACCATTTCAATCAATTTTGAATTTCTGAGAGAATAATATTGGAAGTTGGGAAAATATACAGTTATTTAATTATATCTAGTGAAGTGGTTTATTCACTCTAACAGGTTGTATGCACTATTGGAGTTGTTTACAGAGGCAAGCAACCTGGAGTAACATTATTCAACATTCATATTTTGTCTTCATAAGCTTACAACCTCCTCCAACATTCTGCCCACCCTATTCTCTCTGTACCACCCAGCCTACTGAAAATTAGTATTTCATCAAGCTATTGTATTAGTTTGGTCAGACATCAAAGCTGAAAAATCAATTTTCATTTTCATTCATACAATAAGTACATCATCAAAATGATGGGGAGAGAAAAATAGGGAAACCTTTTGCTATTCCTTAGAGGCCAATTCTTCAGATCAATGCTCTTGTCATTATTGTACAACTTAAACATGTTGAACCCATTTTTGCGAAGAATTTAAACTAATAAGAATAATTTTTCAAAGTCTATGTTCAAAACATTTAAAGATAAACGAAAAACAAATCAAAGTTTTTCAATAGTTATTGCATACCAATTATTAGCAATTCAAAGCCATAAGGTGATGAGAACTGTTCAGATATCTGCCTTTGGCAGAGAAGATGAAAGTTATATGCATGCAAGATTCCATACAATCAAGGTCACATTAGTTAATCCCTGGACCGATTTACCCCTTCCACAGCATGATTTAGTATGGCATGAAGGTCTCATTTTCAAGCTCAAAAAAGTGCTACCAAAGCAATATACAGATATATTACAATCCTATCTCACTGACAGATACTTTAGGGTCAGACATCAAAGCTGAAAAATCAATTTTCATTTCATTCATACAATAAGTACATCATCAAAATGATGGGGAGAGAAAAATTAGGAAACCTTTTGCTATTCCTTAGAGGCCAATTCTTCAGATCAATGCTCTTGTCATTATTGTACAACTTAAACATGTTGAACCCATTTTTGCGAAGAATTTAAACTAATAAGAATAATTTTTCAAAGTCTATGTTCAAAACATTTAAAGATAAACGAAAAACAAATCAAAGTTTTTCAATAGTTATTGCATACCAATTATTAGCAATTCAAAGCCATAAGGTGATGAGAACTGTTCAGATATCTGCCTTTGGCAGAGAAGATGAAAGTTATATGCATGCAAGATTCCATACAATCAAGGTCACATTAGTTAATCCCTGGACCGATTTACCCCTTCCACAGCATGAAGATGCTACTATGCATACCAGTAATATTTTATCATCCATGTGAGTTGTATCCAGCTATTTGAGTCAACTAGACAGCACGCCGTAATTTAATAATTAGGAATACAGCAGTAACGTTTGTGCAGTAGGCTTATTTCAACTTGGTCCGCTCCCGCATCGAAAATCTAGGGATCTTATGATTAGACCTACATCTGTAGGTAATGTCATAGATACTATCAACAACAGGTGTGATACCAAGGAAATTAAGGTAGCTGAGAAAAAGAGGTTGAGACTGTGCTGTGTGTGAGTGCAGAAAGTAATGAGAAACAGTGATGTGTGATTTCATAACCAAAATTGAACAATATTAACCTTTTATTAAAATTTTGGAGAGAAATGGTACAGCCTCAGACTAGTTTTTCCTCTATGGCCATAATTATTTTATGATTATAGTGTTTTGTTCAATAATTGAATAAATAAATACATACTGTGCTCAACATCGAAAGTTACATGTTCCCTCAATATTCCAAAATAGAATAGGTGTCATTCTGCTAAATTATCAAATAACTCATTATTATTATCATCTATGTGGATAAAATTGATATCACAATGAGTTACCGATTATCAATATAACGATTATCATTAATTCTGTATCCAAACCTCAACATTACAAAATTATTATTTTAGTAACTTTGAAAATCAATAAAAATGTGAAACGGTTGAAGTTGTTTGTTTGTGTTGTAGGTATGAAGCGCGATCGGCATTTGTGCGCTCGTCGGCGGTGATGTCGATGGTGGGATACATGGTGGGGCTGGGCGACCGCCACGGAGAGAACATCCTCCTTGACTCCATCACCGGAGGGGTCACTCATGTCGATTTCAGCTGCCTCTTCAACAAGGTACCACTTGAGACGTTTTCAATTTTACACTATCCATGGGCTCGGTTGCACAAAAGCCTGTCAAATTTTAACTGTGATTCAATTAATGTAATGTGATTTAATGATGTGTGATGTACAATTCTGCATGCATTGTGCATGTGTGATGTACAATTTGATGAATAAAGAATTGATGAAATGAAATGTCACGAGAGCCAACCTGAGAAGCCTTCGTTTCTCTGATTGGATCATGGCCTTTCAGCAACCGGGCCCTTGTATTTTGTTGTTAAAAGGAAACTAATTCAAATCCATATAAAATGTCATAGTGTTAGTGATTCTTGTGACTTGAAATTTTCCAAGCTTTTCCATATTTTTTCATTTATAGATGGATATTGGAGTATAATACTTATTTTTTATATTTATAATTAACCCATATTCCAAATTTTTAGTGTTTAAAAATATGTTTTTTTTATTAAAAAGTGTGAGAGATTTGATATAATCGTTTCTAGGACATCTTTAATTAGAAAAGATAATACTCTTAGTGAATGGAAAGCACAACACACAAAAATACAATATACAATAAAATAATCAAAATAACAGTAACAATAAATGTAACTCAATTGTGCTTTTCCAAATAAATATAACATAATAAAAAAGTAAGACAAAATTGCTAAAATGAATAAACTGCTACAATATAAAATCAGTTACGAAACCATTATCACAATAATTCATACATACAAAAATCAATTTCAAAAAATTCAGCCACTGTATAAATTCATTCTTTCTGCAGGATAAATTTAACGTTTTTTATTTTTGAAACTTACAAGAAAGGCTTCTAATAGATAATGGCAAGAAATTATACAATTTTACTCTTGTAAACATCTAGCTTTTTTGAGATCGTGAATACTCGAGGTATTCAGTTCTTATGTCATTTCTGTGCCACGTGTTATGATTATGGACTCAAGTGTTGGTAGCCAACTCCATTTTATACTAATGTAAATAGAGAAGCAGACTCATCACATAGACGAACGGCAGAGTCAACAGTTCAATCTGAGCTTAATAAGCATTTAACAAAACAACATCAACAGCTCCACGCGATCTTCTTAACACATAAAGTCCTTACTTGGAGACTCCACGTGCAAGAACCAATTCAGTCTGTTATCAATATACAACACCATGAATACCTAGGAACTTAAATAATTCAATACTGCGTGTTAACCTATTATTGTAGCTGAAACTAATATAGTCCAGTCAAGGAAGGGTTATAGAGGGAAAACTTTGGAAGACAATTTTTGTTCCTGCATTTCTGTTTAGGGTAGTGAGGATGTAAACATATCAAAAGTCCTTTCCCCTACCCCGAGTGCTAAGGTGGTGGGGTTGCTTCAAAGGTGCCATTTTTTGGTTTCTTGCATATAACTCGAAAACTATGCATCTTACGGACATGACATTACAGTTCTATACAAAATTGAAGCTTACATAAATTCCTGCAATATTAATCTCACAACTTTTTCTATATCTCCTACGGTTTTTGAGATGTCCGCTCTTGAAGATGTGACATTTTTAAAAAACCACGTTTGCTTCCAATTTTTTGCAATTTTTGCACTTATAACTAACTTCTTAAGATTCGATGGAAAAAATCCATGCTGATTATAAACTTATAAAGCATAACATTTTCTTCAATTTGATGTATAATTTCACAGTTTTAAGCATTTCCCTACGACTGTTGTAGCAGCTTTAGTGTTGAGTGTGAAATCTTCAGTTTTGGAACAATAGACCCATAATTGACAAAGGAATGTGGAGGGAGTGTTTTCAGCAAAATTTTCGACTATGCAGCTTTGTTGGAACTAGTCAGGAGGAGAAAATATCAAAAGTCCCGATCCCTACCCCATGTGCTGAAGTGATGAGGGAGGTTTATATATTGCATTTTTTAGCTTTTTGATTCCACGCCTATATTGTGGGAACAATGGGTTCAACCATCTTGACTAACTATTCAATAATTAAGTTTGATAAATTCTCTACAATTTTCGTTCTTTAAAGCGTTGTGATATTTCCAACAGTTTTCGAGATATCCGCTCTTGAAAGTGTGGAATTGTCGAAGTAACAGGTTCCTATCCATGTTTTTATTCTTTCAGGGCTTATAACTCTCCAACAATGCATTGTAAAATTTAATTTTCATTGTAGGATTGTAGAGCATTGAATTATCTTCAATTTGATGTACTTTTTCACTATTCCAAGTTCTCCTTTTATTGTCATGGCAATTAAAGCTGATTAAAGATGACTAATTTTTTCAGTGTTGCCAACTTATTGATCTTAAAATTCAATTAGAGTCAGCTGTGATCTAGGAACGTGGTTTTATTAATATGAATCAAACATTTTTAGATGTGAAGATGACATATTTTTACAGTGTTGCCAACTGATTGGTGTTAGAGGTGGCTGTGATGAATGATGTTTGTGTGATGTTTGACAGGGTGACCGGATGGAGATCCCGGAAGTGGTGCCATTCCGACTGACGCACAACATGGTGTGGGCGATGGGCCCGACCGGCTACGAGGGCATGTTCGTCGAGGCCTGCGAGATCACAGTGCGTCTCATGCGCGCGCACATCGAACAGCTGCTCTCGGTCGTGCGACCCTTCATCTACGACCCACTGCTCGAGTGGAACCGCAACTGCAAACGCGACGAGTACACCGAGATGACCAACCAATGTGTAAGTCTATCTATTTATATTCTAATCAAACCTAGATTGTACCCTCAGACCAGTTATAGAATAGACACGCCCCATTGTATATTCATACTGGAAGTCGATGAAGCCAACATCTACTGCCATATCCCCCCATTGTGACGTCAGCATCATGACGTCAGCATTATATATTATATAATTATAAGTTCTTAATTATATAATTTTAGCTCTTTAATAATTTACTTCCATCTGAAATAGACACAATCTGCTATGGAAAACAATGTAAACAAACTCTACAGAAAAGTTTTCTATACGATGCTGACGTCAAGATGGGGCGATATGGCAGTAAATGTTGGCTTCATCGACTTTCAGTATGGAGCGTGTCTATTCTATAACCGGTCTAAGATTGTACCCAATAGAGATGGGTTTCAGTGACTGACGTAATGACAATACGCCAATTATATATAAAAAACGTCATTGAATACCGTATTTGATAAAATATAAATCCCATTTTCACGCACTTGAAACTCAATTGTCAATAATTATCATTTGAGGCCCACTGCAAACAGATATGTCACATATCACACTATTGAATGTTTAAGATCGTCAATTATTGCCGAGTTATAGATCCCGAAACATGGCCATCTCACTTGAGTCTCCCACTAAGTGCTAGTTGCATAGAGTTATTCTTTTTTGCAAGCATAAGGCAATAGTTCAGCATGAATCTGGCGAAGAATTATCCAATTCAACGCAGGAAACGTTGTGATTGATGATATTGTGAGTGAATGGTATGTAAAAATTGAAGAAGTTAGTTGAACTTGACTTTTGTAATGGTTGTGATGTATGGCAGGCAACTCGGCCTCACAGTGCTCATGCAACGAAACGGTTTCTCCAGCAAATCAAATGGGATAATCTCGATCATCCATCACACAAACCTAACTTGGCCACTAGTAACTTTAATACATTTTCCCCAAACACATGACATGACTTTGAGGGCAAACCTTCCAAAGTAACGAGGAGCTCCAAAACAACGTCATAGCCTATTAAACTTATTTGGTGACAGCATTTTCTGAAGAGAGTTTTGGTTGGCTGGTCGGTCCACTGGTATAATAAATGCTTCAACCTTCACGGCAATTATGTTGTAAAATTTAATGTTCATTGTAGGATTGTAGAGCATTGAATTATCTTCAATTTGATGTACTTTTTCACTATTCCAAGTTCTCCTTTTATTGTCATGGCAATTAAAGCTGATTAAAGATGACTAATTTTTACAGTGTTGCCAACTTATTGATCTTAAAATTCAATTAGAGTCAGCTGTGATCTAGGAACGTGGTTTTATTAATATGAATCAAACATTTTTAGATGTGAAGATGACATATTTTTACAGTGTTGCCAACTGATTGGTGTTAGAGGTGGCTGTGATGAATGATGTTTGTGTGATGTTTGACAGGGTGACCGGATGGAGATCCCGGAAGTGGTGCCATTCCGACTGACGCACAACATGGTGTGGGCGATGGGCCCGACCGGCTACGAGGGCATGTTCGTCGAGGCCTGCGAGATCACAGTGCGTCTCATGCGCGCGCACATCGAACAGCTGCTCTCGGTCGTGCGACCCTTCATCTACGACCCACTGCTCGAGTGGAACCGCAACTGCAAACGCGACGAGTACACCGAGATGACCAACCAATGTGTAAGTCTATCTATTTATATTCTAATCAAACCTAGATTGTACCCTCAGACCAGTTATAGAATAGACACGCCCCATTGTATATTCATACTGGAAGTCGATGAAGCCAACATCTACTGCCATATCCCCCCATTGTGACGTCAGCATCATGACGTCAGCATTATATATTATATAATTATAAGTTCTTAATTATATAATTTTAGCTCTTTAATAATTTACTTCCATCTGAAATAGACACAATCTGCTATGGAAAACAATGTAAACAAACTCTACAGAAAAGTTTTCTATACGATGCTGACGTCAAGATGGGGCGATATGGCAGTAAATGTTGGCTTCATCGACTTTCAGTATGGAGCGTGTCTATTCTATAACCGGTCTAAGATTGTACCCAATAGAGATGGGTTTCAGTGACTGACGTAATGACAATACGCCAATTATATATAAAAAACGTCATTGAATACCGTATTTGATAAAATATAAATCCCATTTTCACGCACTTGAAACTCAATTGTCAATAATTATCATTTGAGGCCCACTGCAAACAGATATGTCACATATCACACTATTGAATGTTTAAGATCGTCAAT
This sequence comes from Nilaparvata lugens, assembly GCF_014356525.2. Taxonomy (NCBI): domain Eukaryota; kingdom Metazoa; phylum Arthropoda; class Insecta; order Hemiptera; family Delphacidae; genus Nilaparvata; species Nilaparvata lugens. The sequence goes on from NC_052505.1 coordinate 65,071,212, forward strand.
TATTGCCGAGTTATAGATCCCGAAACATGGCCACCTCACTTGAGTCTCCCACTAAGTGCTAGTTGCATAGAGTTATTATTTTTTGCAAGCATAAGGCAATAGTTCAGCATGAATCTGGCGAAGAATTATCCAATTCAACGCAGGAAACGTTGTGATTGATGATATTGTGAGTGAATGGTATGTAAAAATTGAAGAAGTTAGTTGAACTTGACTTTTGTAATGGTTGTGATGTATGGCAGGCAACTCGGCCTCACAGTGCTCATGCAACGAAACGGTTTCTCCAGCAAATCAAATGGGATAATCTCGATCATCCATCACACAAACCTAACTTAGCCACTAGTAACTTTAATACATTTTCCCCAAACACGACATGACTTTGAGGGCAAACCTTCCAAAGTAACGAGGAGCTCCAAAACAACGTCATTGCCTATTAAACTTATTTGGTGACAGCATTTTCTGAAGAGAGTTTTGGTTGGCTGGTCGGTCCTCTGGTATAATAAATGCTTCAACCTTCACGGCAATTATGTTGGAAAATAATGATAAGCGTTAATAACTTGTAGTGAAAAAAATATTTTTCTATATACATTTGTCTTTTATTTATGGCCAATCGGAGATTGAAAAAATGACCCTCGTAATTTGAATGATGTAGAGCTTAAAGTTGTAGTTCTGAGAATCAAACTAATACGTGTTTTGTATTAATCTTGTTCATTGAACATGTTTGCCTGTTTCAGGGTCGAGAAAATACACTGAACATCCAGCATCGACTGCTCGGCCATGTGAGGAACAATGACAAAGTATTCACCGAGCGTGTTCTATCGGTCGAGGGCCAAACTCAGATGCTGATTGCCGAGGCAACCAGCATTGACAACCTCTGTCAAATGTTCATTGGCTGGGGGGCTTACCTGTGAACATCATTTTAGATTATGTAGCAAAAATAAGTTACCCTCCCTAATGGCTGAATTACTATACTCTGAATAAATCCATGAATAAATGAGTTATAAATAAGCGACTTGCACAAAATATTTGTGTTACTAAATTGTGCGAAATTTCATGCAGTTCCATATGACTGGAAATATTCAATTTGACATCACAGTCAATACAGAGTTGTCAGTATTAATATATCCAGTCATATGAGCTTGCATCAAAAGATTGTAATTTCACTGAAATTGGCATCACATATTATTTTGTCGGGTTTTGTCCAAGTCTCAACTTATTTTGTTCAGAGTATAGCTGTCATTAGGGGTTCATAAGCTAACATCCAACGAATCAGTACGAATAATACTAGTTATAGTTTAAAATTGTAACTATAATTCCAAATAGGGTTAGGTCTTTACTTTCTACTAAAGACATTAATTTCCAGTTACCAGAATAGTTAAGAAAAATAATTAGAATTTAGTGATATTGAAGTATTTGTAAGAATATCAAAATTAGCATTATTCACGATCTAGTGACTGGAAAATGAATTTTAGTTTCGTATAATAAGCAATAAAGTGAGTAAACTTGTATGTTTTTTGTTCGTGGGTACTCCCTTGTAAGAAGGTCCCACCTCGTCTAAATATAAGCCGTTAATGGTACTTACGATCGTTATACTCTAGCCGGGACTAACAGTTCAACGTGCTCATTCGATTATACGGGAGACGGGAGTGACCAGGTTAGCTAAAAACTTTTTTTCAAGCAGTAAATCTATAAGTAGTCAAAATATCGTTTAAGAAAATGTGCCTTATTTTTAGACCAGCCACTAACTGACAGTCGAAAACCGGGACAGTTGCTTCCGACTTTGGTGTGCCCTTGTAGGTGAGCTGTTACCGAACACTGTTCGCTTATCTGTCGAAAATGTCCGGCGAAACGTAACGTTATTGGCTGGCCTTAGGCTGGATTCCCACAAACCAGTGACAGTGAAAGTGACCAGCACAGTGCAAATATAATTTCTATGAGTTCTCTGATATTCTGATTGAACTGTTCCTACTCAATCCGGCCTAGCAAGTATGAATAATACCATTTAAATGTATAGAAATAATATTTTTACTGTGTGAATCCTTTTCAGTGGTATGTGGGAATCTAGTATAATAGGTAAGGGTCTTGATACCACGAGCCGCTTTTATTTATAATAATTATAGCTTTAGATCAATGAGGCCCATAAGCACCATCTTCGATAAAGCTAGAAGATATAGTTTCATTTTTTATAATGGGTTACATTCATGGTCTTCATTTGAACTGAGATTGTGTATACGGCCTCAAGTATTTAAGAATATTGGAAATTGTCTGTGATAAATATAACATTCATTATATAATGTTTGTGCAGTGGTAAAAGTGATAATGATGTGGTAGTTATCCATGTCAAGTAAAAAGACTATCAGTTGTCACAATCAAAAATCTATTGAAATATCCTCTTACTGGTTTCGGTTGTAATTCGCGTTAGTTAACTTGAGATTGATTATTTTGTGACAATCAAAAATTGGAGATATTTTCTAGATATTTAAACAAATTTCTATTTGTCTCCTTGATAAACCTCCAGTCTTTTTATTCAACATTTTATTATCCTTGTATCCTTATAAGACTGATTTAAAAATAATTTTGTACGTTACATTTTTTTAATTATTGAGTTACCATTGTTTGTGGTTAGCAATGATTAGTTAGGCCTAGCTATTTTATATGAAAATTTTAATTTTAGGCGATTTAGCAAGTACCTAGCTAAAAGGAAAATCTGTTTCACTTGAACTTGATATGCAGTAAAATTATAATTTGATATGTGCCTTAACTATCATACGGGTCCTTATTATAATTATTTGCCTTGAAATTAGCACAAAACGTTTGTTCGATTCTAAAAATAACAAAAAATAAATATAAATAATTTCCTGTGATAATATGTTCATATCCTTGTATTATTATATTTATTGTATATAGTTTTATACTTTACAATGTGTTCAATAAATAATTTAGTTGTGATTAATTTTGTGTACTTATTGAGTTATAATATTATAAAATATGCACTTCTATTATTCAACTCAAGTCTTACGGCTGGTTTCCAAGCTCGGGATTTAGTCAAGTTCTAGTTTTAACACCTGGAGTCAGAAAATTGGCTTTTCAAAACGGGCCGTAGATGCAGCAAAATAATGTTTATTTTCTCATTTATATAATTGGAAACGTTTTTCTTTGACGAAATAAAACATTCCTAAATAATTCAAAATGGCTGAAATTTTAAACTATTTTTTCTTTATTTTATTTCATGTTCAATTTTCTAGTTTTTCGAATTTTAATTTAAACGTGGACTACGACTACGCCCCGTTTTGGAAAGCCAATTTTCTGACTACAGCTGTTTTAAAGTCTAAAGTTTTAAAGAATAGGTACAGAATGGAAACTGTCACTAAAACGCCTATCTAACCAATGCTTTTTACATGATGCAAATACTAGACACGTCACGTGACCCTGGGAAGTTCCAATCCTGGTCTTCTGACTAGCTCGTGGCAGTGAATGAGATCAATTGATCCGGATCATTTGAAGTGATCCTAACCTCCCATCAATGCTATTACAATGTGGCGCTTCCAAATGGTATTGGAAATGTTAAATATTATTAAAACTTCAACTGAGTTGAAACCATGGTCGTGTACCAAATTAAAGTGTAGAAAACTGACAACATCTATGTGTTTTTATTTCATTAAATATTATTGTCTATCAATAGATAATTATTATTTATAATTATTGATATTGTTTATTAATAGATAAGAGTCTTCCTTATAGCACACTATAAACTAACAGTGGCATTATTATTGTTTTGGTAACAATCGACCGAATCCCAAACGACCAAAAGTGATAGGATTCCCATCCAGCCGAAGCATTCATTATCCCATTTGGCCGTACGCTTTCGGTCATTTGCGACAAACTAGAGACATTTTCGGTCTTTTGGGAATCTTAGCACTTTTGGTCAGATGGGAAACCTTTCATTTTCGTTCAGTTGGGACTCTCAACACTTTCGGCTCAATGTGACAAACAACGTTTTCTGTCGATTAGAAAAATTTATAAAAGTTTTTGGGATTTGGCTTATTGAGAAAGTTCCAGTTTCAATATTTCATTATTATTCTGTCAAATGGGGAAAAGTAGTTTTCGGCTGTTTGGGAAAATATCGATTTTCGGTCGTTTGGGATTTGGTCAATTATTGGCATGCCACCGTTTGTTCTGCTGTAAGTGTAGGACAATATTGTATATCGATCTAAAATGTCGATATTTGATGTTTCGATTCTCGATAAAAATTTTTTTGAAACATAGAATGAGGTTATGTTTACTAAACAGAAAATACTTCTTTTGCTTCTATGAATAATATTATATATTTTTTATCATTGCTTATCATTCTTTCGTAGAGAATAGTCTATTATTTGCTATACTGAACAATCACTAGCTACAATTGAATCATTTTTCTCTTTACTCCTGCCAATAAAACAGTGAAATTACATCATACTTATTGATAATTATTCAAAGTGCACCGTACTACAGAAACAGAATACATATTGTATTCTGTGACCGTACTCTGTCCTTTGTTGTTAAATTTCTCTAACGTATCTTCATCTGAATTTGTATGATGAGTTTAGTAAGAAAGTGTGTTTTAAAATCAATTTCAAATTCTATTCAAATTGAACTTCCTCATAGTAAACAAGTATTTGTGGGGAGAGGTCCGGAAACAGAAATAGTTGACACAAAATTGTCGAAGCGTCAAGGTATTGTATTTTAAAACCCGGCATTACTATTTAAACATTAAAATTTGAAAAGAATGGAATTTTGACCAAGTTAACTTATAAGTAGGCCTATGTAGTTTTTGTGAATAAAAATAAATATAATAGTACCTATTTAAAGATAATACCAGTCTAATAATTTTAATTATTCCATCACAATATAGTAGACCTAATATTTTTCTTCTAACTACCAATGAATTGCAACCAAAGGAGCTCCTTTACAAATACATGTAGTCTACATAATAATTATAATACATAATATACAAATGTTATTCAATAATAAACTCATAACTATGATAAGTTACCCTACTAAGTTTATAATAATAATGTTTTAACAATGTAGTAAAGTATTTAGATTATGGATTGCGTTATCTATAACATTATCAAGCTCTATTACAATAGTAGTATTTGAAACTGTCATTGACCTTAGTGTCCTCTAGTTACATGATAAGTAAGATAGATTAATTCAAGTAAATTGCTATTTGAAAATTTAATGCCATATCTACACTTTGTAAATTACACGTTTTGTGAATTACTTATTAGTGCAATTGAGTTACAATAGGTTGATGATCAAGTTCTCCAAGTATTATTATAAAATAATACCATTCATTTCAAATAGTTTACGGTATACTTTACAGGAATTTGCAGTGTTCAACTTTAGAATAAAACTACTAATCAGTCTATTATTTTGAAATCAATGCACAGAAAAATAAATCAGTTAAAAGTTTATTTGTGTCCTGGTAAAAGTGCAATTCCTTAGCGAAGACTCGAAACTCGCATCACGTGTCAATACTGGGGAATTGCACCTTTAAAACTAAGTTTCTGGTCTAAGAGGTTTGATCGATTTAAGGAGTAAAGGATGACTATTTTGTCAGGGGTTGACCTCCCAGAATAGATAAGTTACATTATGTTATTTTTATTGAAAAGTTCCATTCTGTCTTGTATAAAGTAAAGATCCAACTAAAATGCTGCAGCCTCTTAGCCCCCTCTGTGTCCGCCACTTGAGCATCGGATAATCAGTGATTTGTAATACAAGACGACAAATTTCCATATTGCTCTCACACAAAAAACAAGTTAATCAACAGAATATAATGATAGTACGGAAAAGTTTGTTTAGTTATTTCTTGAAACATTGAGCTCATTTGTAAACTAGGAATGGAGATAAGTAGCTCTAATAGAAGGTGCTTCTATTCACAATTAATGTGGATTTAGTGGTTGAAGATTTTTCTTTCCGTGTGGAAGCAGTTGCTTAAAAAAAGATATTTCTGTTCTTGATTCAAGTAAGTTACTTCTTATCATTTACAGACTATTAAGATAGCTTATTTAAAATATTCAAGTTAATTAATTTGACATTAAATTATTTTTAGAGACGCTGTAGAGTTGTTTCATTAATAATAGAACTGAAACACATGCGAAATCTTTTGTTTTTTTCTACAAAAAGCTGAAATTTCAATGCTTATGGCATGGAAGTTCTGTTTATTGTAGATATATGCCATTAGAAAAGACAAAATATTTTACTTTTATTTTATAATTTTTTTTAATGATAATAATATTTTGAATTTAATGTCGTGTTTTTTGGTTATTGCAGTCAGTCTTGTAGCTGACGTTGTGGCGTGCACAGTGACAGCACATTGTCTTGGCGGCAATCCCTCAGTTGCCGATGGAGTGGCTCACAAAAAGGGAGACAAATTCAAATTGAATAACAACAGCAAACTAGAGCTGCTGGCTGGCAAGCATATCTATGAGGTCAAATTTTCCCCTATTCCCATTAAAGATAGGATAGACAAAGCCACTGTTGAGCGGGACATGCCAATCGATGAAAAAGACAATGTAGAGATTAGTAATAGAAATAATATAAACGACAATGGAGAGTTGAAGAAACCAAAGAAAATGGACGATAGTGGGGAGTTAACTAAGAAGCCAAAAAATATGAGAGAGAATGAGGAGAGTCAGAATCCAAGCAAAAAGATGAAGCTGGATAATGGGTCATCCATATTATCTGTTAGTTTCAACATTTGTGATAAAAATGTATGGGAATCTATCGACCAGGGCAAACTACTGATATATTCTGTAAAAGGACTAAGGAGTAGCAGTAAGGTGAGATTACTTACATATTTGATTATTCATGAAGTTTTTCCAGTGTTAACCTACCAGTTCCCGGTTGCTCATTAAAAGATCAATTCTTATCAATCATTGCTCACTATAAAGATAAAACGAATGCAGGAATAAATTTCCGTACAAAATATATTCAAGTTAACCAAGAATATAATTATAGAGGTGGCTATTTCTAATACTTCTCATTGAATTTAATCAATTTTGTCATTGGAAATTGTAGTACCTATGGCCAGCTGCACCTCCTTTTATTTATGGTATGGTCGGAGCGCTGCAAATAAAAGTAAAATAATCAGGGGAGAGTGGATAATGTCATTTAAAGGGTTATGAGCCAAATATATCATGTTTTGAGGATTAAACTTCACTGTTTAAACGCCTAACAATCAGTTTTAAGATTGAACAATGAAACATGTACAAGTAATATTGTAATTTTTGGAATATTCAGGTGTATGTATGATTCATTTAATTCTTAAAATAGACAAACTGATTTAATGTGGGAGGAGCCTTATGAATTCGAGCTCGGATAATCAAGATGTTACTAAATTTCGATGCCTAAGCTGTAACTTCTCCATAGTCCTAAATAAATCGATATCTTATATTTCACTGACAGATTCTTGTCAAATCTTATATAATTTTTTTTTCTTTGATATTCTTATTACAAGCTACTTCACTTCCTATTGAAAATCTATATGCATCTACTATTGCATACTAAGTTTCGAATTTAAATAATCTTCTTGCTTTGCAGATAGCTTCATACGACATGGACGGTACCATAATTCTGACTAAATCAGGAAAGGTTTTTCCTGTAGACAAGAATGATTGGAAACTTTTCAGTCCAGCTGTGAAAAGTCAGTTGAAAAAGCTGCACGATGATAACTTCAAAATAGTAATCTTCACCAATCAGGCGGGGATATCGAGGGGAAAAACAAAATTGGACGATTTCAAGTACAAAGTGGAAAAAATCACCAGCGCCTTAGATGTACCTGTGCAGGTTTTTGTGGCAACTTCTGAAGACAAATATAGGAAACCTGTACCGGGCATGTGGGAGGTATTTATACAAAAGGTAAGTTTACTTATCATTTTCTTCTTTCTTCTTATCAAAGGATTAGTCTTCTAAATCATTTTCAGTCCTAGTAATAACATGGAGCAATCGCAAAGTCGCGTGATGAGTTGAATGAATTCTCGAACACTCATTCAATCCTACAATGAATTCCTTTTTGGGAATCATAATGAGAATAGTTATGAAATCCTAAATCAGTTTCCTTTTTTGTTCTCTCCTAATACTTTTATTATTTGTGCCTTTATCAGTGAAAAATAGTCTATTATTGAAGCAGTGTGCACACTTGACAATAGTAGCTCTTACCAGCTGCCGCCGAACGCGGAATTGGAATTTAAAATGTTATGTACATAATGTACTGTAGAACTGTACACTCAAATGTAAGTACAGTACATTTGAATTGCGCTGCTCAAATCTGATCTAAAATTCTATCTAAGTAGTATATGAAACTAGATCAAAATAACAACTATTAATTCATCAAACACCATTCAACAGATATGAAAAGTGTCCTAGGGATCACTTCAATCCACATATTGTTTATCAGCGTAAAGATAGAACGTTTGTATATGTTATCCTATTTATTAAAACGATAGAACGATCAATATCTATAGTTTATTCTCAAAGATGAGAGCATTAATTGAACTTTACTATTGTAATTGCAAATATAACAGATAGAAGGTACCTTACTGATTTTTATATTTATAATTTTATTAATTTTTTATTTATAAATTATTTATAATTTAAAATTTTATTTTTATATTATAAGTTTTTATATTTCAACACTATTATTGGAGCATTATACTTTGCTCTGGTTCATATCAGGCATATAATTTAATGATTATATCTGTAAGAAGTCATATTTCGCTTTTCATGCCTCAGTTGGATAAATAGTGGATGTTAGCATAGCATAAGAATAGATAAACTTTCTATATTTTTCTATGATGTTAGCACCGTAATTATCGAATTCTGCAATCATTCAACTGATCTGTCTGACCTGAATTTTCTCATGGAAACATTGAACTTCTACTGCTAAAATCTAGAATCAAAATAGCTTTTCGCTGGTTGACCTACTGAATAGAAATTCTTGATAGTTTTAATTTTAAGTGGTCTAATAATCGAGTTATGGGTTATTGAAAGTGCTAACTCCGTTTTCTTTTCAGATCATAAACGGTTTTGAATTTTCCATTGGATTTTTTTAATACATTCTGTACATCATTGGCTTTGTTCTAATATGCGTTTTTTCGCGATTTATGAAAAAAAAACAAGTTATCGAATTTACTTTTTTATTTATGAACGATATGGGGAATAAAATGTTTTAGTTTGGAAGGATACATTTTTTGAATTTTTAAGAGAAGTTCTGTTGACATAGTCGAAACCGTTTATGATCTGGAAAGAAAACGGAATCTGGAAAATTAGCACTCCAAAAACCCATAACTCGCTTATTAGACCTCTTAAAAATTTCAGTTTCCACTTTTTCTCACTCGTATAATGATCTTGACAATTATATTGAAAAAGATTATCAATTTAAAAAAAAGAGTACCAAACAGCCATAACTTAATAACTTGATTAATTTTTAGTGAGAATTAGTGACGCAAATAGGGTTGTTCAGTGCAGAGGAACTTGATGTTGGCTGCCCTTCCGGCTAGTGCAAGAGAAACAGAACGCATAAGCATTACTGTATTCCCCTTCACACCACGCATATTCTCGTAACTGAATTATCTCGACTTGCGCTTCATAAATTGCGTTCTTTTACAGAAAAACGATGGTTTGGATTATAGTGAGAGTGATAGTTTCTTCGTTGGTGACGCGGCGGGCAGAGTGGAGTCCTGGGCGCCAAAAAAGAAGAAAGACTTCTCTTGTGCGGACCGCCTTTTCGCCTTGAATGTTGGCATAAAGTTTTATACGCCTGACGCTCATTTTTTGAAACTACCCGAAGGCAAATTTGCTTTACCCGGCTTCAATCCATCTCAGCTATTTTCAAACAATGCTTTGATAACGGACAAGGAGATTCTTTCCAAAACGAAAGAGGTGAGCACAATATTGCTGTTAAAAAAGTGTTTAATACACTAATTATTGTACTTACACAAATAACATGAATGTCAAACACTTTTCAACGATTTTACATAATTCCTTAATTATAAGGTGATCTTCTCTCGGTTCAATATTTTATTTCTATGATATTAAGTTGAAACTTGATGTTAATAATACTCTCAAAGATGCTCTGACAATGAATAGTTATTCAACTTATTCATTGAGTAATTCTTCATCAAGTTCCCTGTTTTCACAGTAGACTTGAAATAAATTCATGTACAATTCATGATGTTTTCTTTAGCCTGTTTTGAAATTTATCAATCCAATATTTATTGATATCAATTTTATAACAAAATATCAATCTAATATCAGTTATTGATGTCCAATTCGGTAACTGTAAGAATTCAACTCACAGCGAATTCAAATCAAGGATTTATTTCGTGGCTCGAGCGCAAGGCTTCTTTTATTTCAGCCACGCCAAATAAATTGTTTGAAATATTAATTTTTTGTATTTTTCTTGTTTTTTTGGCGATAAAACATTCATTATTATTTATCAATACATGATTTATCAAGAATTAAGCATTACTGTATTTTGTACTTGAAATTATATTTAAATGGAAATCCAAACATAACATGATCTTTGAACTGTTTGTTTCAAACTAGAGATCAAGTAGTAGTCTGGACCTCTTTTCAATGTCTGTCGAATCTTTCCGCATTGTACTCATTGTTGATACATTTACTAAACCAAATATAATACACAAAAATAATCATTAAAATAAATAATAAAATGAAAATAAATAATAAAACAAGAATAATAGAATACATGAAAATTTAATTTATTACTCTCTTTCATTTTCATTCCCATACTCTTAATTTTTCCTTGCTTTTATTCACCAATTCGTACATTTTAGTCCGTTCCCTATCTTATTCTTGTTGTAAACCGGCATGTAAAGGTGCGTACAGACTTATGCACCACGAACACGCGCATTTCGCTTTTCATGAGCTGATGCTATGCTTATTATATCTATATCTTACTGGTCTTGTACAAATACAGTTATAATTAATTCATTAATGGAGACAACAGGTAGAAACCCATTTTGCCTCCTCCATAATAACCACCTCATAGCTTCAGCTGATTAAAATAAAAATGCGCGTATGCGTGGTGCTTGAGTCAGTACGCAGTGTAATGCATATCATACTGAGTAGTAAATATTCAAGCCTTGCATTTTGTTTTATGAACAGGTGGTAGTGATGGTAGGAAGTCCAGGATCGGGCAAGAGCTTCTTCGCAAACAGCTACTTGGTGAAAGCGGGCTACAGCTGCGTGAACAGAGACACACTGGGCTCGTGGCAGAAGTGTGTGTCGAGCATGGAGAGCGCCCTGCACGCTGGCAACAGTGTGGTCGTCGACAACACCAACCCTGACCAGGAGACCAGGAAGCGCTACATCGATGTGGCTGCCAAACTCAACATTCCTTGTCGCTGTTTCCTCATGTCCACTACTCTGGAGCATGCTCGTCACAACAACAAAGTAAGTTATACAACTAATAAGGACTATAATCTTACAAGAATTCTCATTCTTGGTAGAAGCAGTGCTTACGACTTCAAACTTCAAACTTATCCGATTTTAAACTTGAGGGTGCCGTTTTCGTAGTAAAGTATCCAGGAAAGGTTATTTTGGAGCAAGGTAATACAAAAGGCTCCTGAAGGTAAGGTCTAGTTTTCAAACAAAATATGGAACAATTACTGTAGAGAAGTGTTTTTGGAGCGACTTCTCTCAGAAAATCAGCATACAGAAAGCTCGTAAAGGCTTAGAACAAGTACAATCCATTTTAAAGGAGAAATGCTTGTCTCTTCATACAACAGTTAGACATTACAATATAATCAAAATGTCAATACAAATGATACTCAACCAGAAAGCAGATACAGTATTAAAGATTAGAAAAATATAAACCAAACAATTGGGCAAATTCTTAATCAAGTTTAAGTTCCATTCTTGTTCAAGTTCAACTGAATAGAATAATGGTAAATACCAAATTTGAGGAGCATTCATTTAAATTTAGCAACACACATGAGGAAAATCTGCCTCAAGTTGTATGATACAATGTGGCTTCCCCGCCACAGAAGTACCATAACAAATAGTACAGTATTCAGCTGATTAGCTTCACTTGCTTATGTAGAATGGTTGAAAAAGATTCAGTTCTGTCAAGCATAAAGATTGTTAAAAATCCCAATCTTGAGAATGTTAGTATAAACATCAATAAATTGATCTTTCATTTCCAGTTCCGTCAACTGGTTGGAGATCCACATGTTCCCGTCAATACCATCATAATTAACAGTTACGGGTGAGTTATTAGGCTAATTATTATTATAGGCCTAATAATTATTGCTTCTCATTACTATGATTTTTCATCTAGTGTATAAGCAGGTTCTGTCTTTCAAAATGATGATTGTATTTTGCTAATGACTTCAAACACTGTCACTGTGATATAGACAGAACTCGGTACTAGGTATTCATACCACAATATTAATATTTCTCAGATCATTCAAACAAAGTCTTTTGGTTTTCTAAAAGAAAATACTTTGGTCTTTGGAAACCAAATCTTTTTTTCCAGTTTTAGAATTCCTCTTTTATTAATCCAATATTTTTTTCAACTTATCGCCAATTTCCAAGGGCAATTGATTATTGTTTTGAAACCATTTGTCTGCATATGTGAATCAGCGTCAGATTAATTCCCATCCTTATGTTGAATATAAGCTATTATAAAAACATTTTTTTTTATTATTGCTTGGCCTATAAATAATTTCCATATGAATAACCAACCGTATTGTCGGATTGTTAGATGAGAAGCTATTGCTATTGTTATTGTTATTGCTAAAACTATTGTTAGTGGTACTGGTATTGTGTTATTATCATTATTCAAAGGTCTTTGAAAGTCAATGCAGACTCTCGATTAATTTGAATCTAACTTTTCATTATTCATCCATTCAATCTAGTAGCCTAAATATGAGAACAGTTGAATGAGAAGATACCAGCAGATTTCAGCCGAATTTCACTTGAAACTTTTACTAGGTAAAAGTAAGCAGTTCAAACGTAAACGTTTAAAATAGAAGTTTAAGTGAAAATTACTGTGCAAGTAGTGGTATTAAAACAGAATTGAGCTGTCTCGTTTATCAACTCCCTGCAACATTTCTTCTGTATAGGAGAATTTCTTCAATGACAATTATGATTCACCAATATAATTAATCCAGTAATATTGATTTATTTGTGAGAATTACTATTTTGTAAATTATCTAGTTTTTATTAACAAATATTTTCAATAACAAATATTTTCAGGAAATAAATATTCCCCCACATAGACTATTGGTCCGTGTGTGGGGGAAGAATTCCTATCTATAATAACTGTAAAATAAAAAATTCTGCAGAATTCTACCTTAATATTATTCTCACTTAACTATTACATTATTGGAAATACGTTATATAAAGAAAAATAAATATAAATTATTAATAATTTTTTTTTAATAAACAGAGCATGATGTCGTGGGTTTCTTTTATTAAAGACTTAGTATTATGTTGGAGTACCCATCTCCTAAAGTTTTTAAATTACTTATTATAATGTTCAGAGTGCTGCATCACAGTACCAGAGTTAACAGAGTTTGAATCAGAATCTACATATAGGGCGAGTTTATGAGGGCTCTGATGCCTCCCGACCAATACCAAGCAACCATGTGACTATCTTCTTTTTGTAGTTAGCAACACTGCATCCCTCAGCCTCTTTTATTGTGATTGGAAGATTGCGATGAAGTAGGTGAGCAATACGAAATGGGTTGTTATCGACCGATGTAAAGGTAGCTCTAGGTGTATTAAACCCAAAATTCAGCATATGTCTATTGGGGTAGTTATGGTTTAGCTGTGTAAAAATTTCTGTTCTGTACGATTTGATAAAAATAAGAAGAGTTTTAATGTAGATTTGTCTTATGTCAAGAACAGGAAATTCGGTGTAGAGTTGTTCAGTAGGAAATCGGATATTTTTATTTAGAATTATTTTGATGAGTGATATCTGTGTGACAGCTAGTGGATGCAGCGCGGCGGCCGAGACTCCCCCCACGCCAGGACACCATACTGGAGCAACGACTGCACGTAGGCAAAGTAAACCGTCCTACACTGACCCACAGTCAGCACCCCTCCAAGCTGCGAAAAGGCGTAAATGAGTTTTCTAAGCCTGTTTTTAACTCCCTGAATGTGTGGAACCCAGGATAATTTATGATCAATTATTACACCTAAATATTTGTATTGTTCCACACGCTCTATGACATTGCAACCGCAGTCCACCGACTGCAGGTCACCACAGGAGTGGAGGGCCAGCCGTCTCGGAGCAGGGTCACTGTCACTTCTGAAAAATATTGGCAGATGCTTGGTTTTTTCTACATTTAATGTTAAGGTATTCTGCTCCAACCAGCGTTTGATTTTGACCAAGTCTGCCCCCGCCTGTTCGTAAGCTTCGTCCCACGTGCAGCCGGACGACACCACCGCCGCGTCATCAGCGAAAAGGAACAACCTGCCACCCGTGGAAACCTTCTCTAAATTATGATGTATATCAGGAACAAAAGCGGCCCCAGTGTACTTCCCTGAACCACTCCATAGTCGATTCCAGCCTTTTCACTGTTAATGCCATTTATACTAACGTATTGGATGCGGTTCTCCAGGTAGCTTATGAACCACTCCAACGATTTAACACCTATGTAATGCAATTTTGAAATCAACTTATGTCGATCTATGGAGTCGAATGCTTTAGCTAGGTCCAGGAAAGTAACCAGGACACGTCTCCTATCTCCAATCTCCTTAGCTATGTTTTTAGAAAACTCAAAAAATGCATGAGACGTGCTCCTGTCCTTTCTAAAACAGAACTGGAGATCTGATATTATTTTCTCACGCTCCAAGTAATCAGCAAGCTGTAATTTAACACATTTTTCAATGATCTTAGATAAGGTGCAAAGTAGAGAAATCGGTCTGTAATTAGATGTTAAGTTTTTTGACCTGATTTATAGATTGGTACCACTTTGGCTATTTTACATGGTTTTGGAAATTTATTTGTGTTGAAGCTGAGGTTAACTATATGAAGCAAGGGAGTAATCAAAGTGGCAATATTGTTTTTAATAAATTTTGATGGTATATTATCCCAGCCCGGCGCAGAGTTGCCCTTAATGCTCCCTACCACCTCAATAAGCTCCTGCCGCAGCCGGAACATAGAATCAGCGGCGTGGTCAGCGTCGTCCACCTCAAGTTGACCAAATCTTAGATAAATATTGTTTGTCTGTTTCAGGAAAAAATTCGTACCACCTATGTTGAAAGAAGGGTTCTCAGACATAGTTGAAATAAATTTTCTCCCAAAGTTTGATGATCCTGTACGAGAGAGGCTCTACAGGCTCTATCTACTAGAAAAATGAGAATGAACTTGGAAATATATCATATTGTGATAAAGGTAATGTCGAAATTTTTTTGAACATTATATGCTACAAATTCCTTGTCATGAATCTGTGATAAGAATAGATTTGTTATCTATTGAAATGTTTTGTTCCTTCAACAACCATCCTTTATCTCACCTACCTATCTCATCCTCTAACACACGGTGTATGGACAATACATCGTACTGTCTCCGGTTTGTGAGGGAGGAGGTGAGAAGTTGTCAACAAGAGGATCGATCCACAGACGGAATTTGAGAGGAGGAAGCATGATTCAGCTGCCCAGTGACTCACCAAGATGATGGAGAGACATACATACCTCTCAATGAGAGAGGTATACCCCTCGATGAGTTCTTTGGGAGCTCATTTTTGAGGACTTAATTTAAACTACCCATATATGACACCTCTAGGAAGAAGACCCCGTGGGAGACCCAGACAGAGATGGTGGCAATAGGTTAAGACTGACATGGAGAGACTTGGAGCGACAGAAAGATATGCTGAGGAGCGAACTACGTGGAGACAGTTTGTTGGTGCGGCCAAATGTCAACTTAGATATAGATGGCCCTGGGAGGGTAAGTAAGTATATGACACTGCCAATCCAGGATCCTGGTCATAGGTGAAGCAGAAGTTAATAAAGGTATATTTTCTCAATTATTGCTTTTCAAATGTAATAGATATTATATATTAGAATAGATTTGAATTAAATGTTGATATTAAGCCTACTGATTTGTTGGTTAGAGCAGATTATGTTATTGATCCGATCAGCTGATTTTAGTTCAGCAATCAGTTTTTCGACACTGTTCCTGGGAAACCCTTCATTCTGATTAGAGCCTGTTCACATGACAGCGATTTACGCTCGGTTGCCGCGCGGTTGACCAACCGAGCGGTTGCCAGGTTTAGGGAAACACATGGTGCCGTACACATGCATCGCTTGGTTTTAGTAGTCGCCGGCGAATCGCGGCGGTTGTAGTCTCCAATACAACCGCTAGGTTATCACTCGGTTGCCGGGCGGCTCGATATACTAGAGCAGGCATGAAAGCGTACACATGTCTTCAGACAACCGAGCGGTTTCAAGCAGAGCAGTTCACATAGTGCACATTCTATTAAAATTTTAGTTCAATTAAAATTTATTCTTTTACAATTTTTAGTTCAGTTAGTTAGTAAGTAAGTTTAGTTTAAGAGCCTGTTCACATGATAGCGATTTACGTTCGGTTGACAAACCGAGCGGTTGCCAGGTATAGGGAAACACATGTTGCCGTACACATGCATCGCTTGGTTTTAGTAGTCGCCGGCGAATCGCGGCGGTTGTAGTCCCAGACTACAACCGCTCGGTTGTCGCTCGGTTGCCGGGCGGTTCGATATACTAGAGCAGGCATGAGAGCGTACACATGTCTTCAGTCAACCGAGCGGTTTCGAGCAGATCAGTTCACATAGTGCACATTCTATTACAATTTCAGTTCTATTAAAATTTATTTTATTACAATTTTCAGTTCATTTACTTAGTAAGTTCAGTTTAAGTTAGTTTGTAGAGGATCATAAGACAGACGGATATTAGGTATGTTATAGATATAGATATTATATTTCATAGTGAGGTAAACTAGCCCACGTTGGGACACTGAAATTCAAACAGCTAACTTGGACAAAATAAAAAAATACTTCATTTTTAATTTTCTATTGATTGTATTTGCTTACACTTTCATGGCAACTGCATTGATTGTCAATTGATTTTTTTATTGCAAAAACAATTTTTGGGAGTGTTCCAACCTGGGCTTAAGATCGGCCCACGATGGGACATCCCTTTTCCAGGTTGGGACATTGAATTAAAAATGAGCAATTCGTTATTTTTGTTAATTGATTAAAAACATATTTGAATTTACATTTCATTATAAAAATTGAAAGTATAAAAACCTATTATCAAATACTTAATTTCATTATTTGTGTTTATTATTCAAAAATCTAAACATTAATAACAATATAAACATATTGACAATCATTTAACAGTATAAAAAGTATGAACTCAATCTTCCCCATTAAAACATAATCTTTTAGGCAATTTCTAGTAAATTGAATAGCTTTTTCAAAAATTGATATTTTCAGAAAATTTTTGTTTTATCCAATCAACAATACCATGAAGAATTTATCTTCCAAATCTCATGGATTTATCTCTTACCGTATTTGAAATGTTCTGGTCCAAAAATTTAAACTTTAGGCGCTCATATCTCAGAAAGTAATGATCGGAAAAAATGTTTTTCTGAGAAAACTTTTCCATTTTGATAGCTTGATGATATACAAATCGAAAAACTTTAAAAAATATCACCAGTAGAAAGTTTAATTTCAGCCTGTCTTAATCGAGCGCTAACCGCTCATGAATCGCTGTCATGTGTACGAGGCTGGCAAATCGAGCGATTTGCCAACCGAGCGTAAATCACTGTCATTGTAAACAAGCTCTTAGTCAAAAAGCCATACTGTAATGTACAAACCATTGCATAATAAGAAGATTAAAGTATAGTTTTGAAAATCGATTACGAAAAGGAACCACTAATGGGATTGATTTTTATATAAATAATATGGTCGTAGACAAAAAACACTTCAAAACATCAACTGTCTTTCCATGAATCTTACAAAATCAGTTGATCCTTTAGCATAATACTATTATTGGATATTGATTTAATAATTAATATAATCAATCAGTCATTCAAACAAAGATAAGAGCAGATTGAAACCATTCATAAACTATCATTGATTAAGAAAAATCAAACCACCAATTCGAGTGTAGGTACAATTAAGTCAGTGTCTCTCAATTCGTGCAAGATCCTGACAAGTTCCTGACATCTTCCGTTCGGAAGATCATTTAAGTTATCTAGGAAATTCATACAAACACAAGATAGAATATTGGTATCATAATATTTATTTCAAGATAATGAGAAATACGTGAATAGCAGAGGTCTGCTCGATCGGAGGCACTTATTTAGTTAGAGCAGTATCTTAGAACAAGCTAGATTATTACATTTTTGAATACTGTAAATAATTTATTTTGAGTGTTCTCACTGATCTTTAACCGTGGAATTACATTTTAAACTGCGGTTTGTGCCAAGTTCGCACAAATATTCTTGTTCAACTCAGTAACAAGTGAGAGTGTTTCTTTGCGCACAGTTTCGTAGTCAGATTCGGTGGCGCAGACAGCAATGTATTCTTTCACTCCGAAATTGTTCTGCTCCAATTGAATCAGCTTACGTTCCAGGTTGCTCAGTTGTATATGAGTTTCGTTTTCCATCAGTTCTTTCTGTAATCAAACAATACAGATAGTTGAACATACACTCTTTTTAAATGTAAAACGATTAAATACTCCGAAGAGTTAGTTATTATGTGACTGCTTTTTTGACCTTTCTGTATTTGAAGTTTTTTTTTTTTAGTAAAACCAGTTAATAAACAATATATTTAATAAAAATGTAGAACATAGCATCATTCTGGACATTCAAATTTGAATTTCATTTATACGTCAATTAGCAGAAACGTCTTACCTCCAACTTCTCATGCTTGTTTTTCGAGTTGATGAGCGTAGAACTAACGTCTGGCTGCACTGTTTTTAATTCGTTGAGACTCTTTGTGAGTGAGGTGCGTTTCTCTTCATGTGTTGCTCGCAGTTTGTCGAGATCAGAATATATTTTCATTTCCTCTTTCATCTTGGCCAAACTATTGCGCAAATTCTCCAGCTCGGTTCGAACCTTAGTGTCCATCACTTCCATCTACCAAACATAAACAAGAATTTCAGTAATATGTATCAATGCTATGCTTGAAAGTGATATTGCTTCTTGCACTGATCCTAATTGATCTTATTGATAAGTCTCGTATTAAATATATTCAATTTAAGACAACAACGCCATTTCTCATTAACTCAGATAAACATGAATAGAAATATCTGATATCATTTTTTTAATAGACCTATATCAATGTTTGGACGTTTATTTTCACTATTGTCATACAGCCTCTACATTCTTCAGTGTTTGAACTGTTTTAACAATTCTCTTTTTAAAATTTGTTGAATGTGAGTTGATATTGTGGAATTTTTCCATAATTGAAAAAACACAGTTATATTTTTGTCACAGGTCTTATTTTGTGTACAAGTCTAATAAATATGGATGTGACAAAAATAAAAATGCGTTTTTCCAGTTATCTTTTTTCTGTAACGTCTCAGACACAATAGCAACATTTTTCGTTCTTGGAACTGAGAGAAATTCTTTCAGATCAAATTCAGTTGGAAATGACAGCATAATTTGCATAGTGTACATTCTGAAGTTTAGGCTTTTCTTAAATAAGCTCTAACATAAAACGTATTTGTTCACCAGTTCAAAATTGCTTGGATACGAAATTTATATTGTATAATATATATATATATAGTAGGTAGAACTGTTGTGTCCACCTATTGCGTTGAATACATCTCTACTATTTAGCTTTATTTATTGTGCAGTTTGACAGCAACATCCAGTATTAGTATAAACGAAAAAATCTATTTTGTAGAACGGTTAGGTCTTCAGCTACTAAATTCAGCCCCTATTGGCCTCCTACATTACACTGGAAGCTTGAGAGTTGCTGACAATGGTTTTAATTCTATTTTGCAAAAGTTCTTCTAGGTGGGAATTATAACAGCATCTCCAGATGTATTTCCATATTGAATTACTGGCTAATTCATTTATTTCTATTGTACTAAATATTTATCAGTCTATTGTATGACTGTAATATTGTTCTGTGATATTTGCAATTATATTTACCTGACGATGTTCATGTATTTGTATAAATCTTCACAATGAAGAATGAATTGAATTGAGTATTTTTCATATTTTATAGACATAGGCCCATATCTATTATTTTTTATTTTTAGTGAAATTGATTGTTTCTTGTTAAAAAAACGTCATAGGATATATTTAATGCTAATAAAAGAGAGTATACATGCTCTATGGAATAATGAAACATGTAAATCTTTGATCAATTCTGTATAGATTTAGGAAATAAACTGGCCTTTCTCTATATTGGTTATTCTGTGCAAATTATGAACTAGAGTAGAATGAATAAGAGAAGAGCCACCTTGTTCAAGTAGACAGTCATGTGGGCATGTTGCTGGGTGAGTGAGTCGACGGTGCGGCCAGAGCTGGCTTGGCTGTCGGCCGACTTTGGCGGTGTGCCGTGATACAGCTCGTCAGCCACCACCGCCTGGTAGTCAGCCTGCGTCGGCAGCGCAGCCAAGCGGCGACTGATGGCGGCCAACGCGGTCACGATGCTCTCTTCCAGCGCAGTCAGCCGCTGCGTCTCGCTGGCTCGGCTCTCCTCCCACGTCGCCAGAAACGTTTCCATCGTCTCCTCTCGCTTGCGCAGCTCCAGGTACTTGGCGTGACGCTCGCTGTGGCTCTCGTTTAGGTCCTTAATGAATTCCGAATTATAAATCAAACGTGGGATTAACCGATTCCATAAATAAAAGGTGTAGTGGGATTATAGATGCTAAAAATTGTTCATTTGTTGATTGACAGTTGTACTAACATTGACATATATTAGGTCCTATTGGTGTGGAAAGTTTATTTTTAAACACCAATTTAATGTAATAACCTAAATTGAGTTATTCCGCAGAAAAATAAATAAATTTTTCAAAAATTTATTTTGCGAGAAAATATTTTCATTGACTATCAATACCTTTCTTGTACATGCTCAAAATTGCATGATTGCATTTTCTAACAATCACTGTGAAATTATCTGATTGAACATAATTTATTCATTTATTGTACAAAATACTACAACCATAATATAATCATGACATTGAATGAAAAACTAGGCTGAGCCTGTACTATTTCTCTCAAAATTTTGATAAAAAGTTGATGTTGTCCAAAGGTTATGGTTATGATATCATACACTGCTTTGTCACTTGATTTTAAGTATATGTCAACTTGAATTAATATATCAATATCTAATATAAAAAATTCTACTTGAATTTGTTTATTTCATTTCAATTACATGAAGATAGTAGCCAAACCGAAAAAACTTTGTGTACACAGCACAGCGTCAATATTTTCGTTCTTAATTATTATTGTACAAATATCGCAAACTGTACAAAAATCGCTTGAGGACTTGGTAGTATCTAAATCGAAAAACGTCGAAAAAGTTCCAAAATCTGGAGGGAAAATCCTTTTATTCATACAATATTACAAACATTCATCTCAAGAACTTTATAGTAATCGATAAACTTTGAAAATATTACCGAATGTGGATTGCAAATCTTTCTATTTTTGTACAACACTACAAATATTGAAGTCACAAAGTTGAACTGACCTGATCAGCCTGCTCCAAAGTGGTATCGGCCAGTCGAATCTGCTCTCTGAGTTCGGACATGGCGCGCTCCATGCTAGCAATCTCAGCGTTGTCCTCTCTCACTCTGGTCAGCAGTGTCTCTCGCTCTTGGGCCGGTGTTTCGCGATTCTTAGCCTCTTCAATTAGTGTCGCTTTCCTCTGCTCCAACTCTGCCAGCTTTTCATATAGTCGTACTGCTTCTTGTTTCACCTGAGTACAAATTAGACTTTTTAAAGCTTCATCATACTATAGAAAAGGAATTAAACATAAAGATTAGAAATTAAAATATCGTTTCACGTTGAATCAACACCATGATCTGAGTTGATATGGAATTAAATAGTGGAAATAGGTTTTCAACTTATAAAACTTTTTGTATTTGTGAGACACATTCTATATAGTTCTGTTTTCGATTGCATTATATGTGGTTTAAAAACGAATCTTTGGAGATTAGAGGATTAGCTACTTTGTTCCAGTATAGGTCACTCAACCACAATATTGTACTGATTATAAGGGAGAATTACTTTTAGAATTAGGTTATTTTTTGTTTCCTCTTGCCCTGATTTGATAAATTAATTATGTTCAAATATATTGGGTGATTTATGTGGCCCAAATCTTCATTAACCATGTTGGAGCCACCAAGCGATATCGTAGAATCAAATGGAAGAATGTCACACTACGTTTTGGAAGCGCGACCAAACGCACCATCAAAAATGTGGTGGCAATGAGCCCCGACTTTTTTGATCCACCAGTTTGTGGCGCGACCAAATAATCTGATTAAATCATAATAGAGCATATCCCATTACGCTTCCAAAATCGTAAACACACAGTCCATCACTCAATGATATTCGTGATCTTTGATTGGTTGCTTTTTATGTTCATGCAGATCTTTGAGTTTTCTAAATATTTTGCCGTCCATGAAGTGTCCATGGTGATCTTGTGGCCCAAATCTCCGTGTAGAGATGTAGAAATGCAAGATACTGTATTTAAATAAATGACATATCTACTCCAAACTGAAAACAAATAAGTTACTTATTTATTATTACTTAATATTAGAGTAACTTCAAAAGAAAAAATGTCTATGTTGTCCTATATTATGCTTTTTGGAAATTTTGCATTTTATTGCTCATTTCAAATACGCAGTAATGACTGTTTAGAACTCACTGGTGAAATGCAAATTTGGTCTTCAAGGCTGCTCTTTGTCGCATTGAGAGAATCCAATTCCCGTTGTAACTGATCCATTTGTTGCTGCAACTCTGTGCTTTCCTTTTGCAAAGTGTTGTAGTGCTCCCTTATGTTAGGCTTCATTTGCGTAACCAAATTCTCAGCTACTTGTCTTCCCTTGGAACAAAATACGATACATTATAAATATATAGATTTTTGAACTAGTATAATGAATCAATACGGGACAGGATCAGTTCTAGGATGTGTCTGTTGGTTCTCCCCAATCTTTTTAATGAATTGTGAATCAATAAATGAATACAGTAGTATTGATAATGAACTATTTCATAGGCTATGTTGTGAATCCATTTCCTCTTGCACTATCAATCTAAACTTCAAATTATAAACACTTTTGAAGTAGAAACATTTACTTTTAAGCAGTGACGATTTTTCGACCTGTGGTTGGTCATCTTCAGACTGAGAGAACTGACTCTGTTTCAAGGCGATTCATAGGTAGCTATGTATAATAGCATACCTATTCATAGGTTTCAATAGCTATTTCATAATTATCTCTTTGGATTGACCCTCAAATAATTATTCAATGGTAGTATTTAAGATGCTGTAATTTTCCTTGACCATAACTTGAATATTCTCGTATATTATCAAGTGAATTATTATCAATTTCCAATTAATTGTGATTGAATTTCATAAATTCATAATCTTAATGTTTATGAATCTCCCTGAGTTACTTAACGATATGTTTTTTTTTTAATGATTTCATATTGAATACTGTATTAGGTTACTATCATTCTGAAGAAAATTGTACGGTAACTTGCACATATACGAAGTTTGAGGGTTTTAATTTAGGTGGGATTGCATGATTATCAAATCCATCATATTATTGTATAATGCATAACAAATCAAGAAGAATGATTTGGTAAACCAATAATTAGAAAGGTTGTAGCTAGTTTGACAATTTACTATTGTTTCCTGTTAACTAAATACTCAAATCAAATAAAGTTTTATTGTTCACATCGGTACACATCAAATTATAGGCTATATTGAAAAGCAGCAAAAAACAAAATCAAAGTATTACAGAAAAATGTATTACATTATAATTAGTATAATTACTATTCAACAATAAAACTTGAATAATCAAACTTTTATAAATACGTCTCCAAATTTAAAATTATAAATTTAGAGAAGTAGACGTGCTTGATTGTAGAGGTTTTTGATAATTTTGTCAAGATATTTTCAAATGTTTTTTGGGGTTTGAGCGTTACCTGCTGGATCTCCTTCTCGAGTTGCGCCACTTGGCTCTGCCTCCTTGATCGTTCGGCGAAGAGTGCCTCCACCGCCTGAGCCTCGGCCTGATTGGCCACAGCTAGGTCACGTGCCTCGGCCACGATTTCCCCCCTCTCGGTACCCGTGTTCAGCTTATCCACTACCAGATTGTAGTCGGACAGTTTGCCTTGCAGCTCTGAAAACAATGTGTTTCCTTTTAAACTAAAGAACAGTTATAAAATGGTGAGAACTCTGTGATGTTTTTTCCAAAAATGAAAGCTCTAAAAAATGTTTTTCTTGTCAAAAATAAACAGTTACAGGATGAAGTGTTTTTCTTCTAGAAAATGAAGTTAGAAAACAGCGAAAACATTTCATGGGGTTTCCTTACATCTATAAAAACATTCTTTTCAAAGAGAAGAAGAGATTATAAGATAAGATTGATCTTGATGAGTTTCCTTGTACTCCAAAAACATGTTTTTCTACAACTGTGCGTAAAAATAGCTATTTTACTTGATGAAAAGGAACAGTAGTAAAATAACAAGAACTCGTTTAGTAGATCTCATGCTTCTTCTTGGAGAAAGATACCAGTTATGCAATAGCGGGAAGTGTGTGAAGTTTTTTGCAGCTCCAAAAGCATGTCTCTTCTTGACAAATCTGAAGAATAACGAAATAGTAAAATTTTCAATATCTCTGCGTACAATGAATATAGAGAATAATACAAGTCAACTCAGAGAATTATTCTGTTGAAATTTCCAGCTATTCAAACTCAAATAGAATCATTCATAAAATATAATTTTATTTTTTATACAAAAGGGTATAAAAGTATACGCATTCGCACAATAATTTTTGTAATGGGAAATATTCACGATTTTGGACTATCAATAAATGTTGATAATAAATTTGAAAGATTAAAATTTATCACAAAATACAATACAGAATAACAATTGTTGAAAATCATGTTCTACCAAGGAATCTCTTTGTAACCAAACAACATCAACAGACTTCTCAAATGTATTAAATCATTTTTTAAGTTAGAATCTGTTATCAAACTATTCACTAACAAAATTTAAACTGTACTTATTAAGTAACAATCAGTTACTAAACTATTTACGAAATAACTATTCACCTATTTTTTCCAAGTTTTGCTAAAAATTATAGTTACTGCAGCAAAAACGACTCAGCAGCAATCTCTTTCGCCCGTTTGTCATAAACCCATTGAACCGTACTTATTAAGTAACTATCTGTTACCAAATTCATCAATAAATAAACTCATCAAATTCATCAACAATTTTTTTGCTAAAATTGTATTCACTAGAATTAAAAAAAAACTCACCAGTCAACTCAGCAGCCATCTCTTTGACCCGTTTGTCATAGACAAGGTAGGTGGCGTGCTCCCTAGCATCTATCTCGATCTGCCTCTTGAGCCGAGTGACTTCGTTGGTGAGATCTCTGCATTTCAACTGCAGCAGCGACTCGAAGTATCGCTTGTCCTGCACTTGGCGAGTGTGTGGACCACGCGCTGTGGCCGTACGCACACTGCTCAGGCCTTGCTGTGACACTAGTCGATCTCGCACGTTCACCTGCAACCAACCAATTAAACTACATACAACAGAAAAGGGCGTTTCATAAAAGAGGGCCTTGCTGTCACACTAATTGCTCTCTTACCTGGAACACACGACAGAAATATAATCAGAAAACTTTCCTCCCAATTCTCTCTTTGTCAATATTATTGATTGAAAAATACTAGACTTGCCAATATCAAATTGAGCTACAATTATTTATAATATTAAATATAAATCTATTATTTTATTGCAAGCATTACAATAACGATTTCAGCCCAAACTTCTTCTATTAAATGGTCCAGAGTTATATGATAATAAAATGGTCAATATTGTTGTTCTGATGTCTGATTCAAAGGTGCGTACAGATTTACGCGCCGCGAACATGAGCAATTCACTTTTAATCAGCTGATGCCAAGCTTTTTGTATCTGTATCTTACCGTTTCTGTAAAAATACAGATATAATCGGCTGATTAAAAGTGAATTGCTCATATTCGCGGCGCGTATATCTGTACGCACCTTAAAGTTTAAATCCTTGCTAGTTCAGAAATAAACAATCCTGAAATAGTAAATTTTTCATTAGTTTCGTCTCTTCTACTTGTTGGAAACTTTTATGGTTTCTTGGTTTAACCGCTTCTTTATTATTTCTTAGCGAATTGAGGTTACATTCTCTTACTATTATGGTAACAGATGAATTTGAATAGTTATTCCAATTTATTCTTCTCTTTTTGAACTGTTGGCCTATAATTTCACGCATTATCAAATTTATTTATTTTTATTACAAAACAAGGAAGACTACAGGCATAAATTTCTGGAAGATATAAACATAATATAATGGGCTATATGGTACCTACTATAAGTAAAACACTTATTAGTAGATCGAATCTATGATGGTATTTTGGAACTTCCATTGAATGAAAACACTGATTGGATTAAATTCATATATAAAGAGGATTACTATTGTTCAATATACTACTCATTCAAGAACAGTAGCACTTGAAGCTCTTTCTCATTCTTCAACCCTTGAAATCATTCTGTAAAAGAGAATCGTGAAAAATAATGTGAACTTGCCATTGGTTTCATGAAACTTGATTCTGAAATGAAGAATATAATCAGAAAAATGTGAATTCACTGGTGTTTCGGTAAAATAGTTGAGTGATGTACGGTAGGGGAATTCTGCATCATGTTCTCTGTAATAAGACGAACAACCGTTTTCACATTCAGCACCAATTTCTCGCCGACAGAAAGTCCTCCGATTGGCTATTTCTCACCAAGAGCTGATTCTCAGCCCAGGAGTTGTGTGGTGCCAGTGAGTGTGAAAATGGGCATTGGGAACAAAGAATGTGGATTTACCTGTGATCCTATGAGACTGAGAGATGTGCGGGATCCAGTCATGGGGTAGTTCTGCATCATGGCGGACGTGAGCCGAGTGGCTGTTCCGCCGCTAAAGGCAGAACTGGACGGAGGACGCATGTTGCGAATGATCGGCTGCTCTGGAGCCGCCACTGGACTCTGAAATGAAACAAACAAATCAATCGTTCATTTCAAATTATTCGCATAATATGCAATACATTAGCCAAAAATTGTTTGTTTTTGTAAGTTCTATCACAGTTCTTTGTTCCCTTCTTATGTGGTTCTATGTAGAATTATCTCGATAGTTGAAATAATGTATAAGTAATAAATTATAACTCTTAACGCAACCCATCTGGTCTTGCTGGTATAGGTGAAGAGGAGGTTAATTCAGGTATGGTAGTTAGTTTCTAAGTATTCAATATGCTTACACAGAAGTTCACATCAATCAAATAATAATTGAACAATGCATCTATTTTGGGAAATAGAACTTCAATGTAACTTTAGTATGTACCCGTATATTTTATTTCATACCAATTACTGATGATTGATTCTTATATGTCCATTTCATATTCATTCCACTATTCTTATAAAACTAGCTTAATTTAAATCAGCTTACTTGGCAATTTTATACCCTTACTTATTTTCAAGGCCTTTTATGTCCTATTTTTTTCTTTTGAGTATTTTAAACATGATGAATGTTGAACATGCCTTGAAATTCTATTCGCTAGATCTCATCTTATGAATGCCACTCATTTAACATGTGAAATAGTAGAATATATTAAAAGTCAAATAGTGGGAGGTTAATACTCCATTTGAGTAGATGATTATAATAATAACCTATTGACCTTAGCCTATACTGGCTGCATATTAAGCAACAGTTTAAAAGGAATATAAACTTTGGAAGAAAAATCCAATTCTTATTCAAGTTTTGGAAGTAGCACAAAACTTTAATGAGCATGTGGTACTATAAGATGCTCATAGGCTTATGCAATTATTTAAAAAAATTATACGGTTTTTAATAAAGCTTCTTACTTTTTATAGAATAAGTTACTGATAAATTTGAAAAAATATCATTTTGTCATTGATAAAACAATACTTAAACTATGGTACGATATCATTATACCTATTGAGGCACCAATAAAAAATATAATTTTCACTATTATATGGTCAAATTGTTTTTTCAATACTGCTGTAAAGTTAATAGGATTTAATAAAGAACGTAGGTTTTTGTAATTGATTTGTTTATTTTTAATGTGGGTTGCTAGTCTACTGTTCAAAGAAAGAAGTCCAAGATCAACTCTAACTCTCTTTAGCAATGAGTAAGAAAATTTTGGATTTACAAATAGAAAATGTCTCTTAAGAATTTCCAAGAGCAGGACTCGTCAACAACTCCCACTGTCACATTTCCTTGGTCTCTAAGCTGTGGAGAAGACGGGAAAGCCGAAAGCTAGTAAGAAAATGATTATTGCAATCTATAAATATGCCAAAAGACATAAAGATAGATTTTTATAATTGCTCCTTAAACAAACAAATTCTAAACTTTAGAAAATTAATCACATATTTTGGATTTAAAAAAGTAAAAAACAAGAATGAAAATGGTTTGTTAATAAAATACTGCCTATTGTTGATAAGTGAATTACTTACTCCGGGTGAACCTACCTCCTGCATAGCGACGTACTTAATTCCTCTCCTGGATATTGGTCTGGAATCAATCTCTCCCTTTTCATTGAAATTTCCACTCTTTGAATAAGGTCGCTCGTCCCCTCCCACACCCCAGCGTGAAACAGGTCTGTCAATGGGGCCAGCTCGTGACAAAGGTCTTTCTCGTTCCATGGAATAAAATTAATCAAATTTACTAACGTCTCACGTCAATAAAAGCCTTTTGAAATTACTGAACTATGAAGGTAAGGCCATTCAAAGTTTGTTTACGGATCTACTTGTTGGTTGCTAGGCAACACGGAGTATCGTTTTTGTCGAAGACAAATCTGCTCAATTATTTGTCTTGTCGACTTGCAATAAAATCGATAGTTCAGCATCAAGTATCAAGTTTTTGAGGTTAGAAATGTTCAAAACAAGCATGATTTTTTACCGTCGTGGTGTTGTATGTTAACTTATTGTATTGACAAATTTTAGTAGTGGCTGTTTGTAAGTGGCATTTGAACCTACAAAAATGCTAAAGTAATTTATGATCCTACTAATGTCGCATTTTAATTTGTACGTGATTTTATTTATTGGGCTTTTATATTTATAAGTTGTTGGGCTAAATTTTACCGCGCAAGCAAACTCTGTATCTCAGCTATTTTTAGAGATATCGACTCAATTTTTTTACTCGAAAGAGGACAAAAATTTGAAGCTGGTTATTCTTTCAACATAAATTGGACAGAAGAGGAGACATAAATATTAAAGTTTAGATCAATAAACAAGAAAAAAAAGGAATGTGGCTATTCGTCAATCTTGAAGTGGGACTTTCTGTATGGAAGTCTAAACTTATAACTGTATAAAGTCTAATAGTATAAAAGTAAAAAATCTAAACTGTATAAAGACTAAACTTTCTGTATGGAAAATTTTAGGTTTTATTCAAGTTATTTATGTAAAAAAATTTGTTGCAAAATAATTGATTGTTGAGGTTGAGTTTAAAATTTCAAACCGGACGGGCGTTGACTGGAAAATTTGGAAATCGTTCTATTAGGACATCGGGAGGTGACTAATTTAACTTTCAATAATCAGTTTTCTGTTATTACAAGAAATAAAAAAACTGGTGAACAAACATAAAAGGAAAGACAAGATTGACAAGAGCAAATTTGAGAAAAGAAATTATAATTTGAGGCGGGGTGGTTGTTAGGTGTATCGATGAGGTTTCTATAGCAAATAGCCAAATAGCAAAGTTTTCACGGAACCTGTCATCGGAACTTGTCACTGTTTTTCACTCTTCAAAGGTTCACATCTCAACAATCATGTTTTTATAGTTGTAGGTAACAATGGTTATTGGTAAGTTTTAGATTAGGCTGTTATTTTTTGTTTGGTTGAGAATTGAATCATAATATAGTTTTAAGAAGGAATTAAATCCTAGACTTGAGAGAAATTGTTATTAGTAAATAGATAGATTGATCATTTTACTGCAACTATTTCCAAGTTTGTCCGAAGCAATATAAAATGTGCTTACCAAAGCCACAAAATATTTCAAGTAAAACTACTTCATTCCATTTCAATATGAGAACCACTTGAAAAAGTTGCCGATACGTTAGTGAAATAGAAAAGTGGTGTAACTATAATAAGGAAATTTGTTAAGTAGGCTACAGTAGTCTACATGCAATGGGAGATTTTAATAAATTGTTCAGCGTGTGATCGGATGAACAATGAAAATATATGCTTACTTTTCATTAAAAAAAAATACTGAAATTTACGGGGTTAGGTAAATATGTTAAGGCCTATAAGAATTATCCATCAGTGAATAATAAGAAAAAACAATGTGGTACTCAATAAATCTTGGAAATGGAACTTTTTTGGAGAAATCACTTTTGTACGGAACTGAAAATCATACATTAATAATTTGTGGACAAAAAATGAAACCGCGCCAATAATTATAGTGAGAAATTGGGATTTAAATTTTAGAAGCCCCAGGTTCTTTCTGTTGGCAAGTGACTTCTGATGCTAATCTCTATGGTTTCAAGATGAACTCACTTTTGAATATGATTTAAAAAATCAATTTAGTGAATTCTGCTTATTCAAACCAGACCAAAGATTCTTAGGATGCGGCTTAAGCTACAAACTTTGCCTCGCATTTACAGGAAAACGCTTTTTTCTTGGGAATTTGACAAAATATAGTATAATTTTTGAAGTCATTGAGAACAGTCAACTAATGTTTTCAATCATCTGGCCAGGAAACAGGAAAATTGTATGATCCTGACAATCCCAAGAACAATGGAACTGATAACATTGAAGAACTGGAGATTAAAATGATATAATTTGAATCAGGTGAGTTCTATTTCTATTATATATTATTGCTCTTTTCTATGATCGCATGTTGAGTAGGAACTACCATTCATACCATATTTTAAATTGTGATTGTGAATTATTAAGTTATGTAAATGATGATAAAGCACAATAACATCAACCATGGTTAAACTCCACTGTCGAAAACAAAGTATTCAAGAGCTGAAAGACATAGGATATATACCAATGCTCAGTATTTTACTACTTTACTTACTTTACTTTATCCGTCTTCCCAGCAGTCCTATGGCTGCAGAAGTCGTCATGATTATAAGGATTATCTCCTGTGTATGTAGGTGTGTTCATCTACAAATTCATTTATGTAGTAATGGCCGGTCAGTCAAATATCCTCTGAGCTGTTTTACAAAAACTCAATTTCTTGTGATTGATTTCAGGTTTTCAGGCAGCAAGTTGTAGAAAAAAGACCCTGTATATGTTGGGGATCTGCTATATTTTCTTAGTCGGTGTTGAGGTAGATTTAGGTTGTATTGGTTTCGCAGGTTGAAGATCCGATCTTAGAGTGGGATTTATGTTCCTTGCTCGCACTATTGATTCCAAAATATAGAGCGATACGCGACTGGCAGGATTTTGCTGCTCTTGATTAGGTCTCTAGAGTGCTCAATCCTATCCACTCCTAGTACCGTTCTTATTGCTCTTTTCTGGATTCTCAGTATTCTTTTAAGGTTTTTTTGTTCTGTTGATCCCCAAGCCGCAATGCCATAACGAAGGTGCGATGCGAATAGTAAGTGATAGGCAATAAATGCAGTGCCTTCATCTGAGATATGTCGTATTCTTCGGATTTCGGATTTAGGCTGCTGAGGATAATTTCTTGCTAAGGTGGTCTATATGGTGCTGCCATGTCAGGTGGCCGTCTGTTAGTATGCCAAGGAATTTTGTGGAGCTTTTTGTCATTATGTTGTCATGTTTATGTTCCGTTGCTGCGCCATTTCCTGTAGGTGTGAATTTGAGGTGGACTGTTTTGTTTTTGTTGATAGTTAGTTGTAGTCTTTTGCATATAGAGGTTACTTCCTCTATTGCCGGTTCGATTATATTTGTTATTGGTGTGGTCTTCTCAGATGGGATAAGTATTGTGGTGTCATCCGCAAACAAGATGCATTTTTTCTCACTCTTTAGTTCCTTTGGAAAATCATTTATGTACACCAGGAAGAGCAGAGGGCCCAGTATGGATCCCTGGGGTACACCTCTGGTCACTGGGCGAAGTGAAGATTTACAGGTAGTGGTGAAGTTGTTATGGTGGTGAATCTCCACATACTGTAGTCTTTCTGATAGGTAGTTCTCGATCCATTTAAGTGCCTTACCCTCAATTTTCAACTTTTTTGTCTATGGAGTCGAAAGCTTTTTGCAGGTCTATGAAGAGTTCAGTGGCTGTTTTGTGAGTTTCCCATATGCTATTTATGTCGTTGCATAATTCTGATATAGCTGTAGTAGTGCTAAGACCCCTCCTGAATCCATGTTGTCTCACAGTCAGTAATTTATTGCTTTCCAGGTGAGTCATCAGTTGATTGTATATTGCCCGCTCTATGATCTTAAATGTCACTGGAAGATTAGCAATTGGTCTAGAATTCTTTGCATAATTTTTATTCCATTTTTTGGGAATGCAGCCTGTTCCATAGACGAATTTACTATGTCCAGTGGTGGTGTAGTTAGTTCTTCCCCACAGTACTTTAGAATTTTTCCCGTGATATCATCGTGGCCAGCAGAGTTGTTGAATTTGAGTCTTGCAAGTAGATGGTCCAGTTCTTCTTTAGTAATTTTCCTGAATTCGCAGAGTGCTGGCATATCAAATTGATTTTCTGGGCTGTGAGGCATTTCGTTGGCTGTAGTAGTGTTTCTTTTGGGTGAAGTATGTGTTTAAAAAGTTACTGATTTGGTAAGGGTCTGTTATTTTCTTCATATATGTTATCAGGCAAAGGTTTTCCTGTACATTGGCTATTTCTTTGATTATTTATTATTCTCCACAACGTTTGAGTTCTATTTATTAGTGTTCCACTTTACTTTTCAAATGTGTCCTTTTTTTATTCATTACATCCAAATCATATAACTTTTTCAGATTTTTGTAGTGGTCCTTGTCTGTTGCAGATCCGGTAAGCATGTATTGTCACAAAGTAAAATTGTGACGAGAAAATAGTTAATAATATTATTGAAAGACGCTTGGCTATCAGCAAAGCTAGCCGACCGCGGAGATAAGGAAGGTACCAATGGCGCACCATCTTCCGCGCATCGAGACGATTTCCACCGCCTCTGGCAGCGGCTCAACTCCATCCCCTCCACTTTGGGGGAGTATTTAAACGCCGGACGAGCCCCAGACCACAGCATTCCGCTCCCAACCTTCCTGCTCCTTGTACAGCGGCCCGTTGGCTGCCGTACGTCCCCGACCTCCTGTCCTTGTACAGCGGCCCGTTGGCTGCCGTACGTCCCTGACCTCCTGTCCTTGTATAGCGGCCCGTTGACTGCCGTACGTCCCTAACCTTCCATCTCCCCAGGGCACAGCGGACCGTTGTCTGCCGTCCCTATCCTTCCATTTCCCCAGGGCACAGCGGACCGTTGTCTGCCGTCCCTATCCATCAATTTCCCCAGGGCACAGCGGACCGTTGTCTGCTGTCCCTATCCTTCCATTTCCCCAGGGCACAGCGGACCGTTGTGTGCCGTCCCTATCCTTCCATTTCCCCAGGGCACAGCGGACCGTTGTCTGCTGTCCCTGTCCTTCCATCTCCCCAGGGCACAGCGGACCGTTGTCTGCCGTCCCTATCTTTCCATCTCCCCAGGGCACAGTGGACCGTTGTCTGCCGTCCCTATTCTTCCATCTCCCCAGGGCACAGCGGACCGTTGTCTGCCGTCCCTATCTTTCCATCTCCCCAGGGCACAGTGGACCGTTGTCTGCCGTCCCTATTCTTCCATTTCCCCAGGGCACAGCGGACCGTTGTCTGCCGTCCCTATCTTTCCATCTCCCCAGGGCACAGCGGACCGTTGTCTGCCGTCCCTATTCTTCCATTTCCCCAGGGCACAGCGGACCGTTGTCTGCCGTCCCTATCTTTCCATCTCCCCAGGGCACAGCGGACCGTTGTCTGCCGTCCCTATCTTTCCATCTCCCCAGGGCACAGCTGACCGTTGTCTGCCGTCCCTATCCTTCCATTTCCCCAGGGCACAGCGGACCATTGTCTGCCGTCCCTATCCTTCCATCTCCTCAGGGCACAGCGGACCGTTGTCTGCCGTCCCTATCCTGTCAATCCTTCCTCTTCCTACTACACTGGAGCGGAAACGAGGCCGTAAGGCCAATACAAAATTACATCAAAGTGGTGTCATCAGAGAAGAGAGCGACCTTCACGCCGTCAGAAGCACCAGTAGGTGCTGTCCACGCCAGCTGAGGCACAAAGACAAAAGAAGAGGGACTTCGACTTGCCTCCTTTCCCCGCCCACATTACGACTGAGCTAAGTCATCCAGGAGCAACACCTGGGTATCAATCACCCACCTCTGAAGCTACTCAGGGTGTACGTGATAGTATCTATTTTGAGCATTGGCTAGTCTTCTTTTTAAAATAATGGTGTTGTTGTCCGAGAATGTTGTTTTTTGAAAGATGCTGATTTTTTTGGGCTCTCTAGGCATTATGTGATCCATATGAAGTCGCAGTATTTTAGTGAAATTGTTATACTTTGAATCAACCTGTGCAGATTCAGCTATTGTACTCCAGCTTATTTGCGCTAATTCTGATTTCAATGATTTTAGGTTTTGTAGAGAGTAATTCCTGGCATATCTATTCGTTGTAGATTTGGTATTGGAAGTTGAGTGAATTTCACAGAACAGAGCATGATGATCTGATATTTGGTTGGAGTAAGCTGTGCATTTGATAAGATCAGTCGACAGGTTATGGTAGCAACCATCAATGCTTGTCATTGATGATTATGTTATTCTTGTAGCCGGTATGTCGTATATAGAGCATCCATGCTGTGTGAACATGTTTCTCAGATCTTTGTAATTTTGTTTGTCAGTGTTTAGTATGTTAATATTAGTATCTCCAAGTATCACCAGTTTTATAATGTTTAGCTGTGTATTTTTGAAGTAGATATCCAAGTTTAGTCAGGTATTCATTTTCTGTTTTGGGGTTAGGTGATCGGTAAGTAATAATAATCAGGTTGAAGGGTTTTAGTTTAACTTTTATAGCAATTGTTTGAAAGACTTGTTCTGTAGGCCAGCATGGTGCTTCCATAGACACAACATCAGTAGTGGATTTTATGTTGTCTTTCTTGTAAATTGCTATGCCACCCCATAGACATGCTGTTCTACAGAAATTTGTTATGAGTGTGTAGCCGGGAAGTTTTGTAAGTTGTAGTTCTTCCTGTTTGAGGCCGTGCTCAGATAGGATTACTATATCTGGGGAAAATTGATTCAGCTCTATTGTAAGTAGGTCTATTTTTCCTTGTACGCCTCTTTGGATGTTGAGGTGGTAGATTGTAAATAGTTTGTTTTTTCTATGACTGCTTTGTTGGAGGTTTTGTTTTGTTTGGATTTATTTTGTTATATTAGTTTTGATTTCTGTGTTGCAGTTGTTTTAGTGAGGTGATTTTCTAAGTTTCGTGGAAAGGTGAGGCCAACTCCTCGTTTGGGGATTTCTTGTTGCTGCTGTCCCTGTCCCCGGTCAGTGCCTCCATTAGCCTCTCAGCCAGAATCCCAGATCCCTCTCCAGTCAGATGTAGTCCATTCCATCCTAAATGGTATTTGTCGAGGCAGTTTGAATTGTCTACAAATGTTATCTTCAGCTGCTCGCACATAAAGTTCAATGCCTTATTTGTCTCAATTATAAACCCCTCATTTAAATTTTTCCGAATCGGTATAGATGCCACTTGGTGTGTGGGAAGCGCTTGATATTTGCTTCAATTGTGAGCCAAACAGGGCGCATTACGTGGTTTGGTGTTTTTGACCTAGGTAGATTGTTTGAGCCAATGTTGAGTAGTACCTTTGGAGGTAGTGTGGTTCTGTTTTTTAAGAATCTACTAATATCTTGAATTTTCCCACCTGGGTTGATTTCCACATTGATGGCCTGTTTGCTCTTATCCTGTATTATACTTGTGGCATGCTTTAGTAAGGAATCACCCACCATCAGTGTCCTGCTGTTCTGTACTTCACTCCCACTCACCTCCTCCTCTCGGTCCCCTGGCAGCAGCTCCTCATCTATTTCCCTGCTTGGCTGTTTTGCAGCTGGCGGTACAGTCATCTGTGAGTCCCCGGCTGTCTTCTCCTGCTCCTCCCTCACCGCCCTCGATGTCGTTCACCAAATTTCTCGTATCCTCCTCTGCCTTTCTCCTGATGGGGCATGTAGGCTTGGGGTAGATGCCCTGCGTGAAAGCGAAAGTTACATTTTCTAGCCTATAAATAACAACAGTCTTCCTCGCCAATGCATCTGAGAGTCTATTTCTATCCGTTTTTAACAATTGAATTTCGTCTTTAAATTCTTTTATATCCTCAAGTAGAAGTTTAAATATTTCATCATAATGGTCAGTATGACTTGTCCTAGTTATATTTCTTGGTGTGGGGTGACGGCGCATACAGGTATTAGTTTCAGAAATAGAGTTAGTGTGAGCTGCAGAATTATTCATCATTGATGAAATTAGGATGGCATCGTCAGTAATTAGTGTTGTACAGTTTTCACACATCCATGTTTGTTCATTGCATTCTCCTTTCATCATCAAGTTGTACTGTTCGTCAGTAACGTCCAACGTTTAGTTAACTAAGAGTCACTTGAATTAGGGTAGGATACCGGTAGACCCACAAACAGAAAGGTCAGGTCGGTTTTAAGGTTCAAGTTTAGGTAGCGCTCGAAATCAACCTTCAAGTAACACAAATAGACTATATTGTAGGCTAAGGCATGGGAGTAAAACAGAACGGTTGAGTCTCGATCGCTTTTTAGCATGATGACAACCAAATGTTTTTGTGATTGCCAGATGATTATTAGCATCGATCGAAACTGTAACAGTATTGGTTTGCGTGCAGGACGGATGGGCTAACATGAATGCAGCAGCACCAAAAAAGACATCATGGATCTATTTTTTCTTTTTGTAAGATGGTCATACTTGGACTCTGAAATCGTTTGAGATGAAGAATGAATTTGAGGGACCCGGTTTCTCCTCCTCTACCTGTAGCAAGGAGCCTCGAATCTATCCAATAGGCTTAGAAAATGCAGAGAGGTGTCGGACTTCAGGTTTCAAAAATGGATATCAAGGATAAAATGCTCAAAATAAAGCGTTTTTCTCCACATTCACCACACAATTGTTCTGAGCTTCAATGTCTAGCCAGTCGTATTTTTAATGACAAACTCTTCACAAACCCCTTCATCGCCTGATAATGAAGATAGACAAATTCCAATTTCAGATTTGGATTTATAAGGCCATCAAATTAATAGGATTCTCTGGAAGTACTCGAAAATAACCATTATTAGGAAATTGTATTTTCATTTTGTATTCAAATTGTATTGTATTCAACATTTGAATTGAATAAAAATCAACAACCTTAATTTGATACAATTATAAGTAGAGCAGTATACGTTGAAAAGCAATTTTCCTATTCACATTATATACCATATTCTGTACTATAATAGGTACCATATATAGTTAATAGACTCCATTATACTGTTATATGATCATAAATAACTAACTTAGATAAAATAGATATGGTTAAAGATATTTTACCATTTTCTGTCAATGATTTTATTCGCCTATTATAACAATGTTAAGAATATCAAATTTTGATTACCAAAGACTTGTATTACATTGGGATACCAGAGCCAGTAAGAATTTACTGTTTGTGTGTAAAGCAGCCTACGCTCAGGGACAATAGTGGCTTTCATAGCTGTCGCGGATCGGAAATTTCGAACTCAACTTGTAGCTAGTGGAAGCTCCTATTATCCCAGTGTGCAGCATGCTTAAGCAAGCCGAGACATCAGTGATGTTTCACCGGTGGCTGGGATAGCAACCAGTTGGACACCAAAAACTGGTGACTAGTTTCTACCATAAAAAACGCTATAAGAACTATAATGACCCGCGAATCGCTCATTGGTTTTTGCATCAACTAACTAGTCATATTCACCGCGGTACGAAAAAACAAAGATGTGCGCATGGTTTTGTTCATGTGTCTTCTTAAGTCGATTGTCTCAAAATTTATATTTGTACTTCCTCCTAGACATAAGTACAGTATTTAACTCGAAGTGGTCAATAAGGTCGTTTTATGTTCACACCCAACATGGGTCAATTGCCTCATTAGATTTATGCTAGTCTCATTAGATATATGCTTGCCTCATAAGATATATGCTTATTCTTGGTGCTTAGTTCTATATACAACACTACAGAACTTCTTATTAAACTCTGTTTTTCAAGATATCTCGTATTTCACTCCAAACTCTAAATTTTTCAGTTTGGAATTGTGTTCTCAACTTTAATTATAAATAATGCTACTCCATGATAAATTTTTATTGGAGAAGAGTAAATTAAAATAGGCTGCAGACAATGAATGAGCTTGTAGATATCTCTATTGGCCCATATCATTCACTTGGCGCTACCACAGTAATTGGAGTCAATTATAAGATGGCGCATTCTCACTGGATGCAAATGGAAATTAATTTATCGGACTATTTTTGTAGTGTGTTCTGGCAATTGAACTCTTTGAGAATATGCATCTCTAACAATTGAACTAGAATCAATTAGATGTAATGGACAAGTCTTTTTCTGCTTTTATTGGGAGTTCAAAAACTTCTTAGTTACTCAAATTTTAAACAGCAAGATACATGGAGTGAATTTGGATGATGATAACTTGAAATAACATTGAAATTTGGTACAACCATAATCCATATCAACCGTATCATCTCAGTGTGTCTGTTCGGTTAATAGATTACCCATATTTTTAAATACTTTTCCTCTCATTTAAATTGAGCTACGATAAACATTATTCGAACAGCATACAAGAGTATGCCATAACACCTCATTTAGTTTTTGAGAAAACTATCTAATGTCAAGTATTTGATGTTAGTATTTTTGAATGTTTTAGTATACTTTCGCACGCGATGAGAGAGTCGTTAAGCTTGATGATACACTTGAAATATAGGCCTACTATAATTGTACTTGTGTTAGGTACTTTAGATAAAAAAATGTAATTTCAAAATTACCCTCGTCCAATTTAGGGTACCTCACTTTATTCATTTGAGCCCATTTTTTAATCCTCTTATACAACTTTCTTTAATAGTACTAATTTGTTTTTTCTATGTAATAATGGCAATAACATTGAATTGAATAAAAATCAACAACCTTAATTTGATACAATTATAAGTAGAGCAGTATACGTTGAAAAGCAATTTCCTATTCACATTATACCATATTCTGTACTATAATAGGTACCATATATAGTTAATAGACTCCATTATACTGTTTTATGATCATAAATAACTAACTTAGATAAAATAGATATGGTTAAAGATATTTTACCATTTTCTGTCAATGATTTTATTCGCCTATTATAACAATGTTAAGAATATCAAATTTTGATTACCAAAGACTTGTATTACATTGGGATACCAGAGCCAGTAAGAATTTACTGTTTGTGTGTAAAGCAGCCTACGCTCAGGGACAATAGTGGCTTTCATAGCTGTCGCGGATCGGAAATTTCGAACTCAACTTGTAGCTAGTGGAAGCTCCTATTATCCCAGTGTGCAGCATGCTTAAGCAAGCCGAGACATCAGTGATGTTTCATCGGTGGCTGGGATAGCAACCAGTTGGACACCAAAAACTGGTGACTAGTTTCTACCATAAAAAACGCTATAAGAACTACAATGACCCGCGAATCGCTCATTGGTTTTTTGCATCAACTAACTAGTCATATTCACCGCGGTACGAAAAAACAAAGATGTGCGCATGGTTTTGTTCATGTGTCTTCTTAAGTCGATTGTCTCAAAATTTATATTTGTACTTCCCTCCTAGACATAAGTACAGTATTTAACTCGAAGTGGTCAATAAGGTCGTTTTATGTTCACACCCAACATGGGTCAATTGCCTCATTAGATTTATGCTAGTCTCATTAGATATATGCTTGCCTCATAAGATATATGCTTATTCTTGGTGCTTAGTTCTATATACAACACTACAGAACTTCTTATTAAACTCTGTTTTTCAAGATATCTCGTATTTCACTCCAAACTCTAAATTTTTCAGTTTGGAATTGTGTTC
This sequence comes from Nilaparvata lugens, assembly GCF_014356525.2. Taxonomy (NCBI): domain Eukaryota; kingdom Metazoa; phylum Arthropoda; class Insecta; order Hemiptera; family Delphacidae; genus Nilaparvata; species Nilaparvata lugens. The sequence goes on from NC_052505.1 coordinate 65,111,500, forward strand.
TCAACTTTAATTATAAATAATGCTACTCCATGATAAATTTTTATTGGAGAAGAGTAAATTAAAATAGGCTGCAGACAATGAATGAGCTTGTAGATATCTCTATTGGCCCATATCATTCACTTGGCGCTACCACAGTAATTGGAGTCAATTATAAGATGGCGCATTCTCACTGGATGCAAATGGAAATTAATTTATCGGACTATTTTTGTAGTGTGTTCTGGCAATTGAACTCTTTGAGAATATGCATCTCTAACAATTGAACTAGAATCAATTAGATGTAATGGACAAGTCTTTTTCTGCTTTTATGGGAGTTCAAAAACTTCTTAGTTACTCAAATTTTAAACAGCAAGATAAATGGAGTGAATTTGGATGATGATAACTTGAAATAACATTGAAATTTGGTACAACCATAATCCATATCAACCGTATCATCTCAGTGTGTCTGTTCGGTTAATAGATTACCCATATTTTTAAATACTTTTCCTCTCATTTAAATTGAGCAACATTACGATAAACGATAAACATTACGATAAACATTATTCGAACAGCATACAAGAGTATGCCATAACACCTCATTTAGTTTTTGAGAAAACTATCTAATGTCAAGTATTTGATGTTAGTATTTTTGAATGTTCTAGTATTCTTCTACTTTCGCACGCGATGAGAGAGTCGTTAAGCTTGATGATACACTTGAAATATAGGCCTACTATAATTGTACTTGTGTTAGGTACTTTAGATAAAAAAATGTAATTTCAAAATTACCCTCGTCCAATTTAGGGTACCTCACTTTATTCATTTGAGCCCATTTTTTTAATCCTCTTATACAACTTTCTTTAATAGTACTAATTTGTTTTTTCTATGTAATAATGGCAATAACATTGAATTAAATAAGATTATAAAATATCCATAATTAATAGGTATAATGAACTGCAAATTAGTGCTATTAAATGTTTATAATGTGGCTCTTAGAACAAGGCAAGGCATGTAGCCTACACTCGTTCTTTCCCAAATCATTTCAACCTAATCCAATTTAGGGTATTCGAATGTTTTAAAAAATGTTCTTTCCCTTGTCCAATCTCGTACAATTGTACTTGTTTGCATTTTTTTATTGAGTAAAGTAAGTCTAAAATTTCCAAGTGTCTTGAATACAATTAACATTTATTAAGTATCATGAATGATTTAAACTTTTTTTCAATTTTCTGGTTTTAGATGGATTGGATGGATTTTTCTAAGGATGAAGCTCTATGAATAATGATAAAGATACTTTAATGATAAAGATCGTAATATTATATAACATCAGTAAATGATAAAATAAAATATAAACTGATGAAATCAGCGTTAAACTAATGTAGTGTTCAAACAAGTTCTCCCTTCTCATTCATTTATTCATCATAAACTTCTCTTTAATAGTTATGCTATCCTTTGTTTCATGGCAGACACGTATTTTTGACATAATATCACAGTGTTCAACCCTCTAAGGCTGACTTCATCTGTAGATTTTTCGTCGGCCGTTAGTTCCCACAAAGATGGAACATGTGCTTTTTAAATGTGAGTCTTCGGACTGTCAACCGTGATAGAAAAATCTTGCCAGAAAAAATAGAACCTGTCCTATTTTCAGAGGAGAGCGAAAGTAATGGCGCATACGCTTCTGCGTACAAACGTTCACACTGATAGATTTTAATCACCGGAACTCATCCGTCACACCTTTCGGAGAGTCACTAGCCTTTGTTTGCCTGCTTATTGTTTCCCTATATCAAAAAACTCTAATCGTTGATTTCGAAATATTTATTTTTTGTTAATATTTTAATAATCTACTCGACTCATTGAATCCATAGAAATTTGATTTTTGTTTTTACGACCAAAAATGATAATATTTCTTGTTAAGTTTACAAGCATGGTTTCCATAATACAAATTCATACACATTTGTGAGTATATTTCAAAATTATTCCAATTGATTAAATACAAGGTCATTATTTCATTGTTGAATTAGAAAAATGATAAATGCTTTCTAGGATAAACATTATTGCTTCCAAAAGATATCAAATTCCAATTAACAATAATAATTTTGAAAGTAGCTGTACCGTAAAAATATTATTACTTCTGAAGTCATTATCATTGAAGCATTCATAATTCGCAACTTAACAACTAGAATTGATGTAGGAAAGAATTTATAGGTGTTATTGTAATAAGGCTTCTGGAAATTTCGACTTCACATGGAACAAAGAGGGTACGGTATTGAATTTCAGAAGCAAACGCTCGGGTATTTCCAGTTAATTCTATAAATAAACTATGAAAAGATAGACATGTGTTTCAAAATGAACGCACATGGAAGCAATATTGTCTACCAGGTAAAACCATATGTACAGGTGAACCTGTAGTTCTGCATTTAGCTTCAGTTGCTTCTGGATACCCGTGGTTGAAGGTTCTAAAGTGCTCTCGTGATGCCATCAGATATAAACAATTAAACATGAATAAATTTATCGCGGGTAGAGAAGGGGCCAGCGGTGTACAACAGGTTAAAGGAGTATTCAGATCGAAATGTTGAGAAAATGTTATGGTGTTAAATTTGTGAAGAAGTTGTGGATAAGTGGATGGACATGTCTGGCAAAGAAAACACGATAACGTTGAATGAATATTACCTTGTGAGGTAAATTTTACCTAATACTTATTATACAAGCATAGATCAAAATTGGCTTCGACGATTTCTGGAGAAAAGATTCCTAGAATATAATTAATTTTTGAAACTCAAGAATCGATTGAAAACAGTAGTGTAGCCAGAAAATTAGTTGATTATCTAGATAAATTATTTTCCAAAACTATATAGCAGTATGCAAGTCTGTAGGCTGCTTGAATCTATTTTTCAGGAACTTGAGTTGTTTTATAAAACTAATACAGTAAGCTGTTTTAAATGTAACCACAGATATTAAAGACAAAAATCGATGGTTTATCAATCGGCCTCATGATTACCGGTAGGCCTACTAGATGATTTGTTACTTGAGTAGTTTTGTAAAAGTAGGCCTATATAAATCTCTATCATTAAAAGCAATGATTGGAAGATTGTTTGAGATCTTTGTATGTTTTGATGAAGAAAACGTCGAATTTGTGTGATAATACAATTTTAACATACAGTAATTTTCTTCTCTGAAAGTAGCTTTCACAAAAATATAATGCAATATTTATAGGCCCATTGAATTATGAAGAAGAGTAACCATTGGTTGCTCGTGGTTCTTATGAATTTGATTGGTGCTTGCAAGTATGATTTCATTGGGTCACTGGTTGATTAATATTTGAGAACTGAGAAGACATATAACTGTCCTGTAAAAAATGATATAAAAACTGTCCTGTAAGAGTTCTTCAATATAGTACACAAATTATGATAAATATATTTTACTGGATTATTTAATTAAGTAAACCCTCAATACGATGCAAGACGTTTCAATTATGATACGAGACCTTTTCATTATCTATTGTTCTCATATCATGTATGCATAATATAAAATAGTCTTGTACATCTCATTAAAAGGTCTCATATTGAGAGGGTTTGCATCGTATCAAGTCATATTTTATCTTCATGAATTACGGAAAAATATCGAATCTTTTCCAAATAAGGAAGAGTGAATTTCATGACATCTTTATCGAGAATTTTTACGCTTAAGGACCATAGAATACTTTTGTCAACAATAAATTATTCCATAATATTATTATTTTGTGTCATGAAGTGGGTGTGGTGAAGTGCAATGAAACACAAATTTCAGAGAAACACCTTACATTCTACACCCTTCCTGGGGCACGATAATAATAATTGTACTATCTACTATCTATACTTATAAACATAGTCCACCTATTGTTTATCGATCTTCTGTGTCCTTGTAGAATCCTTCTGAAATGTTAAGCCACCATTCCTCACTGAAAGCCGGCATGTAAGTTTGAAGTAGGCATTTCCATGAAGCCTAATAAGGGAACCTTATTCAATGAAAATCCCCGAAATCTTCTAAATTTAAAAACGAACAGCTTGGTTCTACAATATGTTGATTCAAACTGATAAACTATTTCAAGTAAATTAAAGATAACAAGTAAATTATTGAGGTAAAATAAATAATCCTATGAAATATAATTAGAATTAACATAATAAGTAATTATTTGTAATAGACCTCAATAATTAAAAACTTGAATGCTCTAACAACCTACTCACGTACTAGCCTTACAATTAACACTCCAGCAATTCAAAAAATAAAAACACTAAAACAATTGTCAAATCCAATTAATTCAAATTTCATTGTATTGCCATGGAACACAGCCTTGTGGTGAGGTAAAATAACTAGCGAAGTCATCTCTGATATTAACCCCTTCCCTGCTCCCTCTTGTTCCCACATTCTCAACATTACCGAATGGACTTTCATATTCGTACCAAGTATCCTCGGAATTATTATCGCATCCTTCCCGTTTCCGCACAAAATTGTGGAGGATACATGCAGCCTTAATTAGACTGTCAGTCAATTCGATGCTACTGTTGAATGCTCTGTGGAAGATTCACCACTTGTTGGCCAGAATTCCAAACGAGCACTTAACCACTCTTCGCGCTCGTGTCTATCTATAATTATTGAAAACTCTTTGTTTTGTAGAGAGCTTACGATTTTGGTAAGGCCTTAGTACATGATCGGAGAGAGCAAAGGCTTCATCTCCAACTAGGATATATGGCATTTCTTGTCCATCATTTAGAGGAAGCTTTGTTGGGCCAGGAACATGAAGCTCTTTTTTCCAATAGCTTTGAAAAAGCCGATTTTTTGAAGATTAGAGTCACTTGAAGAACCAAAAGCCCCGACATCTATTTAGATGAAATTGCATTTCGAATCAGCTATAGCTAACAGTACAACAGAAAAGAATGTTTTGTAGTTGAAAAATTCGGACCCGCTTGCATTCGGCTGTTGAATTAATATGTGCTTGCCGTCGACGGCGCCAATACAATTCGGAAAATCTATGTCTATGTAGAATCCTTCTGAAATGTTGAGCCACCATTCCTCACTGAAAGCCGGCATGTAAGTTTGAAGTAGGCATTTCCATGAAGCCTCACGGGTCTCCTTGATTATCCCTCTAATTGTTGAAACTCCCAACAAATATTCGAAATGTAGGATTGAGATACTGTTACCAGTAGCTAGATATCTGAAACAATAGAAATTTACATTCTTATCATATTTGGACTAATAATAAAAATAAATTGAAATAAAATTAAAATACACACCATACAGGGAACGATATAGATATTTGGTTGATTTTTGTGTGCTTCTAAGCATACTACCAATGCAAAAATCAAATCGGTTTGGGCATTTGAGATAGTTATCAAATTATTAGATTTATGAACTGGGTTTATTTATTTTCAGGACTAGAATTACAGAAAAAGTGGAAGAATGTGAGGACGTGCTCCAAGAGAGAATACCAATTTCAAAAAAATATTCCGTCGGGATCTGAGGCAGTAAAAAAACGTAAATACATCTACTTCGATCAGCTCCTATTTCTGCGAGATTGCATCGAATGTAGGAGCACATCCAACTACTTGGAGCTGTAACAGTGTGGAGAGTGACAGCGAGTTTGATGAAGATTCCAGTGCAGTTTTCGAGAGTCGGGATTCTACAAATTCTCCGATTTCACAGAAACGAAAGAAACTATCTCCATCCAATAATTATGAGGGGGCGTTATTGAACATCCTTCGTGAAAAAAGAAGAGCGAAAAAGAGGTGGATGAAGACAAGTATTTTTTACTCTCACTGCTTCCTCAATTGAAGAGGTTTAATGACGTACAGAAATTCGAAGCCAGAACACAGATTACTAACATAATGAAACAAATATGGCTTTCAGGGAGCATTTTGGGAGCACAATCCACACACTATCCACATTCATACTTTTCACACTCTCAGTATCCACGTCCACAATCGATACAAAATGCACAACAACTTTCACAATACACCACACCATCATCCACAAGTGTACCACAACACAATTCATTCGGTGTTGCTTCTCTTCTGAACATTGATTAAATAAATAAATAAATAACCCTTTATTGCTTCTAAAACTTATATACATAATATAATTGCAATTACAATAAAAATTATATTCTTCGCAATTCAGCATCTGCTGGGGTATCCTATTTAGGATAAAATGAGTATCTTATCATATTAGTAGAGTTCATATAAAATTAATTTCAACTTAAACATTTCAATCCCTGTAGAGCCAGACCTGTTTGTACACGTTTTTCATCCTCTCCCATTCCTTTCTTTCCCGTGCGACTCTCTGCCAAGTTACTCCTCCACAAACTCGCCGGAATTCTTCATCCCATCTGTAGCTAGGTCTTCCTCTGCTTCTTTTCCTATTCCGTGGATGCCAGTCCAATATTCTTCTCGTCCATCTGTCGTCCTTTGTTCGCACCACATGGCCAGCCCAATTCCATTTCCTTTCTACTATTATCTTGCCAATGTCTTCGATTTTTGTTTCATTCCTAACCCAAGTATTTATTTTCCTATCTCTTCTTGTCACTCCGATCATTATTCTTTCCATCGATCTTATACTAGTTCTTAGCTTTTTTATTAATTTTTCATTCAATGTCCAAGTTTCACAGCCGTATAAAATATCACTGGCAGAACGCTCATTTGAAATAATTTTCTTTTGCCACTCATGTCGATTTTAGATCGGAATAGGTAATTGAAACGTCTAAACATCGACCAGCCCAACGCAATCCTCCTGGTAATCTCTCCCCTTTGACCGTCCTTTCCAATCTTTTGTCCCAAATAAATGAAGTTTTCCACTCTCTCTATTTTCCCTTCCTCCATTAATATTTCCTCTTCTTGGCAGTTGAATGACATGACTTTGGATTTATCATAGTTCACCTTTAATCCAATCCTCCTTGTTCCGCTATTTAGTTCCTCTAGCATACAACGAACTTCTTCTGCGCTGCTCCCTATTAGAACTACGTCATCAGCAAATTTCAAGGTATTTAATTTTTGGCCATTAATGTCTATTCCATATCCTTCCCAATTGAGATTTCTGAAGCATGTTTCCAAGACAGCATTGAATATTTTTGCCGAAGGAATGTCGCCTTGTCTTAATCCTCTTCTTACTTCCACGACTTTCTCTTTTCCTCTCAATTTAACCTCAATTTTCATTCTCTCGTAAATGAACTTGAATATTTCTAAGTATTTTCCTCTAATACAAAGTCCATAGAGCGTATCTAGTACAGATTTAGTTGTAACGCTATCGAACGCTTTCTCATAATCTATAAATAATAGAACCATTGGGAATTTGTAGTCTTTCGAATTTCTTATCAATTCCAATAATACAAGCATGCTGTCAAGAGTTGAGAAATTTTTCTTGAAACCAGTCTGATTCACAGAAGTTGATCCAGTCAAATAGTTGTCTATCCTATACGTTATAACCGCAATAAACACTATATATATATTGGATAGAAGACTTATCGGCCGATAGTTCTTTATCTCTTTCCTATCACCTTTCTTGAAAAGGAGTATCAGGCTGGCTTTCAACCATATTTCTGGAATTCTTCCGAATCTAAGGCATATATTGAATAGCTTTGTTATTAGATCTATTACCGTATTTCCGCCTGCTTTCAATTCTTCATTCGATATTCGATCCGGGCCGCCTGCTTTTCCCTCCTTCAGGTGATCAATCGCTCGCTTCACCTCACTTTTAAGAATCGCCGGACACTCCTCATCCTCACCCTCTCTCACCTGCTGAACCTCGCCTCCCAAGTCGCCAATGTCGTCATTATAGAGCTTCTGATAGTAATTACAAATTATTTCCAGCATTCCATCTATTTCCCTCACCTCGACTCCATCCTCATTTCTCATACAAATCATAGTATTTTTGCCAAGTTGCTGTAGCCTATTACATTGTTTGATGCTTTTCCCAAATTTGATAGTTTCTTCTAGATCCGATGTTTTCCTATTGCTTGTCCATTCGTTCCATTTTCTTCTTATAAGCTTTGAGGTTTCGCTAAATTCAATCTTGTCTCTCCCAAATCGTTTTAATTTTCTTCTTTTCTCTAGTAATTTACTTATTTCTCTTGGTATTTTCCGTTTCTTGTTCTCCTGTTCATTGCCTAGCATTTGTCTCGTTCTTTTTAGAGCGTTTGTCAATTTGCATGTTAAAGCCTCCATATCCTCACATATATGAATAGTTTCTTCATTGAATTTCATTTCTAGTTTCTCCTCAAAAGCTAAAAGTTTCAAAACATCAGTACTCAGTCTTGTGATTTTTTTCTCATGGTACCTTCTCCGATTTTCTTTTACTCTTATTTCAATTCTAACAGGTCGGTGATCACTTCCGGTATTTATTTCGTCTTCTATATCTACATCCTGAACAATACATTTTTTATCTATGATGAAAAAATCTATTTCATTTTTAGTCTCACCGTCGGGACTTACCCACGTCCATTTTCTTTCTTCATCTTTCTGGTAAAACGAGTTCATAATAAACATGTTCTTCCCTTCGACGTATTCGACTAGTCGCTCTCCTCGTTCGTTTCTTTCGCCGTATCCATATCTTCCAATCTCTCAACATCGTTCTTTCCTATTTTTAAAAAATAGGAAAATAGGAACATTGATTAATAAGATTTAATGATGTGGATTTCAGCCTAATGTTTATGTTATTTCATCATCGTCTTATAATTTTGTTTTATATAATTCCATGTTCTATAATTTTTGAGAAATAGTAAAAGCTCTTAAATCTCAAATTGAGTGAATTATTACAATTTTGCCAATTTCTTTGTTTTTTTTATATATTTTGCACTCCAATTGAGTGAAATTATTACGAGTTTGCCACTCCATTGTTGTATTATGCTATTCTATTTGACTTGCAACAACAATCAACTGAATTCCAGAATTTTTCTACCAATATTGGTATAAGAGAACAAGTAGAAGAGAACAAATAAATAATTTGTTTATATACGGTAATGGAGAATCAAGAAAATTCTATTTGAATTCTCACGCTGTGATTATAGGCCTGTATTATCAATTGCAGTTCAACTATAAATTTGGTTTAAACCACCAACTTACTCAAATGCTATCATAGACTGATTCAACCATGGATTAATTTATTTGAGGCTTGAACTGGTACTGATAAAATAGGCCAGGATGGCAAGTTTCTAGATCAGATAACGTGCTATTTGGGGCTCATTGATTATTCTACAAGAATAATATCATTAGAAACTCAACAGATTTCCTATTATTCTAATAGGGGTATTCACAATGTTGTGTTATCGAGTTAAAATGGCATGTGTTAAGTCAGTTGCCATAGTAGTACATTGCATAGAATTCTGCTCAATTGCAACTGACTTAACACACACAAAAAATTGATAGCACAAATATCGTGAATACCCCTATTATAGAGGGTTCACTGCGTTACTTACAACCACAAGTAATTAATATGAGTCTCTATTATGAGCTCATAATGTGCATACAAACATTAATGTTGACTATATACAGCATTAAATTACATTGAGTTAAATACAAAGTATCACTGATTAATAAAAACAATTATTCCAATCTTGAAGTACCCTTTATTTTTTAAAAACTTTAAAATAGGGTCGTAACTAGTTCTTGAACTATTGTTTTTATTAATTTGTTAAAAAGTGGCCCATGTGAGTGAAGTGTTTTTATAAAGTATTACTGTTATACAAAGTTGTGAATAATGTTTATTCCAATGCCCTTTACCCATATTGTAAAGGTTTCACAGAATCAAGTGGTGAGTTCTACCTTCCACCCAGCTCACAGCTGTGGAAACTTGTGAACCAATAGGCAGAAAAATATTAGAAGAATCCATTCTCGGAATTGTATAGTATCGAAAAGTTGTGGCTCCAAGAATCGACAATGTGAAGACCCAAAGCGATTTCTCCTATTTCACAGTTATTTGCAAATCATTCCGGTTCGTTGCGGACGACTATTTTTCAACCAATCTGTCTGCAGCCTAAGAATACTAGGAAATCTGTTTTAGAATATGAAAGGATGGTGGTTTTCCAAAATTGTTCAATATTGGTTTTCTCAATCAATAAAGAAGAGTACCTACATTTCTCAATAGTATAAAAAGTTTGGCCTTTGAATTGATCAGAGAATGCGATACCTGATTAACGACAGATCCTTTAAAATTAAGTAGAGTCAGATTTGTAGAATTTTTATTTCCATTGAAGCTGTAATATTTCAAGGAAGGTTATTTGTGTTTTTTAACTCACTATCATTCCAAATCTGTCTTTCTGTTTATGATTCAATATAGTATTGAATCTAGAATTTAAAATGATTAAATAAATAAATATAAATTATTCCAACGAGTGATACAGTATTATATTTTAGATATTTTCTACTGAAATTGTATTACTATTCTACAATTAATTGGCTTTACTGCTAGGTAATGAACTCGATTTTCATATTTTTGAATTAGATATATGTGATTAATGTTTTTAGAGCAGCGGTAATATATTTATTATGTATATCATGTTCACACTACATAAGTACTTGTTTATGCTGTTATTGAATGATAAGAAAAAACAATTTCATTGTAGCTGGAGAATCTTCCACGTTTCTAATAATAATTTACTGTCTCATCCTAATTTTGCTCTTATCTTGTCATTAAATGCATGCCATGCTTCTGTTTCCTACCCACCATTGAAAGTCTTCTTTCGACCTCCGCACCAACATATGCCTCTCAGTGGACACACACACAAACACACTTGTACCGCAATATAGTTGTGTGTGCAATAGAGATGATGAAGATCATTTCGTTCGGACGGCTCCATCACAACATTATCATCATCGCAATCAAAACAACAACAAATGATGATGATTTGGTGGAGACGAAGGGTGGGAAAGATAGGGTATCAGAGGAGGGGGAGAAGATAAGGATGATGATGAGGGAGGGGAAGAAGAGATGCGGACGCTGCTATTCGAATTATAATTTTGGCTCGTCTATTCATTCCTCTCATAGGGCAGTTGTGTTGGATCAGTGGCTTAGCATGTGTTGTCAAGTTCCACTATGGAACAACACAAGAAGTCGTCTAGGAAGTGTTTGACTGTGGCAAAGTGTGAGAAACAGAAAAAAGGTGTCGTTAGTAGTAATTTAGGAGCCGACGTGAAACGGAAGAAGGACGGTGTCAAAGTGGTGACGGGAAGTGGACAAACTAGTGTTGGTGATTGGTCGAAAAGTAGTCGGATCGTGTACGGACTGATATTGTTAGTGTTCTGTTCGCAGTCGCTGGTGTCGCTGCATCTGTACAACTATGTGTTGCAAGTTGACGCGCGGTGCGCGGCCGGTGCACGTCCGGTGCGCGTGCGACGTGACAGTGGCGGCGCCGTGGCCGATAACACTGTGACGTCATCCGGCGTCCAGGGCGAAGCGGCGCATGCCGAGTTCTTCGATCCGAAACTGCGGCCGGAACTGGAGAAGAAAGACGGCAAGGATAATGCCACCAAGCCGGATCCGACTAACCCATGGGTTTGGCTCACGTCTTATTCCAGGATTCCGGTAAATATGATAGAATGATTTTTTCCTTTGAGGGTCTCCTTTCTGTAATCCATTTTGAAATAGTATAGGTTACATACGATATTTAATTTTATTGTAACTCGTGAAACTCGTAAAAGCGAATTAATGGTGTTATTTTAAAAATATTTTGTTTTCAACACAACCACACATTCCTTTGTCCATTGAAAAATGATCTTCAAGTTTGTTCAATGATTCATTAAATCACTTAAGTAGTTACTATTTTCATGTTGAAACAAGTAATTACAGCAATGTATATATTATATCTTCTAAAGTTGAGTACAATTCTCATTCTAATTTGTTTCATGCACCTTGTAATTTTTTCTCACTCAAATGTCCCTTTCTTCTAGTAACTTTCTTCCAACTTCCTCACAAGTTTAGCTTTCCGGTTGTCAATTTTCGATTTTATATTATTAGTTTTTTCTGGTAAATGTAATTTGTATTCCCATTGGCAATTCCCAGACAATATTCCTTTCCATTCTATTCAAAAGTAGTTCCAATTTTTCAGACAGAACGCTAACATTTGATATTGTGAGGGAATTACCCAACGATCTCTTAGTGTAATAATCAAGTAATAAGTTCAATCCTATCATGTCTGTTAGTAGAATCGTATAAAAAGGATTTTAGGTTTCCAAACCTTCAAACAAAATACTGTATCAGAATTCATTGAAAATTAATATTATATCTTACTTGAGAATGGTCTTTTCATTAAACATATTCTTTATAAGAAAGACTAAGGCCCGGTTGTACAAAAGCCTGTTACATCTTAATAATGATTAAATTCACGAGAACCAATCAGAGAAGGCTTTTCTGATTGGTTCTCGTGGCATTTAATCGGGATTGGCTTTTGTGCAACTGGGTGTAATATAGGTTATAATTGTTGATTGCATTTTTTAAGGTTAAAATATTTATAATTTTGTTAGGTTAATTAGTCTCTCTCTGTAATACTCTCAAGATGAATAAATTTGTTGCTAAAAATGAAAGCAGAGAAAACTGATTACAAGTATACGTTATCTTTACTCTATGATGATAGTATCAGTGAATGAATAAGTGATAATTTTTGGTTTCAGCTGATCGCTATCCAAGGCTTCTGCCAGGCGTCACGTGAATACTGTTCGCCAGGTCCGACCGGCCCCCCTGGCCCCCCCGGTCTGCCCGGGCTAAGGGGCGCGCCCGGCGTCAAGGGCGAACCAGGCGAGAGGGGGCACACGGGTGATGCGGGACCCCGGGGGTCCACTGGAGAGCCGGGAGTGCCCGGGGCAAGGGGGCTCAGAGGTCATCCGGGACCGCCAGGTTAGAGAAAACTGACATAGAAATTGTTGAACTATAATGGCTAAAAACTGTTACAAATACTGTAATATTACATTTTTCTTGATTAAAATCGAATCTTCAATTCGATATTCAAAATATAAATAAAACTTGATAGCAAATATCGATGTAATCTAATCGATATGCGGACTCAACATTCTACCGGGAATTTATCAGATGCACTAATGTTGAATAACTCACTATGATAAAGTTCTTTTTCTGAATAAACACATAATTCTAAACAACATAAAGGTTAAATTAAACTTTCAAAACAGTTTTAAAATAAAGTTTTATTGAAAATAATAGATATAATATTTGTAAACTTGTATTCTTTATTAGTTGGCAATTGATGACGTATCTATGTATCGCTTTGGAGCTTTAGGCGTTTACTTTAGGTGTTTCTCTCAGGCGTCTCTTACAAAATGGTAAAAGGCTTGGCTAATGGTGGAGGTGTTTATGTCCTGTTGAGAATTTTCTAAATAATTGAAATTTAAGATGTTTTGTTTGAGATCTGAATGTTTTTATAAAGTTTATTGATGCTATTGAACATATGTGAAGTGTAGATTTAAAATTTTTCTTTTCAATTTGTGTTAAATATTTCGTCTAATTTTGAAAGCCATAAACCTGTCTTAAAACCTGTAAATAAAAGATAAGTACTCTTAGGCCTGGTTGCACAACAGCCGGTTAAATTTTAATCGTGATTAATTTCACGAGAACCAATCAGAGAAGGCGTTTTTGAAGAGACGGCTTCTCTGATTGGTTCTCCTGGAATTAATCACGGTTAAAATTTAACCGGCTGTTGTGCAACCGGCAATTAGATTGTAAGTTTTATATTTTGATCTAGATTTGAAACAATAATTTCTGAGTTCTGAGAAAGCTTTTGAATCTATTTTTGATGAACGTATCAAACATATTTGTAACCTGAATAATGTTCAATCTATGATCAGTCCATGTATGATTATTTATTCTGGTGTAAACTGTAATTTACAGTTAGAATCATTTGAAAATTATAATTTGATTTGCTCTGAACTGGACTTCTTATTCATAAGCATTAAATCCATTCATGATTTATCAAGATGTTAGTATAACTGGAACCGATGTCTTTCCTTGGGTGATAGGTGAAAGCTATCAAAACTATTTGGATAAAATTGGTAGCATGGTAGCACGTCAATACTCAGGTTATCTATTAAAAAAAATATATGTTTTTCATGAATTAATTGCCAATAACTAAGGAATAAATGTTGGGGACAATCTCAAGTATCCTTTTCATCCTTCATGGGTATTCGTGTATCTACATTTATGGTTTTTTGTGGGTTGGGAACCCTCTACAGGAATGTCTCACCTAGCCTAAATAACTCTATAATTGAAGCATTTATTCGGCCTCACGACTGTTTATACTTGAACCAGGAGCGACAGTAGTCTATCCGAGATAACGGGATGAAAACGTGACCTGGCTGAAAACTTTTGTTATATCTGGGATCAACCCCGGGGCTACAGTATTGTCGGAATTCTAACTTATTATGATGTTAACTATTTTTAGTTAAGAAAAACTTTTAATTTAATTGACAATGAATTATTTCCTTCTAATCTGCCTGAATATTTCCAACGTTTTTAAAATTAATGAAATGTGAGACTTCAAGTCTGAGTTTCGTATTTATGAAAGTCATTTGTTTTTTTGTTTTTTTTTGAGAGGAAATCTCTTGCTTCGTAATATTATTGGTAAGTGTTACTTTTAATTTTAAGGGCCGCTTAATCAGTTAATAGACAATTTTCCGATCAATGACAGTCAAGTATGACTTCTAAATATCTTACTTGAATTAGTCATTTTGGGTTGTCAACCAAAATTCGGTTATCAAAAATCATGAATAATTGAAATACTCACAAACATTAGCTTGGAATTAATAATGTTACAAAACATTATTCTAATATGGCAGCTTTTTTATTATTAAAATATATAATGGTTGACATGACCGATATTGTCATTGTCAGTGGTTGACATGAGCTTTAATTGTTTCGTTTTATCACACTTTTTGTTTCTATATATTCGTTGAATACCGATTATCAAATAAATGAAACTACTACTAGTCGTGGAATGAATCATATTTTCTATAAACTCATTCATAAACTATGTAACATGTATCATGTATCCATGTGCCTGGAAGAAGACGCTGAATTGGTGTGAATGGTGATTTCAGGCGCCAAAGGCTTGGACGGCAGAAACGGAGTGCCGGGTGAGCCTGGTTTGGATGGTATCCCGGGGAGGAACGGTCTGGACGGAGTGCCAGGCAACAATGGCGGTCCAGGCAAGGATGGCCGAAATGGTCGAGACGGCAAGGATGGCACTGATGGTAATTTTGATTACATTATTGTTCCTCAAAATATTATTATCGAAATTATCTATTTTCTACAGATATCAAAAACAAGTAACAAATAATCACATCATTGACCCTAGTTTCCATTCAATGCTCCATGATGCGAAATAATTATTATTTTCAAATTTCAGGTACACCCGGCAGTATTGGGCCCATTGGACCTGCTGGGCCTCAAGGACCAAGAGGTAGGTTTCACTTAACAAACAATTTAATACTGGTTCTAGGTAATAAATAACATTTATTCATTTATCCTTTGAATCATAATTTATAAGGGATGCAGGAGGCAAAGCTAAAAATTTCATTTGTTCTGGTTGGCTTATATTTTGAAAATACACCTTCCCTTTTCCTTTTATCACAATTATTAACTTCGTTTTTTCTCAAATTTATTGTTGTAATGTAAAAAATACTCCATAAAAGGTGATGCATGTATTATTTATTCAAGGCTATTTCAGCCCTGAAGCATAATTTTTATAAGTATATTTTTTCAATTCCTCCTTAATTTCATTTAAAAAAATTAACTTTCTAATTTATTATTATCCTTATTAATAGAATATTAATATTTATCTACTAATTTCATAATTTTGTTTGTACTATAAATTTTTACTAATTTCAATATAAAAAACTTTGACCCTATATCACTGGATGAAGTTTGTAAATAGTAATTATAACAGGCAACAAGCAACTAATAGCTTATACCCCAACACATATAATTTATAGTGGGGTGTATATTTATTCATTAAATTATATTTACCTATTAAGAAATAATTTAATGCAAAAAACTCCATTGTTTTAATTGTTATAGTATTCTAATTTGTATTGTAAATTGTTTTTGATGAATAAATTTTGATTTGATTAAAAATTATACTAGCTGAATGCCTAATATTCCGGCTTCTTAATTGAAGTAAACCTATGGAAATTCTATATCGCATCAAATTCACCTATAGAAATTCCATATCGCATCAAATTCGCATCAAAATTCATTTTTAGGTAAAATACATGATAAATCAAAATACATAATAGGTGACCGAAGATTCTTATCGGTCACATAAGTCAATGATAGTATTGATTATTTACTCCACCTTAATATTCCATTTGGCTGATGAATTTCGGTCGGATTGAAATTTTCCCTAATCGAAATAATATTTTATAATTACCTTTAAAGTTGCACAGTCTATAATTTTTTTCTATTTTCTGAAAAGTTTAATTTTTATTATATTACAGAGCTCCTAAGAATCTTCAACATTTTTTTTTTTTAAAAACTTTCAATTTATTATAATTGTTTAAAGTATTTCCGCACACTGAGTATTGGATTCTTGAAATATAATTTATTCATATATTCGTGCATATTGTTATCACTCATGATATTGGAAGGGGGAGAGTTTAATACTCTTCTACCAAATCCAGATTAATATCAGTTTGAAATGAGGTTGCATAATTTTTAATGTTCTCTTCAAGTTCTATTCAATATTATCATCGATGTTCTTGAGAGGTTCTATTGTATTCCACAAATTCTTGGATTATTTATTAATTCCCATTCCTCTTTCTGAGAATCCATTCATTTTTAAATTTCCAGGAATGCCTGGTCCGCGCGGTAAGCCGGGAAAACCAGGAACCAACGGAAATCCAGGAAATCCTGGAGTTGGAGCTTGGCAGGTGATGGTGAATGGAACGAAGACGTCAGAACTGCTTGTTCCTCCATCCATAGTAGGTAATATACTGTTCAAATCAATGCTAATTGTTTTGAAGATGTTCATAATAATCATTTATTAAGAAAATAAATTTAATAATCAGCCTACAGTGTTTTTTGAAAACAAATTAAAAAATATATTTATTACTAAACAAATAAATGAATAAGTTGAATGAAGATAAAGCGTAGCTTACATCTATTATCCTTAGTAGAATATTAATATTTATCTACTAATTTCATAATTTTGTTTGTATTATAAATTTTTACTAATTTTATTATAAAAAACTTTAATCCTATATCAGTGAATGAAGTTTGTAAATAGTAATTATAACACGCAATAAACAACTAATTACTTATACCCCAACACATATAATTTTTAGTGGGGTGTATATTTATTCATTGAAGTTATCATTTATTCATTGTTGAAAAACCGCTGATTTATGTAGTTACATTACAATAATATATATTATCAATATTCTAATGTTCCATTCAATCTTCATTGTAATTAATAAGTTTTCATAATATGTGAAATTTGTTGCATAATTAGCTGTTGTACTGTAATTTATTGTAGATTCGTGTATAGACCAGAATGTATTGTGACTTACTTGTGTGACTATTCAATATTGGATTTGTTTTTTGGAAGTTTATCTCATTTCATTTCGGATTAAAATAATCCTCCAACTCATCGATGGGCTTTTCGGCTGTACTGAACTCGCTGGTTTGTGATTCTTAAATCCTAACCATTCTCATAGACAAAAATTATATCCATAAAGTCATTTAAGTGATACAATTCATAGTAAAATATTTTATAACTTACTAGGATTATTCGTGGCATTTAATAGAATGAATTCCAGGAAACTAAACTATTCACCTGATCCATCATAGGTTTTCATGTGACCAATGGAGCGGTGTTTGTGAAAAATGACCAGTAGAATACTCTATTCTAATATGATATATCAATATGATTAATATGTAACAGTAAAAAACAAGATGTTGTATTGAAATTCTAATACTCTTTATTTTTTTAATAATCTTAATCTGAATAGGTAATATAAGAAGCAAGAAATTGAACTCTCTGTAAAAGACAAATATATCTTCATGCTTTTGTGTACTGAAATAACGTAACTAAATGCCTCAAATTAATTTTTTTCAAATCATGATGATTAAGCTTAGACATTTTTTATTACCTATTAATTGTACCTTTACATGCCTACTGGAAATAACTGTCTGTATTAGACAAACTCATCTTTTTGTAAGTTACTAGGTGCCTGAAATTCATATTTTTCAATGGATATAATTTTCACAATGGAATGCACTTTTTCCTATTGAACTGAGACTGAGCCAAGTGTTGATGTGTTGACAGGGTCAGGTGCTATATTCGCAGTTGGTCCAATAGCCGTGCACGAAGGCGAGAACATCAGGCTTCGTTGTGCGGCCACAGGCACACCGCGACCAACCGTCCAATGGCAGAAGATAGATTCGTCCACATTTCCAATGGGGCCATGGCAAGGTTGCTTATTCATTATTTTGTAGACTTAGTAAATATTACTCTACAAGGTTTGCATTTAATGAATAGTTTGTATACTGATGCAAACTTTACAACCTACATACAATTTTGTATACAGACTATTTGATCGATTGTATACATTGTATGTAGAGCAGATTTTACAATAAGGTTTGCATTGAATGTATAGTCTATAGTTTGTGATCTCTAATGTTAATATTTACTTGCTCAATTTATTTTAGGAGTCGAACTTCAAAATTTGAGTTTGAAGGGGAAATCTACATCATTCAGTGTGAACAAAACTTTATGAAACTGTTCGTTCGACTAATGTAAGATTCACTTCAAACTGACAGCATTCTTTATAACATAACTCCAATGTTTCCCATTCAAAATCCTGACAATTTTAAAGTGAATATCACTATAGAAAATTTAAAAATGAATAAATGTGACATTGTTGCGTTTCAATAACAACATGCTACTTGAATTGGTCATTCAAAGCGGCTATGAAATGCCGTAGCCCAACTATTTTTTTCTTCTGATTACGATCATGTTATGTATTCAGCATTGAAACTCAAGTTCTGTATTATAAAACGATATCCAACTAAAAGTAATGTGTTTCTGATTGCTTATGATTTGCAAGAATATGTCCACCTTGTCTTAATAAATGAAAATCTTTTCATTCTTATACCGACATGCAGTCGAGTATGTGAAATAATTAATTTTTGAATTTGTTAACAGAATTTTCTGTTACTGGACACATTTTGAACTTGACCCATGTGAACAGAGACCATATGGGCACGTACACGTGCATAGCTGACAACGGCATTCCTCCGCCGACCAATCACACATTCGATTTGGAAGTGCACTGTAAGTTCAAGCAATCTCAATGTTTTACAACATTATACGATACTATTCTTTACAATCTTTTTTAGTATCAATTTACCATGTTTACGATTGTACAATACTTATATCTTTTGTAAGATCAGTTTACAAAACATTCAAGCTTAGAATAAGATATTATTTCAATTTATATAGTAGGTTACATGTTCTAAACATGTACTTGCTGACTGTACAATTGGTAATAATATCAGAGTAATTATTTTATTGCTCTCTATATTATATTAGACTTGGGGCCATAATTGCACAAGCCACGTTCTACGCTAATCTAGTCTTACATGAAACTATTTTCTCATTAATTATAATGGGTTATAGGTGTAGATCCAGGTCGGATTAAACTGAGATGGTGCATACGGCTCTTAGAACATATTCTACTTCAAGGTTCTTATTAAATATATACAGGGTGTCTGATAAGTCACTCCCTATTTTTATGCAACTATATTTTCTTTATTTATGAACCAATTTTGTTAGAAGTACATTTGTTAGATAGAGCACTCCTTTAGGTTGTGTTTAACGCCAATTTTCATTTGTTTCAGTTTAGAAATGCCCCCTCTCTTGACTGTGGAAGAAAGAGTCAAAATAGCAGCTGATTATGAGGTCTGATGGTCTGTGGTGCGAGTACAAAGGTGGTGGAGTGCTGAAAGAGGGATCCATTCAACACTGGATGCAAAACTGTTAAAAATTGCCATTCCAAATTACTAACAACAGGGAGTGTTGCAGATGCAAGACGATCAGGAAGACCATCAACGTCAAGGACAGCAGAGAATGTTTACAGAGTTCGTGAAATGTTCATGAGGAGCCCTAAGAAATCAATGCATCAAGGATCTCGTGAAAGTGGTCTTTCACGTTACACTGTTGCAACGATTCTTGTTTGATGATGCAAAGATCTCAGTTTTAAACCATGGAAGCCATGAGATCTGCTGTCCTTGACGTTGATGGTCTTCCTGATCGTCTTGCATCTGCGACACTCCCTGTTGTTAGTAATTTGGAATGGCAATTTTTAACAGTTTCTGCATCCAGTGTTTCATGGATCCCTCTTTCAGCACTCCACCACCTTTGTACTCGCACCACAGATCATCAGACCTCATAACGAGCGGCTATTTTGACTCTTTCTTCCACAGTCAAGAGAGGGGGCATTTCTAAACTGAAACAAATAGAAATTGGTGTTAAACACAACCTCAAGGAGTGCTCTATCTAACAAATGTAGTTCTAACAAAATTGCTTCATAAATAAAGAAATAATAGCTGTATAAAATACGGAGTGACTTATCAGACACTCTGTAGTTTATGAGCCCTACTTGTATAATTTTGGTTTGTTTAAATGATAGTTCCGCCACTGATCCGCATACCGCCGCAAATGCAGCAGATTGGGGCCATGAACGGGTCGACTGCCAGACTGCAGTGTGACGTGGAGGCTTATCCAGAGGCGGTGCGCTACTGGGAGAGAAACGATGGCAAACTACTGGAAAACAGCGACAAGTACCGCATTGGAACCATCGAGGGCGATAGAAAGTATAAGGTTGGTCACACTTCGTTTGGGAATGCCCATGCTTACATTTTACTTGTTTATCGTGATAGGAGGGCATTCCTGTAACGCTCTAGAGGAAAGTAATTGTTCATCAGCATTTGGGTGAAACCATAGTTGAGCGACGAAGGTTGATTGAAGCTCCCACCTAAAACTGTAGGTTAATTAATTTCTCATTATCCTCCGCCTCATTACCTACAGACAAGCCTAGAGCTCATGTGGGCATCACCTTCAGCAAAAATTATTTTCCTATTAATTTTACGCGTCAACAAGCTAGCTTCTAAGAATCTTGAATATCCATTCCCAATTCATTTACCTGGAGGGTGGATAAGAGGATGAGAGGATATTGGGAAGATCTTTCATCTCCCTGGATGATAGATAAGAGGCATGTTTGTCAAACCTACTACATTCTTTGACATTATGAACTTTGGAACACTTTGAGAGTTTTCATATTATTCTATTATTGGTTCTCTATAATTATGTCTATAAATAAAATGAATATAATCTATATAAAATAATACATTTTAATTTTAAGAGCACTGCTCTCAATTAACAATAGTAGTCATCATGGTTCCTTGCAAACTGAAGCGTTAAGCCTCTTGACTCACTGCTCCGCTATGAACATCGAGCTTCGGCGCTCGAAATGCTCAAACTTCAATCTCCGTTTCACTCTACTGTCGCCGCTCCACTTTTTTTCTCTGTATTGCAAACGAACTGTTACAAAGAGTTGGTTTTAGCTTCTTTTTTTCATAATATGCCAATTCAAACAAATCATTGGAGTATATATTTTTCTGTTTCTAGTTCATCTCATTTTGTTGAGATTTATAGTTTTTCCATCTGTTTCACTAGTAATTGTTCCATTATTATTTAATTGCAAGTTCAACTATCCAAATTCTCCAATGACAAGTGATATCTTATTCATTCAATAAATTAAGTTTTATAAAATTAATAATTGATAAAAAAATTAAAATTAAATTTTCTAAATTGAACTTTTCTTTCTTTATTTTCTGGTCTACCTAATTTATTTCTTAGTCTAATAGCTAATGGAGTAAAAATCTATTGAACTGAAAAGTTGATTTAGCAACAGCTTAATCTATAATCCATTTTTATGTTTCTTATTAATAAAATAATGGAAATCGTCAGGATACGAAAACTATTGTTACATTTTTGTTTTTTTTTCAGTTCAGAATGCAATTGAACATAACAAGGATTAATCCATCCGACTACGGAACCTACTATTGTACAGTGAAAAACGAACTGGGTCACACCAGAGGTGAAATCACTGTTTCAGGTTTGTGCTCATATCATTCACCTATTCCTATTATAAATACTGCAACACTCCCCATTCAACCTTTACTGACAGCATGAAGTGAATCTCACTACTTTAGTGGGCAATGGATGCACTACAAGGCATTGCATAGCACACAACGTACTCTTCAACTGATGTGTTTAAAGCTGAACCCAACTGTGATAAAATGTGATTTGTCTTGAATTGTTTGTAAGCATCTTTGTATAAATTATTTTTCTTATTCATTTTCTCAATCACTAAGCTCTTTTGTGATTTTTCCATTAATCAAATTAATTTCATTTAATTAGAAAAAAACAAATTGACAATAGCCTAGTGTGCAGAGCAAACAATACAAATACAACAAACTACATTTGAATATAATACATAGACCTACTTAAAATCAAGTACTAAATTCTACTCTCTGCACAATAAGGTAATCTGCAAAAGTACTAATCACGTCACCATTCTAAAAGGATGATTAGGGCTTCTTTAGACCTATCAAATCTCCGTTGGCTCCAGATTAATCAGCCTTCAAACAGGCTATGATGACTATAATATAGGTATCTTGTTAGCAACCACCAATAGATTGAGTCATATAGGTTTGTAAGAATCACTTCAAACTGCAGTATCAGCATTCCTTGTAAATAACCTTGTAATAAGTCCGATTTTGATGTGAATGTGACTGTAGTTGAATGAGGAAGAATGTATGTTTATAATTGGTTTGTTTGTGGTTGGAATTGGTAGACCTGCTGGTGCCGCCGACGACCGACGAGAAGGTGTTCGGTCGCCGACCCCCGCCCCACGTGAGCCTGGAGCAGCTTTGCCCCGAGCCAGAGTCATGTCCGCAGTGCCCCGACGCCACCGGCGGCAAGGACCTGCGATGCAAGGAGGGCGTCTACTCGCTGTACAACCTGCTCGGCCACAAGGACCTCGAGGTGCATCCTCTGCACTCCAACACCACCTACCTCGGCCTCTCCAACCGCACTCTTGGTTAGTAAACACTCGTTTCCACGATTACTGTTCTAGTAGAGTCCTGCTTACCAGTGAATTTATGCCGCCCTGCTGGCGAGAAAGGAAATACCAATGGTTTTAAAATTGGAGAGAGAGATTGATTGATTATATACCTTTATTTAAGGGCGGAATTAGGACTCCAGGTCTGCACAACCCTAAACACAAGAAAAAGATTGATTTTATATAATATGAAAAAAGAAATTTGGAATACTATAAGTTAGTTAATATTGTTATGCATCTACATAAATTGGCCGAGCTTTGAACATATCAATGTCTATTCTTTGGAAAGATAAGACTAAATATTCTTATATTTTGATTATTTTTGGTAGAGTAACTCTACCAAAGAGAGAGATTGATTGATTGATTAATTGCCTTTATTAGGGCGGAGTTAGGACTCCTGGTCCTCTCTACACACAACCCTTTACAATAAGAAAAAATTACATAAATAGATTACTCAATAGATTACAAAAATAATTGATTACATATTATTTAATAGGATTACATAAGATTAATAATAGAAATAAATAAAATTCTTAATAAAAATACAATCACATATAATAAAAGAGAATCTTAAACTCAATTTATTAATACAATTGGAAAACAATATTTTAATAGAATATTTCACTTGATAAATCCTATAAGAGAACCTATAAGAAATTATGATGATCTAAAAAAGTTGTCATTCACTCACACACGCACACAAAACACCCTACAAATAAATATTTCACAAAGTATGAAAAAAATTATAAAAGTATGAAAAAAGAGAGAGAGAGAGAGAGAAAGATGTGTGAAAACTTTCTCAAGAACCAATTGTACTCTCTTTCTTGTCGGTTCTTAAGAACCGTTGTTTCTTATGAGAGTGTTCACATATTGATAGTCAGCAAATGTATGAACATTCCCATAAGTGCCATTGGTATTCCAACAGAGCAGAAATTCTTTGCAAAGCAGGTCTTTCGGTTTTTTAGCTTCATATAGAGAGCAATCTTGTGATAGCAAAGCAAACGTGAGTTGATCATTCCCAACATTCAAAATTGAATGTATTTAACTTGTAAAGTGAATAGATTTGCTTCTCCTATAGTGGGCTACTCTATTATTTCCAACCTTCTTATAAATATAAATCAATAAGTTATGTTTGATATTACTGTATCTTCAAGTTATACTGTAAGTTATTAGTGAATCTGTAGGATTTTCTTCATATTATTAGTTTTATTCATTCATTTGCTTTTTTGAACAGGCTTGGTTTTATCAATCAACTTCAAATTTTCAACTCATATTCTTTGAACCAATATAGGATTGAATTCGTTGGATAGCAAGATCGACAACTAACTCTTTCATCCTTTATAGGATGAGAAAAGATGCATGATCATTCACTGTATATTATGTATGCTATAGAAGAATGAAATAGAATTTTATTGATAATATTGTCACTAGGCTATCGCTCATTCTAGAATAGCTATATTTTATTGCTATGAATAGAATCAATAATCACAAGAGGAGAAAAATCATATGAAAGTTATATGGAGTGTTGTAAATCGATTCGAACCGGAGATTTCAATAGAACAGCTAACAGAATATAAGTGGCATTTTGAGCGATTCATTCAGGTCATTAGTATTAGCATTATATCATAATTTGAGAATGAAATAACATCATTTATTCATTTATTAGTTAATTTGCTCTAACAGACTGTCAAGTGTATGCTGTCGGCAAGCCGGTCTATCTGCGACACACAAATGAAACGTTTGGCAGCTGGATGAGAGATTCGTGTGCTCGAAACGACCTGAGCCTGGAGAAGTACTGGATGACCAGCGACAGAAACAACTCTTACCTCTTCGAATATGCCAACAAATCAGTTTACAGGAAAGGCACTCCAACGAGGGAGTATCGCTTGGATTATCCTTTTGCTGTAAGTTACTACTGAAAATCCTTCAATCATATTTATCTGTCAAGAATTACCATCATTCTATAGTTATTTCAAATGAACAAACAAATATTAAAATAATATATTCCCAATCAAATAAATGTACAGTATTCGGGATTTTCTATGATCATAGCTCTATTTATTAAAAACTAAAAATGTTCATGTTTATGGCATCAGAAATGTGTTTGTTGTAGTCTACTTTTTCTTAGATATCCACTTATTTTGTGTTATTGAATGGATATGAACTATGAATTCCACCTCCTTATTACTCTACCAAGTTCACTGGAATTAGCAACAGCCATCCATTTCAATAATCACGGAGAGACTCCATAATATGAATGTGAGCTCTTTGTACTTTGTACTTTTAGGTACACACTTTAGGTATTTGTAGTATGTGAGTTGTGTACTTTAGGGGAAACAGCCACATAATATACAACGGCACATTTTTGTGTACTTTAGGGAAACAGCCATATAATCTACAATGGAATATTTTTTGGTGTACTTTAGGGAAACAGCCATATAATCTACAACGGCACATTCATCTACAACCAGCTGGACCGCCCAACCATTGTGCAGTATGACCTGGCGACGGGTGCATCGCAGACTCTGGATGTCAGTGACGCCACCTCGCCCAATGGCTCCATGACGCATCTATACAAGACCGACTACAGGTTAGTACACTTTACGAATTTTTATACTTTTCGCATCATTTTGTACCGAACTCTTGTCCAATGTTTACTGTCCAGTGTAACAAAGCTGCAGGCTGCTTACTTATAGCTATTTTTTGTGAAATCAACGGTTTTTTGGTTATTTAAGTAGTAAAATTTTACGGGCGCCATTTTGTTTTATGAATTTAAAAAAATTGACATTCTTTGTATCTTAGACAGGTTGTCGTAAATGTTCGTGCAAAGTTTCACTTCCGTATGTTCAGCCATTATTTAGAAAAAATGTAGTAAGGAATGGAAAAAAAGGCGGCTGTATGAGTAACTAAGGACTTTGACACATTGAAAATTATATTTAGATATGTTTCTTACCCGGGAATAACGCCCTAGAATATTGGTAAGAAGTTCAGAAATACCTGAGATTGACTTTAAACAGTCGGCATTACTTAAAAATAACTCCATTCAACCAATTCTAACAATTTAAAGTGAATAACACTATAATGTATGTAAACGTAGGTCACCAATACTGATGTTAGATTTTTTATTTATCACTAGCTGTCCCGGCGAACTTCGTACCGCCAAATAGTTTATGTATCTCATGACAAACTTTTAGCTGGATTTACATCTGAGGAGGCGAGATGCGGCATTTCGCATCCAGGTGCTTCTTGCTTATTGGTTTGAATGGAAGCACTCAGAAACACACACTGAATCGGGCATGGCGTGGAACGGTTTGATAAGGCAATCTCCATAAGATCAAGACTTGGAAAACTAAAACTAACTCAAAAATTATCACCAAGCCGCGCCTCCTCAGTTGTACCTCCTAGCCTTAGCTTAATCTGATGCATCACTATATTTTTATGAAAATTATCCAACAATCATTATTCAAATTCATATCTCAATATGGAATGGACTTCCTATGTGCTTAGTTAGTTGTGCAGAATTTTGTATTTTTTAATTACTTATTATTTGGAAAGTGATTCTATTCTCCTCGAACATTTAGTATATAAATTTTATATCAGTAAAGTATCGAATAAAAATTGGATAGGAAAAGTCGATGTATTAATGATTGTAATGTGCTCATAGTTGCTGATT
This sequence comes from Nilaparvata lugens, assembly GCF_014356525.2. Lineage (NCBI taxonomy): Eukaryota > Metazoa > Arthropoda > Insecta > Hemiptera > Delphacidae > Nilaparvata > Nilaparvata lugens. Next base: position 65,138,296 of record NC_052505.1, read on the forward strand.
CAAGTGCTGACCCAACAGATGTTGTTGTATCTTATATATTATTAATAGTTTTTTCAAAAAAAAAGTTATTTCAAAAACAATTGTTTTTTTTATTTGGGGCGTTTAGAATAAAATACATGGGTGGTTATGGAGCAGAGCAGCACACACTCTTGTCCACTATCTTCTACCGACGGCTGCTGTATGACGCAATGATTATACCAGCTGATTTTTATTTCTGTGTGTGGCCAGCTCACAAATCTTCTCCCATAAGGATTACATGTAAACTTTGAAGGACCGTAGTCGGATAATAAATTTGGTAGGCCATAAACCTGGTCCGGAACATAACGAACACAACTAAAAAAATCATAAAATTCAGTGCACAAATAAAAAAGTTATTGAATTTCAAAATTTGAGGCTCCATATTTATTTATATAGATTTGTTATAATTAATAGTAGTTGACGATTTACTTTTGTTGTATTCATTATGAAGAAATACCACCATGTCTATAAAATTCAATTATTGTTCAAATACTGTTATTCTTTTGATAGGTATTTTAATAATCTTTTGGTTTGCTCTTTCTGGATTAGTTTTTGTTCGTGATTCTGTTATCTTGTATATACATGAATTTAATAGTCCAAAAAGAAATTTGTGGTGTTCTAAACAACAAATTATATTGTACTGATACATTCAAATTCAAATTTATTTCTACACAGAACAAAATAAGATGTAATATGAATACAAACTAAAAATTACAAATTCTTAAAATACTATAGATAGTAAATCGTTTAACATTTCAATATCCCACGTTACTCCATTTGATATCAAGTTAATAATTATGCATGATGGGCTATATTCTTGTTAAGTAATTAGTTGTTGTAATTCTATATGGTAGTTTTTTGTTATTATTATTAGTTTTTAATTGTTGCTATTTCAAACTTTAAATTGATAAGGCAAAATCAGGGACGAAAACGCAACAAGTTGGAGCACACCCTTATCAGAAAGGAAACCATGGACCTATTTTTAATCGAGACTTACAGATCAAACAAGTTTGATCTAGGGATTCTGATTTCATTGGATTTTTTTATTGGTTGAGGTTTGATTGATTAATTGATACTGATTAATGGATTGCTACAGCAACATGGATTTCGCGGTGGACGACAACGGGCTGTGGGTGATCTATGGCCTGCCGCTGTCCAACAACACGGCCGTGCTGAAGCTGGACCCGACCAGTCTGGGCGTGCAGTTCGCCTGGAACATCAGCCTCAAGCACCAGAAGGCCGGCGAAATGTTCATCGTTTGCGGAGTGCTCTATGTCGTCGACAGTGTCACTGAGCGCACCACTAATATCAGGTCAGACAATTGTCAGGATAAGACTCACATGTACGAAATAATTGATATCGAAAACTAACGTTATATTTTCCTCCAACATCATTCTTCACTTTATTCTTATGTTTTAAACCCCCTTACACAATAATCAATTTGTGCATTGTGTTGTTCTGCTTGTCCTTGTTCTGTTCAGATTTATTTGAGTCGAGATTTTTGTGTTGATTGAAGTTTTGCAGGTTGAGAAATAGGCCTAGCCTATATTGGATGTGTTAAGTTCTTATGAATTGAATTGTGTCAAGCTGTTTGTATAGGCTAGTGTTGATCTGAGTTGGATCGAATTGTCTTGTATGGTTTATGTTTCAGTGCTGTTGATAGCTTTTAGAATTTTTACAACCACATTAAATTCAAAAACTGAATTTTACAGATTAATAGTATAATCTCTCTTTTCTTGCTTGACGATTTAATTTATTATAAATTTGATAATCCATTCTACTTTGTATAGTTTGCTTGTGAATTTTTATCGTCGTTATTTGTAATTCTCAATCTATTATTACAGATTTGCTCTCGATTTGTACAAAAACCTTCTTCTGGATGATGTAAATATTCCATTCACCAATCCATTCAGAAACACAACCATGATAGGCTACAACCATAAAAACAAGGTACTTTCCTTTATTATAGGCTACAATTATAAGAAAAACATTTTATTGATAAATGCATTCGATTAGAATATGTATTTGTATAAAATTGTTGAAGTTTCAAAAGTGCAATAATAACAAATATGTTTTCAATTGTTACTCATGATACATTTTATTTTATCTACTTCTGTTAACGTTTTCAAATTGGTGAAATTTCACAAAATTCACGTTCAATTTAACCTAATTTAGTTTGTGCTTCAAAGCATCCCAGTCCGCTGGTGTGTTCAGTGGAGTCTCGCTAGTGTCCCAGCCTGGTGACCTAATATAATACGGCCTAAACTTGAATAATAAGATCTTTGTCGCAATATTAAAGTCAGTATTCTGTATTCATTATATTTATCAATCATGGAAATATTATATAATTGGGAATATCATGTATTGATTAGGAAAATAGCACATTGCTTTTTTGGTCTGTTCCATAGTTCTCGTCCAATGACTAGTTACCATAGAATTACCATAGAACATACCTCAGAATAGATGGAATGTCTCAGCCAAACCTTTTTAATACTACATTATTATATCTTGTGCCGTAACATACGTACCATAGTGTGACAGCAATTTGTTTGTATTTCAGGAGCTTTTCACCTGGGATAGAGGCAATCAACTCACTTATCCAATCAGATATCACGAAATAGGTTACAATATATCCAAAGAGGAGAAGGGGGAACCGGAGGCGAATCCTCTTGTACAGACAGGATTTGAAATATACGACAGTTATTAGAACAAAATAAATTATGGAAAGACAACTCCAATTCTCTTCTACGTTCTTTATCTATTAGTTAGTCCTTGTGTCCTTCTCGGTTCTCTTTCTCTTGATACAATTCCATCTCTTCTTCTATTCACTTATTTTTTCTTTTATTCAATGATTTTCTTCTTTCTCCTATTCTACACCCACAATTCCTCCAAGTACTTTCCTTAATTCTTGCAGGGTATGCCTGTGACTATTTTTTTTCTATTCAATAGTTGAGTAAACACTCAACACATATATTATTATTAAGAAGTTGTATATAGGTATGATATTTTGATAGTTTATGACATTGTAATAATATATTGTTTACAAAATAAACCAATAAAACCTAGTGTCATATGTTTTTTAATTTGAAATTATTCAATCGAATTTACTCAATACTATTATCAGTTTTTATTGAGAGACTATGATAAATCTGAGATTTTTGTTGGGCGAAATCTAATAGACTAGGTTAGAGACTAGAGTAGATTCCAAAAAAGTATAGAATGTTTTTTATAAAAATCTTAGCTAAATTCAAGTAGCTAAAATATTATTTGAATCAAGTTTAAGTATCACTTAGTTACCCATAGTATAGTTATACAACATAGATTTATTTTGGAAATGTGTTTATAATTTTCACAATTGATGTGAATTTTAATAGCTTGCTATTAATAGCTTGAATTTAATTGGTTCATTTCTTCTTTTGTTTGATTAAGCTTGAAGATTCAATCAAGAAGCTTCAATCATGTGGTTTGAAGAAACTAAACCGATAAATTCAGCAAGCAACCCAGCACTAAGTAAAACAAAATCATATTTCCATTCGACATCAAGACACCAATTGGGGAACGTTTCAGATACCAACGTTGAATATGGAATGGCAATGATGCAATACCATATCTAATGCAGAGTAATGTTCCTTGTTTCATAATACTAGTTTCATTACACTTCTCAATACTTATTATAATTTCTAATGAGATTAGTGGATGGAGAGATGAGAAATTTTCAATCACTGATTAATATGAACTTGTTTTCTTTTCTAATGTGATAATTACAGAGTAATTGCGAGATCAGGATTTTCGAAACTGGTGCTCCAATCACTTTTCTCAACTGGTTTTGCATGCCGGAAAAAATGAATTTGAATTTACTACGTTTAATGAGTGTACTGCGATTTGCTCCGGGCTGACTGGGATCGCGGTAATTTTTCTCCAGCTGGGAGAAACTACCTGTTATCAAAAGAAATGGAAAGTGACTACTTTGAAAAGGCGAGAAGAGTGACAAGGAAGAAAGCCGACTTGCCAGGGACTTGTCTATTGCCCATCACTTCCGAGCAGACTCATTTTAATGCCAGTCTTTCTGCAATCACCCAACTGCACAGAATGAGATCGTTTTTATTGGTAAGCACATTTAATTTTTCATTTAATAGTTCTTGAATACAATTAAACCATTTTCATCAAGTGTTCTCGGAAAGTAATACAGTATAGATGTTAGATTGTAAATTTTAAAAAATTGATTTAAAAACATGTAAATTAAATTTTATATATTTTGTTAAATATTCACAAGAAAGAGTGGCAAGTAATAATGATTCATGCTTGTAAATTTTCGAAGAATGCATTATTAAAATTTTAAAAATTGATAAATGATTCAGTTGAGGAATTGCGAAATTCTTTTAGAGATCTATTTTATAGGTGAGCAATATCTTCTTCCAATTATATTGATAATTATTTTCTAAATTGCACTCGGAGTAATACTGGGTTATAACTTTTTTGAAAGATATACATTATTTGTAATAAAATTAATGAAATTGGGAATGGGGGGTTAAATTTTGTTTGAGATTACGAGAAGCATTAAACAATTTAATAACATGATATTTTTCAGTAACGAATGAGAGATCATTTATTAACCAAGGTTTTCTGAATCTATTCTTTCGTATTAAATCTATGTACTTTCAGTACTTGAAGATTTTTGTGGGGAGGTTTGGAACGTAAAATCCATGCTTCAACGAACAATACCAGAACCAGATATTGATCCATTATTTGAATTAAAGCAAAACAAAGAAAAAATTATCCAAATTTATTATGATTTTTGTAAAAAGTTTTTGTTGATATTTTTAGAAATATCCTCTTGGAAACTTGGATTTTCATTATTAATAAATAGAAATTTATTGACTGTATGATAATTTTTTTTTTGTGGATAATTTTCTGAGCTTTTAAGAAAAAATACTGGTATGTCAGTATTTATGTTGTGTTGCATGTGAATATTGAAGTTGAAATTTAGTAAATAATCGTGCTTATAAACTGGAAATAGTTTAGTAAATATTTCCTCAAATAAAAATTTAGTTAGAAGTGAGGTTTTCGTGGTAAGACGTATAAATTATTATTAGATACATATATAATAATATTATCCTATTATATTGAGCGAGCAATTTCTGTATTTATATATCTGGCTATTTTTATATCTGGTTATTTATGTTTAACGGATCTCGAAAACGGCTCTAACGATTTTCACGAAATTTGGAACATAGTAGGTTTATGATATAAAGATTTGATTGCACTAGGTCTCATCCTTGGGAAAACTCGCTGAACGATATTAAAAGGATAGTAAAAAAGTGAGTGAGCGAGTGAGTATGTGAAAAATCAAAATATCGCATCCCCGAAATTCATAAGATGACAGCTGTGAAATATAAACACGATCATTTTAGAGAATTGTGTTATCAATAAATGAAAATAACTAGCGAAGCTCGGTGCCCCGATATTAAAAATGATACATGGAAATTTAATAAGGGAGCAGCTGAACTTTATATTCCCACTGTCTATAGCTAGCCTTACAAGACTAAAATAAATCACATATATTAACATAATGTTTCTATTGACAGTGTATTAATTTCACCGTCGTCTAACTTTCAGTAATGATTTTTTTCATTTATTTATTCCTCATAAATTACAAAATAGATCAATAAACTAAACAATATGCACTGCAATAATCAAATAAATGTGCAAAATCAAATATTAGGAACTACTTCCCGAAAAGAGCAAGCTCGAGCTTGGGGAAGGGGTCTACCAAATTGATTCTACCAAATACAGAAGAACCAGTATTTATGTCTACTGGACAATGGAACAGAAGAAGATGAAATTTATCTTCATAATTCTTGGGTTTTGTATTAATGCATGTTATTGGTGTAGTTTCCAGCATTTTACTTGGTTGTGTTGACCGGTAGAGCAGAGGCAGGCGAAGGAATTACAGCGTTCAGTTTCTTGCTAGGACAAGCCACCGACGACACAGTCCACCAGATCCATTTTCGGCCTGAGGACAGCGCCAAGTTCAGGAAGAAGTTCGAGGCCAAGCATGGACCCAGAGGCAGTCTGCTTATAGAAAAACTCGGCAGAGGCTACTCTGAGGAAGTTCCTTCTATCCTGGAGGATGATCATGCCATTACCAAGGTTAGAAATATTAAAAAACTTCTTGTAAATGTTATATAGCCTATATTCTCTAATTATTGAATTATTTGAACATTTTATGTTGTTCTACCGTCATACGAGTTTAAAAATAATTCAAATTACTATAAAATGATTCTTTTGTGAAATAGCAAATTATTTTAAAACTTGAAAATGAAGTAAGCAATCGAAACTGGTTGTTTTTCAATTTGTTATTTTAAATTAAAAGTTTTCAAAAGGGTACTATGGTATTATTTTACAAATACTATAAAATAAATTAAGTACTGTTGAACCAGCTTGTAGGTTTTTTAATTAGAAGGATGTCGATTTTACTGTCATTTATATAAAGCTTTCCAGAAGTCTATCGATAAAAAGACTTGATATTTCTCCATTAATTAAAAGAGATGACTATAGAGACTTATATAGATAAGAGTGGCATAGGCATATTTTTAAATTATACATATCTAGTTAACTGAAACTTGGCAACGAGCAACAAAATTATCAACAGAACTTATACCAAGATAGCTCCAAGCTACTTGTTTTGTCTGAGAAATCACGACTTGAAAAGTATTCAATATCAACTGAATTACCATTTGATGAATAATATGGTTCATTTTTGTTATTCTTTTGTTGGCTAGTGAAGAAATTTTTATTTGTTTCATATAGTACAGATCATACGTATTGCTACTTAATAATTGATAAAAACTGTTAATATATTTCATACTTAATATCCAAGCTTTTTCAATACATAAATTTATATATAGATACATAGTGTCCCTTGAAAGTCACTCATTTTTCAAGTAGCCCATCTATTTTCAAATCACATAGAAGATTTCAACTAATCATATTAACTTTCAATGAAAGAATCACATTTTGAAATTGATCAGAATGAATGTCAACTTATTAGGGTATGTTTCCTCATAACATTATATATATATATATATATATATAATATAACATATATTTCTTATTATGTATTTAGAAATAATTCCTAATTATGGTTTTTCTATATTCTCATCTTATAAATCTATACCTTTGTTTATTTTCATAAATTTTATATCTATCTGTTCCAATTATTTATCTGCTGTTTTCTATGTACCATATCATTTTCAATACTGTTTCATTTTCAATTCATCTTCCAATGTTCCACAGCCACCAGTGAAGAAGGTGAAAAATGTGAAGGCCAGAGGGAAGAAGAATATTGCATTGACTACCACTGTAGGCACACCCACAACGATCGCTCCAACCACCATTGACTACTCAACGTTGGAGACGACTTACTCGACAGGCACTCCTTACGGCACCACTGATTACTACCCTACCACTACAGACATCTTCCAATCAACAGTGTGAGTGCTATTGTTTGTCCCCTACCCCCATTCATTCCACTCATCACTTCGAATTATATTAATTATGTATACATCCCAGTACTAATACAGTATCTATAAATCCCAGTACTCATCTAATTTTAAGATGAGATTGAAAAGATTAGATGGAAACTCAATATTTGTTTTTATTGAAAAAATTTTCTGGGAACTCCATATATGTTTTTATAGAATTCATACAATTTAATTCAAACTTTTATACTTGTTGATACTTGTCAGCTACTCGGAATCTTATTCTTTTAGTTGAAAATAAGCTTTTCAAGATCTCATATTCAAGTCCCAATTTCCAAGGGTCCTATATTGAGGACCAAGGTTCAATATTGAGGGCTTCAAATCAGATACAGAAAAGCTCTTGAAATTCTCTCATTAACTGTAGCATTTTAGTATCTTTTATAGCCTAATAATTGTAGAGAATTGAAAAAGTAGACTGTTGTTCTAGTTCTAGATGAACTTCATAAAATGTCAATATTGATACATTCTGAACAGTACTTTTGCCAATGCACCGTGCCTACATTTGTCATCAGCTGCTTGAAATGAGGGAGATAAAAGTATGGAGTTGATTGTTATGGTTTTGTGTTTGTGGTGAGTCCCTTGCGGGAAGGTCCCATCTGGTCTGAATAATCCAAGCCGTCAATGGGTCTTACGACTGTTATACTTCAGCCAGGACTGACAGTTCAATGAGGGTGTATAATATTGGTTAACCAATCCAAGTGGTTAGTGTCACATAATTTTGTGTTGAAAGTATACAACTAGACATAGTTTTAGGAAACCAAAGTTTACAAATTCGGACGATTTCTGTTGTTGGAGTGAACTAACTTCAATAATTCGCTTTCAGTGGTAGGATTAGATTTAGAGCTTCATTATTTTGATTCCTAGAATAAGTTATTGTTATCTGCTTCTAAAAATATATAACTTTCAAGGAAGACAGTAGGAGTTATCTCTTCATTGTTTAATTTATAATTGTTTTATTAAATTTTTGTTATTTGTTACCTACATACGAATATTCATTTCCTGAACCAAAATAAAACTAATATAATATACTAAAATAATATAATAGAGTGATTATTAAGGTTGGGGTTGTATTAGATTGTGCTTAGATTTCTGTAGACACAAAAAATCTATAAAGTTTAGTTTTTCCAAGTATAAGTTGCATTGCAGCACTATGGTTACTATACTATTATTATTTTTAGAAAGGGGATAAAACTTGTTTATTAATTTAAATACATTAAAATCATCTTAGCGTCCTGGATAAATGAACCATTTACCTTTCCAACATAAAAATGATCCAATCAATAATATTAGTCTCTATTTCTGTCTTGAAGAGAAAAAAAGAATATGTCAAAAAAGGTCTTGGTAGATTTAATAGTGGGAGTTATTGATAATTTTTTACATTAAAGTATATAAAGTATATAAAGTAAAGTTTTCTATACTATAGTAAAAAGTATATAAATTCCATTCATAGATCCTAATCTGCTACTTGGGGGATTTACTCATATCAAGAGAAATCAAAACGACCCAATTACTTCAAAATGAGAATAGTAACGTTAACATTGATAAAATGCAATATCTGTCATTCTTCCGTAGTAGCAGTAGAATTGTGATTGTAAAATACCTTTCTCCTTTTTCTATGAGAAATAACCTTATTTCACCAGTGGGACGGCCTTAGGATGAACAAAGTTCAAAATCTCCATCTCCATCTGGGGCATTTTCTAGTTAATTGAATTAATTACTTTATTACTTCACATTCGAAAATAATCCATTGCTTTGTATTCTATAGTATTGATTATTAATGATCAGTTAAGGCTGTGCCCCACACTTTTAAAAAAATTTTATGACTGGTGACATTTTTTCAAGTATTTCGATTTGGATACTATCAAGTTATCTAAATGGAACAAATTTCTTAGGAAACACCTTTTTTATGATTTTTACTTTTTGAGATATGAGCGCCTAAACTTATAATCTTCAGGTGATCCATTTCCGAATTGGTAGCGAATAAATTCTCCAATTAATTTATTTTTTGGAAAGAAATGAATACCATTATTCCTATAGGAATACTACTTAAATATTAGCAGTCTGCAAATTACCGACCCATTATAACCTATGATATCTCGTATCTGCTCAGCATAGCAGAATCTCATTGGAAAGCAGGGCTTTACCAATCAGCTCATTGTCTGAACTCAATTTGAGTTGAATACTTTACATCTATCCACTCTATCTAGTAGACAATCCCCCTCACTATTCCCATTACACAGGCTCTATAGCTTGCTGGTTAGCTTCCATGATTAATTTGCTCATGTACTTTTAACATTTATTTCCGATGGTTTGGGAAGTATGTTTTAATACTCAATATTTTCAAGTAGTACTGTTTTTCCATTCTACTCTCAACATGGCCATCCATCCTCCTATCTCTCCATGGTCTAGTGTTGATATAAATGCTTCTTGGATATCGATCTCAAGGATGTACATCAACAAACCTTACCGTAGATAAAAAGTAACTGCTTGTTTACGCAGTGTAGCAATACTGTGTAGAAATGTGAATCACAAGATTAAAAAATATATTTGAGGATTTATTGATTACCGTACTAAATTTGTTCAACCATTTTCTAATTTTATAGTGAGTAATAGTAAATTACTCAATATACTAAAGTCTAGTGAGTAGTAAATAATCCGGATTTGGATTAATTTCACCTATTATTGTACAAGAAGGAGGAAAAAATAAAGTTTGAGCTTCAATTACCTGAGCCCATCAATCCCTCATGAGAAAAAATTATTTAATCAAAGGGGTTTCTTCTCAACATTGTTCAATGCTGACTTAATTAATTATAATTGTTCGAATGGGGAGCATTAATATTATTAAGGAATTTTCACAGTTTTTTCAAGTGTTTTTTCTTAGACTGAAGTGAATCTCATTAGAGTCAAATACAGCCCAATAATTTATTTATTTATTTATTTATTCAAGGTGATACACATACTATAATTAGGAAAGAAAAAACAGGCAATTGCCCAAAACTTCTTCAGTTCCTGGATTTTCACATATTAAAATAGTCCAAACAATTAGGTTAAGTTCAAATTTTGATTTCTGCCAAAGTTTCCGCACCATCCGAGGAAGATAACACAGATATAAAATTGATTTTGAATTTCACAATGTTGATATAAAGCCGAAAAACAATAATCAATCCGAAATTCAATTAAATTAATTGAAATAAATTAAAAAATTTGAAGACAAAAATTAGACACTCACTTTCAGCTACTTTACAGTAGTAAAAGTAAAAAAAAAAAAATTAATTGACTAGAATAGTAATACAATAAACATTAATGATTTGAATTTAGATATGGCTAATAATGGTTGGAAGATTAATCAATTGAAGAATGCAAAGTAATACTAATGAAACAAGCTTTGACATGGGGCAGTCATAGTGTTGTTGTAGTAGTAATACATTGAATGAACTGAAACTAAGGAGTGTTAGTAGTGATGCACTTACAGTATGATGATTTTAAGTGAATGATGACATTGATAATATTATTGTGATAATCTTACAACTATTTAGAGACAGAACTTGTACATTTATGAAAGCTTTACTTCAAAATGCTGAGCTTGAACAACTAATACTAGAGGTTTTCAGCGCAGCAAAATTGATAAGCCTCGTATACAAGCTTTGCCATTCTCATTGGTAACATGAAACCACCCATGGCCTTGTCTCAAGGTATTTTCGTAAAACTAAATTAAAATTATGCTTAAAGTAAATGATTTAATACATTCTGGCAGTGATGCAAGCGATGTGATCATGATGATGATGATGATCCATGATGATGTCAATGGATTCCTTCTAGAGGTGAATATGATTTGTATTGGTAGAGGTCAGGTCCACCATAGCCGTATAGCAGCTTGCCTCTTCCGTTCTCATCGTAGTAAGGATACCGGTACTTCGGTCTGAAAAAGTTGAAATTTATATTTAATTTATTGATTAAAAAACGCCATTCACAAACAAGAAGAAATAAATAGTACAAACTACTCTTAGCTACTACGGTGTATGCTATTTCAAAAGAATATTTCATTTGTGTTTGTTCCTTTGAAATATACAAATGATGTGTGTTTGATGGCATTGAAAGAAAAATACTTTGATACTCATGTAATAGACTCATACTTTTAAAGCAGAGTTTGGAAATTGACGAGAGCTTCAATGTGTTATGGTATTTACTACTATTTTAGTGAAAATTATCAACGTAAGGTATAAAAAATGGTATTTCGAGATTAGATGAATAAACTTGTGAAAATTTTCATCTTCAGAACATTATAGAAAAAATCAGATTTGCTGTTTCCAACTATTTAATGGGACTCTTAGTTCCAGTGGTAATTCATAATATTATTATAACAAGTTTTTTTCGAGTTAGCACTTGGAATTCAACACATCAACTTCATATATTTTTTAATTTCACATGTGAGGTTAGGACTTCAAAGCCCTCTCCTCAAACTTGTCGAGTATATTCAAGATAATTCCTATTGAAAAACTATAGATAGAAAAAAGTTTAAATGAAGTTTTTCAATTTAGGGAGAAAATGCTCCAACTTATTAGATCTATAATAAAGATCCTTCCAAAGAAAATTGTGTCTATGGGAAATCCAAAATTAGGGCCTTGCAATTTTTAATAGATTATTTATAAAAGCTTGGAATACATTATTTAAAATCGGGAGTTTCTGTTATAATTATTTACAAGAAAGGAAAGATGTTTTAGCCCCTCCACAAAAAATTCCTGAAGATGCTGACATCACCCATAGACGTAAAAAATACAGCCAGTTGTGAAATGTATTCTTCTCTATGTCTCTCATTATGATACTTCTAGCTTTGAATATTGCAAACACTAAAAATGCCAACTAACTAGCTCTTGACAATAAACTTTTATTTCTACGGAGTGACAATCAGTTTTCATTCATTGCATGCGTATTCCAACAGTATCATCAACATGCTGCCTATAAAATACCTATAATTTCGATAATTGGTCAAAGCTATATTTGTAAAATATCTTCAGGAATTTATCATTATCTGAAGTAGTAAAATCAAGCAAGATTTGAGATGAATAAAGAAGTGATGTAATAAGTGTTAAAAAGTAGAATCATGTAGTTCCTTATTCAGGTTGTAATTATTAGTAGGCCTAACTGAACAATTAGCCTATTGTAATTATTGTATTTTAACAACTGATATCACATATAAAAAAAATGTTCACCAGTTTTTGCTGAAATTATGACAGCGCGAAGTTTGTCACTTGAAACTTGAATGATAAATTTATTTATTATTAAAAGCACAGATCCTTCTAATTAACATACTAAGAACAATCGGCTCAACCCCAACCCAAAACAAACTGTTCATACTTCGAATTTTAATAAATAACATAGTCCATAAATAGGTTTAAGTCTCTACATTCCACATTTCAAGTACAATTCCTTCTTCATAAATATATAGAAAACTGTTCATCAATTTATCTCTATCTCAATACATTAAAATTTTGAAAAAATAGTGATTATTAGGAAAGTGAAAGCAAGTGTCAGTTGATTTATTGTATTACCGTGACTGACTAATATTTCAAAATTGCTCCAGGCTACGGTATTTTGTCCATTAGAACTCTGTATACAAAAAATATAAATCATGAAGCACTAGAATATTTTAACTATCACATCTATTCAGAGAGAAGAACATTATACATGTTTAAGTACAATTGTGCCATCATCGAGTCCCTCTTTCCATTGTAAGTATATTATGTGTCCATTTTTGTTTATTTATTTAGTTTCAAATGTTTAGTTTCAATTATGTCTCTGTAGTCGCACAGATAAATTATCGATTTGCCTGCTACTCCCTTTGGAAGGGTTACCACTTGTAGAGCCGACTCCTCTAAATTTTATCATTAATTTTGTGATTCTAAAAATAGCTTCCTGGTGGTTCGGAACCCACCTTAAGCTGTAGGTCCACACATCTCTCATAATCATCCGTTTCATTGCCATGCACAAGCTTAGAACCTATATGAGCATATATCTGTCTCTCTCTCTCAAAAAAAAAATGAAAATAACGACAAACAGATAAATCCAATTTTTGTCTCCTCAATTATTAAAATTGCAATTCAAGCAATGACAGCTATAAACAAAATAAAAAATACAATATTTTAATTCAGTACGGTAGTTGATAATATTGTAATGCTTCATTGTGTTTTAATTATCACAACAACATCTCTTCAGGCATTGTTTCAGAAGTTTGAATGTGAATTTATTTACCTCTCAAAATATTGAAAGTTTGGAGCGCGAGGCTGTAGAGTGGCCCCGGTCTCAATCGGTGTAACGATGAAAGTTATGAGAAAGAGTCCGATGGAAATCAGTCCCTGCAAAAAATTGAGAAATGTGTTGATTAGTCGTTATTTATTTATTTGCATAAATGCACACATGGATACAACAGGTTAAACCCTTATATGTCTCCTTGAAACATTACAACATTTTTCATTAAAAAATAAAATTTAAAATAAACAACAAGCTGAGAATAAAACAAGAATGAAATAAGATAAGAACAAAATAAATTGATAACAAAAAAGCGCCTGTCGTATATTCATTGCTGAAACTACTTTCCAAGAGAAAATAGGAGAGGTTGGAAAATATGCACTTTAAATATCTTAGAAAGAACAAAGAATCATGTGGGCACTGAGAAGAAAAAAAGTCACAAAAAAGAAAGAAAGAAAACTGTCATACGGAAACATGGCCACAAATATCTATCCTAAATTAAGCCCTTCAGAGTGTTGCGGAATCTGCCACGAGAGCATCCAAAGACGCCTAGGCACCCAGAAAAGAGATTGAAAAGCCTCTGGACTCTATGAATTAGAGTTATAATGACTTTCTGTTCTGGAGCGTGTTACAAGAAAAGAAAATGAAGAACGACGAGCTATGGATGAAATGTTATCTATAATGTAATAAAGGAAAGAATTGGCTTATATACGTACGGGAAAGGAAAGTCACGAATGACGCATAATCACGTCTGAACTACTCAACTGATTAGCTTGAAATTTTGCATTAGATTCTAAATTTACCAAGGATGGTTATAGGCCTGTTTTAAATTCTTCAATATTTCAGCAGTTCAATTTTTCAGTTTGTCAAGTTTTTAATTAGATCCTTGCGGAGGACGTGTTACCCACTAGGAAACAATAAAAGTAGTTTTAGTTTATAGAAATGTTTATACATTTGTAACTGGGAGGAATGCGTCTGAACACTTTAAATTGAATAATAGAGAATCACAATAGAACATGATTTCTTATCAAATAAAATAGCAGAATTTATAAATTGTTGGGAAAATAATCCAATAAATCTCATTCTAGCTACTTAATTGGATTAGGAATTTTCATAGGATAGTCATAGAATTGGATTGAGATGGAAATATTTTTGTCAGAAATCATTTTCACAGAAAGAACACATTGCCATAAAAGTATTTAATTTTATTCCGACCTGATAAAAAATTGGAAAATAAATTTTGGATAAAAATTAGAAATTTTGGGGAAGGAACGAAAATAATTTCATTGTTATGAAAGTGATTAGCTTCATCCGTCCAAAATTTTAAATTCTCACTTAATGTCCTTTTTCTTTCAGGGTTTTATGAATGGGTGAATAAATATGAATACTGAAATAAGAGAAAATTAATTGCAACAAAAGTTTTTGTTGACTCAAATTTCAATACAATGTATCACAATATTACATTTTCCCCCCAATCTATGGAGTAGGTACTATTTTAATTAGAAAATACAAACTCAAATCAAATCTTCTCAATTCAATCTGGAATGGAATGAAAATAAGACCTTGCATAACATTTAATAATACTAACTTTGGAATGCATTAATTTCAAGATTGTTTATCCTTATTCACATAGATCACCCAACATTTTAAAATAGTTGAAATTATTATCCTCACTACTACTCCAAGAAATTCAATATCTAATATACTTATTGTTGGCTCCCAACAATTGAAATTTATTGGAAATTGCAATATTTTCTATTCTCGCTACTACTCCAAAGATTGGCATTTCCGACACTTCCTAGGGAAAGGATTATGATATACATTCCAGTGGTCTTAATACCGGTGAATCATCGTTTGACAAGTTATGGGATAGTGAACGGCCCGATTAAAGGTGTGTACCATTTATGCATTTCTATGTATCTATATCCGCCTAAGACCGCTCCAACCACTGAGCGCGCTATATGTGCACTATAAAAAAGACATTTAGGAATGATTGCGATTTCAACACATAGGAATATCTAAAAAATTATTTTGCTCCCAACGAAACTTAAATTGAATTACCATTATTCTAGCCACCACTTTAAAGAATGGTAATACTGGTAATGGTAATGGTTAGATAATTAACTTGAAAATTACCTATGGTAGAAACTAGTCGTTGAAATATTTTTAAGTTTTTAATGAAGGGTTCTACAAGTTTTTATATTTTTTTTATTGATTTTACTTAGAAGAGGGATATCTAATACATTGTTTTGTATTGTTTGCAGCCTACTGTAAATGGGGGAGTGAAGACGCGAATATTGTGCCATCGGAGTAGACTTGAAGCAAAGCAAGTTGCGACAACATCAGCCAACAGCCAACAGTGTTGTAATGAATTGATTAGGTAAGATTTCAGTTGAATGTCGAAAACGTGTTTGAATTAAGCGACGACGAGCTGAATTGAAGTGAAAGTGAGCGTCCGCTCTTTTCGCAATCCGGTTACACTTTGAACTGTCAGCATTGGGTGAATGGGAAGCGGTATAAGTGGGATGCTGACAGTGAATCTGCCAGAGTGCTATGGTGAGATTGGTTGAGATGCACTTCAAATTGTCAGAATTGTTTGACTGGGGAGAGTTGATGTTGTAATGAAAAGTAATGATGAAAGTTTGAAGTGGATCTTGGTGTAGTGGGTGGACTAGGCTACGGTACTCTATTGGAATCACGTGGCTGACGTTGACGCACCTATTAATTTCATTCACGACTGTGAAAATATGAGGCTCGTTGTTTTTTATTAATTAGACTGCACTGTAAAATTTTGGAATGATCGAATTAATTTTTCATTTGTTGTAGTTGTATTTTTATTGTTTGATATTGAATGATTTGCCTGAACTGTTTGTTGAATTTGAAGTTTATAGTATTTGTTACAAGTTTGGTAGCTTGTTTCTTGTATGAAAAGTCTTGACAGGGATTTGAACATTAGTAAGAGTTGTTGGTAACACCCTGAATTTCCTCCCTTCTCACTCTTATTCCCGGATTCTGCAAGCTCGGTCAAGACATTTCAACATGGTCAAATCAGGTACTCTTTACAACGAGTACATTAGAACATATGACTACTATGGTAATAGGTTTTACCTATAGTTCTAGTGTTCACTTGCAAATCGTACCCAGCTTGACCAGGACAAACGACTTGACGGAGCTTGGTGAAACCGAGCATAAGTGTTGATAATATCGCAATCATATCCATCAATGTAATATCAACCTCCTTTGGATAGAAAGAGCAAACTAATCCTCAATTTCAGTGTGTATCTTGAATAGATAAATGAGATTCCTTGTAAAAATATTACTGAAGCTCTCTCTTGCTATGTTATTTTAATTCAAACAGAACCTTAAGATTTCTATAAAAGCATCTTATAACCGAAGAAATATACCTTCAAAGCATTGTATTAAATTTGTGATTTGTTCATTTATGCTAATATTGTCTTGTTCTGTCTAAATTCATTCTCCTTATAATATAAATTGAACAGTTTACATAAAATCTTTTCCTGGGTAGCAAAACTTATGCTAATATTGTCTTGTTCTCTGTTTAAATTCATTTTCCTTATAATATAAATTGAAAAGTTTACATAAAATCTTCTCTTGGATAGCTCAATATATTCACAATAAAACTACTGATGATCAAAAAACAACTTTTTTTAGTGAAGTATAGAAAAATATATTATGAAAAATGATATTCATACTAGACGATAGAGTTTTAATGATCTAGTATGTAGTAGAATATGTTCTATTTTTCCACTTGAAGAGTCTATTGTTTTCTAGAATGTAGTATAGCCTAAATAATATAGGTAAGCATAAATCTAGATGTTAGTGAACGAGTAACTAACTGAATCATAATATATCGGTATTATAGGTTACAATGCAAAAGTACAGGGCCCGAATATCGGATAAGAAATGAAAGAAATAGATTTAAAGAAGATAATGAGAGGAAAAAGGTAGAAGAAGTGAGATGAAGCATGATGTTAAGAGGAGCTATTCAGGACAAAACTGGAACTTTCATCAACAGAGTACCTACTCGTGACGGTGGTGCGAGGGGGGGAAGGGGGAAGAACTCTCACTTTCTATCAGTCTTCCAAACACTTTCCTTCCGTAGAGTGAATAGAAATGATCAGAACTCTTCGAGCTTTCTCGCATTCCTCATTTGCATTTGTACTTCAAAGCGACATTCGAATATCATCTGGACGGAAACAGAACCTTTCATATTTCAGTGGATCATTTCAGCTGTCTCTTTGAATTGAGGATAGATATGAGTGTAGTCTTCAAAAAAGTATACCGGTACCGTATTCCTCACAAAAAGAGGAATGAATCCCTATGTCTATGTAGCATTCAGTCTAGTTACAGTAGTTTATTGAATTGACATGGGTTTTGTTCTGCATGGTTTTATTCTTACTGATACATCAGAGAAGCACGACTTGCTTCTCTTTGTTTAATTTAGTAAATACCTTGCAGCGTTTTATTGTCAATCAAATTCAATCTCACATTAACTATCCGCTTACTATATTATATTGGCCTTTATTGCACTATAGATGTTTATTTATTTGATTTTGCGCAATGAAACTTTAAGAAAAACACAACTGGCTCATGCTCAAATCCACTAGGTTTCACTGGATAAACGCTCAAATTGTAGGATATGAATGTGTATGGCAGTATAGACGTTTCATATCGATTATTCAAAGAATCTATTTTTTAACTGCAAAACAATTCGTAAAGAGTTCTTAAAATCAAGCATCGACTTCTGTGCAAGAGGAAACTGTGATATACTGAAAAAATAGAGAAGAAGCTACCGAGACATATCGTAGTACTTTTGACAGAATGTGAAATCGCCAAGTAGATCTTAAAACTCTTGAATCTTGGTTTCACAGAATTTGAAATCTCAAAGTAAAACTTAAAACTCTTAGATCTTAGTCTCCCGCAGCCAATAGAATTTAAAAATTTCATTGAAAATTGGATCCGCTTTTGCAACCACAGACAGAATTTATTGTTCTCAGAATTTATTTCAGGATTTGAAAAATAGTTGACGAAATAACAAATTAATTGGACCAATGTTAGTTGATTGTAAGGGGAACTTGACAATGGAAAGAAAGCAATGGGAAACATATAAGAGAATCTAATTAAATTTATTAGTTTATGCATTCACAATATTTTACACGATTGAGCTGAACTTGAAAAAGCTTTAGAAAGTGTTATTGTTATTAGTACCAATGTAGCACTGGAAAGACAAGAGAAAACTAATTTTTTCTAAACAGCCTATGTCTTGTGTGCAAGCATACAAATTCAGCAGTGATTATTCTTGAATTGAGTAATATTTGTGGCTTGACTTACTATTTGAGGCAGGCTCTGATGGCTAAATCGGCCTAAAACAAAAAGAAATTGATTATTGATAAGTGGGTGGATGATTGTGGATATTGTTGTCAGCTCTGGAGAATTTCTTGTCATTAATATTCAGCTATGTACAGTATTAAGCCACTATTTAGCAGTGCGTTTAAGCATACGAGTGAAAAATGAATAAATGTTATCCCGCATGAATCTAATAATAGTTCGAAAGAGTGAGTTGGAAAATGCAAAATTCGAAAAATTCTGGTGACCAATTTCTTAAATTTTTTTTCAATCTGATATGGGATTAATTTTCTTATGTTGTACGATTCGAATCTTTCTGTAATTATAGAATGCTTGTAAGTGATTCGAAATAGAAAAATATGAAATTCGAAACTGGTTCCGGTGTCATACTTGTTGAAGTTGTGAGAGATTCTAATCCTTTGAAGGAAGTATGGAAAGTATTCAAGTTTTTATCTTCACACATGTGGAGAACAGAGCAAAGCATATTTGCACTTTCCAAGCTATCTTCAGTGTCAACTCCAGAGATAAGAGAGTTGGAAGGGTTATCATCAGCCAATAGCTCAAGTCTGAATAGCGGCTAAAACAATATCTATGAGCAAACATGACTGCTGAAGAAAAGATAACCTACATTCGCATTTAACTGAGCAAGCAAGGTGTAAATGAACTCCTGCCGCCGTTGTTATAATGTCAATTCAGTTGCTCAAAACATATTTCGAAACCTGTTGGTTGAAGAAAACAATCTGCTTCCTCGCCGTTCTAAGATTTCATACCTGTTATATTCTTCATTCATGGAAAATATTTTGAAATATTGTCTGTACAAGTTTAGTTCCATTGAAGTTCAATACCTATGAAAAGAAATATTGTATTGATTCAAACTGGATTGATTCACATCCAAAATTTAGTACGATACACTTTAAAGAATTATTATTGTATTTATTTGTAGCACAGGTAAGCTCCGTAAACTTTTATCTAACAACAATAAGTTTTTATTACTTCATTGTTTTCATAGGCAGCAAATTTTCCTCAAATATCTATCATCTCTTTATTGTATTTCCCATCTTCCTCATTCTTCTCTTTTGCTTTTTCTTCCATCATCTCTTATCCTCCTCCTCCTTCTCCATCCACTTCTTCGTCCTCCTCCTTCTCCTCCTCCTCCTCCTCCTCCTCCTCCTCCTCCTCCTCCTCCTCCTCCTCCTCCTCCTCCTCCTCCTCCTCCTCCTCCTCCTTCTGTGAGCTTATTTCCCAGAAATCTTTCGTTTTTACATGTGATTCAGAGAAGTATAAAACAGTTTTTTTAAGCCAGTTATTGGAAAAATTCTACTTCATGTTTTCCTTTCTCATGAATATTTATTAATTATTTCACTGTCAAAATATTACGTTATGGGTGATAAAACTCTAGTTAATTGACAAAAAATCGTTTCTAGTAGGAGCAAGTAGTAATTTTCACCGGATAAGTGTTTCATAAATGAATATGAATTAGAAAATTACTCCATTTACAAATGCTCATGTTTAGTGAAGAGGTTGATAATATAATGACTGCCTTTATTCTGTTATTCTGCCCAGGAAATGAGTATTCATACTTTCACCCTAACATAAATTAACCTTTGGATTCAAGTCATTAGCGTTAATTTCAAAGTCAACAATAATTATCATTTATTGGTGTCTTACTCATAGATATGATATTTCCTTTGTATATTACTTGAAAGAGAAATATGGAAAAATGTGACGTTATCGGTCGTGATCTAAATATAGAGAAAATTTCCATTTGTGAACACTCTGAAACCAACCCTTATTCTTTGAAAAGCTATGAATAATAAGAGAAGTTCATCTCGTTCATATGTTGTTTTTTGTTAACAATATACTAATACACTTTAATCTCAATCGAGGAGAAATATTGTTCTAGCTTGTTTGAAATGCTTCATTTACTGTACTTAATTGAAAATAATTCCAACCCATTAGCGGAGGCGGTGAAGTAATCTTCTGAAGAAATTATTAATGCAATCATTTTAAGGTTCTGATTTCTGTAAATTCGAACACATGCGAGGAAATGAGGAAGATTATTATTTATGATGAGATAAGTTTTGATGCTACTTTTTGCCAATCTCACATTATTTCAAATGAATTTCTACCTTACTTCATCAAACTAAGTATTATTTCACTATCTTCAAACTAAGGTATTATTTCACTATCTTCAAACTAAGGATTATTCAACTATCTTCAAACTAAGAATTATATAACTATCTTCAAACTAAGGATTATTTAACTATCTTCAAACTAAGGATTATTTCACTATCTTCAAATTAAGGATTATTTAACTATCTTCAAACTAAGGATTATTTAACTATCCTTAAACTAAGGATTATTTCACTATCTTCAAACTAAGGAATATTTAATCATAAGATGGGTTGAATTTTTTACTAGCCCTCTGGAGCCATCTTCATAGAACAAAACTTTGTAAGGAAAAGAAAGCTCTGCTCGAAAATTCCCGTTGGAGCCTCTAAGTTTTGGTCAACGCACTCTATTTTCTCCGCTCATCTATTTGCAGCCTGTGGAGGATGATAACAAAATTGATGGAGGCAAAACGTTGACTCTAAGAACAAAAAGAAGTACCCGCATATCTTGCGTACGACCATAAAGTGAAAGTGAGAGTGGATTTATGAGGTTGGTAAAACTGCAGGCTTATCGCAATTTCATTCAGCAAGAGAACGCAGCTATCAGCACCAAGCACTGCTTCAACTTTCTAAACGTTTCGTCAGGTCCAACTGATCCCAACCACTAACTAACGATTAACATAAATTTATGGAACCATATTGAAATTGGTTCCCATTAGCAGTATCCTATTATGATTTCTGAAATTCAAGTATCCTAGGAATAGTAGGCCTACATGGAAAAATTTCAGCGTAGGCTACTGAAAATAACTAATCTGCTTCTTAGGCTATAGGTTTCCTACAAGGATATCTATTTCTTAGAAGAGCATTTAGAAAAGTGGTGAATTGATTTCTATGGTGTGAAAATCTTGATATTCTCTACCATCATCTCATCTCTTTTAAACTTCTGTGAACTTATCTTGAAATCCCGTATGCCCTCTATAGTCATGAAGTGGATTTTAAATATCACAGTAGTTGCTTTAAGTAGCCTTCAAGTAGGAAGATCCATCATGCAGAGCCTATAAAATAAAGGTTCCAAATTATACTGTCATAACCAGTACTCAGGAAGGAGATGCGTAATTGTGCAATGCCAAAACTTCAATATATACTTTTTTGTTAATGTGACTCATATCTATGTTGTAAGAACAATTTATTTCTGTGAAAAAAGTTCAATTTCATCTGAATTCTGCATTTATTAGAAAGCTAGGGGAACTTGAAGCTAGATACACACGATATTACTATTTGAAAAGTCAAATGATGCATGTTTGGACCCTACTACGAATTCCACTTCATTTGGATGACAACAGACATGTTAAACCCATTGGTCATAGTTTGAAAAATGTTGAAAAATCAGCGCAATCAAAAATTGAACTATGTGGGTCATAATCACGAGCCAAACGGCAACAGGATTCATTATAGCTCCTGGTAAAAAGAATTAGATATGTATTACACACGGTACCTCACGAGTGAAGTATGAAAGAAGGTTTCTTAACTAAAAAAACTTAATTTAGAGTATCGGGGATCGGGGAACAATTTGAGAGAAGTGAAAACCATTGCGGTAAAAAGTTTTGCTGATTCAATAATCTAGTTCGCTGATTTCCATCTAGCTGTTAACCCTGTTGTCAATATTTGTAGTAGCAGAAGTGTTCGAGAAGATTTACAGCATTTAATTATAATTAACGTTTAATAATAATGATTCAATAAATCAACGAATGAATGAATGAAGTTTATCAACAATTCTAGTTACTTACACGTGCTGAAAGCAACATTTGAAGTGTTTCTACAGTTTTAAAGCCACTGTGCAAGTGGTGATAAGTAATGAATTATGGAAGATAATTTGGAAAACTGTTGTACTCACCATCCAAGAGATGCCGATAGAGCTGGACCCTGCCATCCCAGCAAGAAAGCCGCAGACTGTCTGACAACCCAACTGCCTGCCTGCTCAAAGGAGAAAGTTGAACAGACTTTCAGTCAGCAGACAGTAGAAAGTAAGAGTTCCCCCTCCTCGACACACCATCCAAATTAAGCAGCTCACTTTTACTTCCCAGCGTCTCTCTACTCCTCCTCTATCTATTCCTTCTCTTCTTGTTCCTACCCCTTCACCTCTTCCTTCTTCTTCTTCATCCTCCACTCTCCTCTCCAACTCACATGCGACAGAAAATCCTGATTTCTTCAATTTCCCTCTCGAAATGATCTGGTAGCATGGGGAAGTTGAAGCTGCAATTCGACCTTCAATGTTGCAGGACTAGTGCATAATATTGTTCAATACTCCTCTAGAGCCTGGAACCTATCCGCTGCAGGCCGTGTTCTAAAATTATGCACTTCCAACCAGAATGGTATAAACGAGTAGTGTTGTGTAAATGAATCATTGCAACACATTATCTTATCTGACCAATCTGGTTAAACACGAACTACATAATTATCATTAAACGAAAATCCAAATTAAATGCTGCAAATCATTACAAAGTGCAATTTAAATTTTGAACACAAAATCACGTCATGACTTTGTGTTCCAGTAATGTTATGAACATTGTACTTCCTCTTCTCAATTTTGATACTGTTATATACTTTTGTCAATTATTTGAAATCCCTCTATATCTTACATTATGAATATAAAAATCTGAATCTTTCTTAAAAAACTGTTGAATCCTAATCCAAATTTAATCCAAACTTCAAATTATTCAATCCTAATTATAAATAATGTTTTGTTAATTATGTTATGAGATAGAGTTGATCTTCTAAATCAAACTGATGAAACTGAATTTCCATAAATTGATTACCACTTCTTCAAATATAATCCGCAAGTGGATAAAATGTATACAAAATGTAGCCTATTTATAAATGAAATTTCATATTGTTCATATTGATAAAAATGAAAATTTTTTTATTGTTCCCAGTTATTAATAATCTAAACAAATGCAAAATTTTATTAATTCAAGTCGATCATACTTTTTCGAAAACCTCTTAATGTGTCTACTATTATAATTAAGAAGTCCTTTCAGGTTTGAAACTCGAACACAAGAATGAAATGAATCGAAGTTTACTTGTGTTTAATTTCAATACAAAAAATGAATTTAATGACTTTACTACTCTTTCAAATATGACTTTTATTCACATAAGAAATTTTAAAACATCTAAATTTCAAGTTTTTTCACTGAAGATGGAAAAATGAATTTTTGTTTCAATGAATTAAAGTCTATTCAATAATATATATTATTTTTTAATATTCTTGAATGACTTCATCAAGTTTATTCACAACAAACTGAAAATGCTGTTTTAATTTCTATTTTCTATGTTATCAAGGTAGGCTGCTGAGAGATGAGGATGCGAATAAGTGACGTGCTTTTGAGAACATCCTTGCATCCTCGAAATCCTTGCTTTGCAAACACGGAAGAAAATGGGAGTCTCCTTTTCAACAGCAAGTGAGTTTTCTATTTTTGAACATTTATTTGTCAATTTGAATAAATTAAAAAAATATGAAACTTTAACTCAATTTATAATAATGTGTGCACTTATTCCGAGTTTTGGTGACTTTATATTTCATATGGAATCTTTTATTAGATAATATTGAATCTAATAAAAATTAGCAGTTGAAGGTTGAATTTTACAATATTATACAATTGAATCGCTAATTGCAGAAAGGGAACATGTCCAACTTTTTCAAAAATTGTTTTTTCAAAAAATCAACTATTTAATGTAAGATACATCGTTTACTGTAGGAAGGATACATGTCCAACTGAAAGCATTGTACTGACAACGTTTAGAATATATCGTTTACTACAGGTTTAGATTCAGGTTTAAATAAGTTTTTTGTCTCTCCTTTAAAACTATGAAAACTGGACATGTTCCCTTTCTGCAATTATCGATTCAATTATAAATCATTTAATAACTTGAGAAAACAAGTTTAGAAAAACACTTCCACCAATTCTGTAAACTTCAACTGGATCAGTTGAAAGAATAAAGTAAAGAAGGAAATTAAGTTCCTTCTAATTAAGTTTAAGAAATTAAATTATTAAGGAAAATAAGTTCCTCTTATTGATTAAGAGATGTAATTCCTGCTCTGTACTCTAGTTGGACGGGTGATCACTTGAGACCAGCTCCGTTAATTTTCACATTCCGGTGGCTGCCTTAATCTGAACTCAGTCTCAATCTCTTTTCATCAACATTCTTCCCATCAACCAGACACATAGCAAGGCAAGGGCTCTTGTGAGTTGTGAGCATCACACCAAAACACAATTCACACACCAAAAAATAACGGAATTCAATCAGCAAATACAGCAAGTACAGTTTTTTGAAGGGAATTGCGAATAGCATAATGTAACGGTTTGTTTGGCAGAACATTTTTCGCTTTCACTTCTTTTACTCTTCTTTGTCCATCGCTTCAAGTCCAGGCCGACCTCGTTTTATAAGGTGACGTCACACTATCGAAAAGCTGTAAGCTTATTTGAATCCGTATAATGTTCCATTGCCACAATAAGGGTAATATAAAAGTCATACATCATACTGATGATGCTATAAAAGATGTACAGGTAGAATTTATGAAAATCACTTTGGCCATAGAGGTTAAGGCTAGATTCACACACATTCGGTTTCATTCGGTTCGGTTCGGTTCGTTGCCGAAAACGAATGAGACTTTCATACATATCAGGTCTTAATTCGTACGGTTCTAATGAGGTATTTTCTTCTCAAGCACAGCTGTGTTTGGATTCTCAAAATTCATGCTGGTATTAAAATATAACAGTTGGTGTTCAAATAGTAAGATGTGATTTCTTGAACAACAACATTTTCAAGTTGATTAAAAATTGTGAACTATTTTAATAATTTCTTTTTGATTATGTTAATTTTGGACGTTCAGAGTAATTATTATTTTAATTGAAAATTAGTTTCTTGTTTTGACACATGGTAACTTATATAACCTTCATCTCTTCTCTCCATTGATTGAATCATGTAATTTTCGTGGAAAAAAATTCTCCCTGATTTATCTCCATATTTGTTTAGCAAACTATTCATTGAGAAAAAAATGCTCCAGTGAACTAACAGAAATGAATTGACCATATGATTTTGATATGGAAGGTTTAAAAACAGATAATCACGATATCAGGTTGAAATAAAAACAAAAAAGCGAGCGTGTGTAAAAGACTTTGTTTTTATTTCCGGTTTCCTAGAAACGAATTCGAATAGATAAAACCGTGTCGAGGAGGCGTTCGGTGCTATGCGGTTGCTATTCGGAACCAAATTCAAACCGAATCACCGCCGTTTCAGACCTATCGGAATTTGCCGAAAACGAAACGAACCGAACCGAATGTGTGTGAAACTAGCCTTATACTCTTTCATTATATTTCTTTAGAGCCGGTTTCTGAGCTCGGGATTAAGCTAAGTTCTAGACAGCTGGAGTCAGAAAATTGGTTTTCCAAATCGGGGCGTAGTCGCAGTTTTAATGATAATCTTTATTTTATCATTTCTATAATTGGAAACGTTTTTCCTTAACAAAATAAAACATTCCTAAATAATTTAAAATAGCTGAAACTTTACACTATTTTCTCTTTTATTTTGTGTTCAATTTTCTAGTTTTTCAAAATTCAATTTAAACGTGGACTACGACTACGCCCCGTTTCGGAAAGCCAATTTTCTGACTCCAGCTGTTTACAGTCTAGAACTTGGCTAAATCTCGAGCTCGG
This sequence comes from Nilaparvata lugens, assembly GCF_014356525.2. Lineage (NCBI taxonomy): Eukaryota > Metazoa > Arthropoda > Insecta > Hemiptera > Delphacidae > Nilaparvata > Nilaparvata lugens. Next base: position 65,165,293 of record NC_052505.1, read on the forward strand.
AAACCGGCCCTTAATGTAATTCAAGTCACAGAAATTAATATTCATGGCAGTCTACTTATTCCTCTAATAGTAACAAAAAATAATGAAATAATACGGTTGTATATTACTATCGGCTTCCCCTTGAAAGGATTGAGTATTGTAATAGAATTTCATACGCGACACAGAATAACACTCAGTCACTGGATAATTGAGCGTGTGATAATACAGGTTATCACAGTAATTCTAATCTAATATTAACAGTTGATTCTTGTTGATAATTATCAATTCCATCTCAATTATATTACCTATCCATTGAAAATTTATATGTTCCTGAATTAAAGATCTAAATTATAATATAATTATACAGGGTGATTCACGAGGATATGCGGTAACTTTGAGAGCTCATTCTATATGTAAAAATAATGAAAAAAACTCATATAAACATAGGTCCGGAAATGTTTCGTTAGCGAGTTATACAGGGTTAAAGATTTCGCCTGGATTTCAGTTCCGCTGAGTAAATGAAGACTCTCTGAAATTCTGGGAAGTTAAATTTAGGGGCAAATGCCATTGTTTCTTATGGTTTTTTACCTGAAAAATTGATTAGAACAGGTCCCAGAACTGTAAGATGAGTAGTTTTTGAGTAATCCAGTGTAAAATGCAAAAACATTGAGTAAAAAAACACAATTTTTACATTTGGCCAGCAATCGCTTTGTTTTTTTACCAATAAACTGATCAAATTTCAGAACAAAACTTGTAGAAAATTTAATTCTAAACAAAACGGTATGATTAAAGTATACAGAAAGTGAACAGATAATCGATTAAAGGAAGTTTTATTGAAAACAGAACAACACACGTTTTTCATTTGGCCGACAATAACTCTGTTGATTTCTTATTAAAGATCTGTAAAAAGTTAATGATTTTTACTTAAATTTAACACCTTAATTTTTTTACTAAAATTTCAAAATAAAATAATATTAAAACACAGTTTTGAAATAAAGAAATAAACATAAACAACAAACATAAATAATAAAAAAAAAATACACATGTTGAGCAGATAATTTGTTTTTCATAAGTTGGCACTACAATAACAGCTGATCAACAATGATGTGATTTGAAATGTAGAATTTTGATTCCTTGAGAGGTAACAACTGAGTTTTAGTCCACGTGTGTATTGTTCTGTTCGTCGTATTGCATTTTAGTCCGTGTTAGCATTGTTTTGTCCATAGTAATTATTAAATTGTTGGAGTAGTAATGCCATACTTATTTTCAACTGAAGAATACGCCGATATGGTGTTTATTTACGGTGTATGTGAAGGCAATTCTACAATCGCTGTGGAAGAATACAGACAACGTTACCCTTATCGTAGAATTCCAAATGCTAGAACCATTATTTCTACATTTCGTACGTTACGGGAAACAGGATCACTTCCAAGCGTAAAGATCCAGTCTGACCGCCCTCGCCAACATGATGTTAATGTAGAAGAAAACATTATTGCTGCTGTTGAACGTAGTCCAGGTATTAGTACAAGACGTATTTCAAAGCGGTTTAGGTTTCGCAAAGTAAAGTTTGGAGAACACTTAATAAGAACAACCTTTATCCCTACCATAAACAAAAAGTACAGCATTTACAACCAGGAGACAATGAACATCGCTTGGAGTACTGCAATTGGTTAGTCAATCATCGTCAACTCTTCAAGTACATTTTATTTACCGATGAGTCACAGTTCACTCGTGATGGTATCAACAATTTACGAAACCAACATTCATGGGCAGAAGAGAACCCTCATGCAACAATTGAACGTAACTTTCAATACCGTTTTAACATTAATGTATGGTGTGGTGTTATTGATGATAAGCTAATTGGACCGTTTATTTTTCTAGAGCGCTTAACAGGTCAGGCGTACTTACAGTTTCTTCAAGAAGAATTACCGACATTGCTGGAAGATGTTCCTCTTGCAACGCGACGCAAGATGTACTTCCAGGATGATGGCGCACCGCCACATTTTTCAAATGATGTTTCCACCTATCTAAATCATAAGTTCCAAAATAAATGGATCGGTCGTGGTGGTCCTATACACTGGCCACCAAGGTCACCAGATCATACGCCATTGGACTTCTGCATATGGGGATGGATGAAAGATCATGTTTACGAGGTCAAAGTAAATTCCCGTGAGGCGTTACTTGATCGAATTAATGAAGCCTTTGTGCAGTTAAAGGAGAGCCCCGTAGAACTACGAAAAGCAACAAGAGCAATTCTTAAACGAGCAGAAAGATGCATTGAAGTTAATGGCAACATTTTTGAGCATTTACTGTAATTTTATTGCATAACTTTACATTACAGTTTTCAATAAAACTTCCTTTAATCGATTATCTGTTCACTTTCTGTATACTTTAATCATACCGTTTTGTTTAGAATTAAATTTTCTACAAGTTTTGTTCTGAAATTTGATCAGTTTATTGGTAAAATAACAAAGCGATTGCTGGCCAAATGTAAAAATTGTGTTTTTTACTCAATGTTTTTGCATTTTACACTGGATTACTCAAAAACTACTCATCTTACAGTTCTGGGACCTGTTCTAATCAATTTTTCAGGTAAAAAACCATAAGAAACAATGGCATTTGCCCCTAAATTTAACTTCCCAGAATTTCAGAGAGTCTTCATTTACTCAGCGGAACTGAAATCCAGGCGAAATCTTTAACCCTGTATAACTCGCTAACGAAACATTTCCCGGACCTATGTTTATATAAGTTTTTTTCATTATTTTTACATATTGAATGAGCTCTCAAAGTTACCGCATATCCTCGTGAATCACCCTGTATAAAAGCGGAATGGCACTGATTCAGTCAACTCACTCACTCACTTATTCATTCATAATTATCAGAACTAAAAATCTACTGGACCAAAAATACTTTCAAATTTGGCAGGTTTGTTCAGCCATCTTTTTGACTTTGCAGCTTTGTTGAGACTAGCTAGGAGGAGAACATATCAAAAGTCCCCATTCCTAACTCATGTGCTAAGGGGATGAGGGTGGTTTAAATGTTGCATTTTTCAGAGTTTTGCTCCCACGCTCATATCTTGGGAACAATGCGTTCATCAGACATAACTAAGTATTCAAAATTGAAGCTCGATAAATTCTCTACAAATTTTGTTCTGTGGAACTTGTGATATTCCCAACACTTCCCGATATATTCGCTCTTGAAAGTGTGTAATTGTTGAAATAAGAGGTTTTTATTCAATTTTCTGCTATTTCAGGGCTTATAACTCTTATAGCAAAGCATTGGATAAAAACCTGTTATTTCAACAATTACACACTTTCAAGAGCTAATATCTCGGGAACTGTTGGGAATATCACAAGCTCCACAGAACAAAATTTGTAGAGAATTTATCGAGCTTCAATTTTGAATACTTAGTTATGTCTGATGAACGCATTGTTCCCAAGATATGAGCGTGGGAGCAAAACTCTGAAAAATGCAACATTTAAACCACCCTCATCCCCTTAGCACATGAGTTAGGAATGGGGACTTTTGATATGTTCTCCTCCTAAGTAGTCTCAACAAAGCTGCAAAGTCAAAAATTGTGTTTTAAACATTCCCTCGAAATTCCTTTGTCAATTGGTCCATTGTAAAACTGGAGATTTCACACTCAAAACTAAAGCTGCTGCAACAGGTGCAGGGAAATTCGTAAACGTGTGAAATAATACATAAAATTGAAGAGAATTTAATGTTCTATAAGCTCATAATCAGCATGGATTTTCCCAATCAATTTTTAAAAAGTTATAAGAGCAAAAATTGAAAAAAATCTGAGGTAAACGTGTTTTTTCAAAAATGTCACACCTTCAAGAGCAGATATCTTGAAAACTAGAGAAGATATAAAAAAAGTTATGGGATGAATATTTTAGGAAATTATGTAGGCTTTAATTTTTCAAAAATGAGGGAAAAAATAATTTTGATGAATTTTAGTTTTTGATCAACAATATATTCCGATTGTTACCATTTAGATGTATAATTCAAAATCTCTCTGGGCGTATTTTTGTGCTCTACAATCTGAGATCAGGTAGAGCGCTCTATCTCTATAGATTTCCAGGTACACCTGACAACAATGCTCGTTGTATTGTGAAAAACACATCATTTTCAGCTTCAACCATCATCACCAACTAAACTGTACTAACATTAATATTTCGCACAATGACATAAGTTCATGAGATTATGTTCTATGAGAATCACCCATTAGATGCACTTCATTTCAGTATTTCCTAGTGGAGAGGCGCGCTTAAGGACACCTCAAGAATCAAAATTCAAACAGTTATAACTTCTGACACAATGCTCAGATTTCATCGTACTACGCCTCATTTTTCTCGGCTCGTCAAGGCAGTTCAAAATCATGCATCATAAGTCAAATTCGGTTGAAAAATAGAAAATTTATTGCTGAGTGTACTTAAGCCCATATTCCAATGCACAAAAATTGGCCAATTTCTATATTGCTGAGTGTACTTAAGCCCATATTCCAATGCACAAAAATTGGCCAATTTCTATATTCAAAGCTGTATGTCTTGTGAAATACTTCTGATAAAATTTCCAAATTCAGTGAGGATATTAAAATTGCCCCCCTCTACCCACTCCTATAAATAATACTTTCGATTCCAATACAATTCAAAGGTTACAGAAGATTTTAAAAATGGTGATTTCAGTTTTTACATTTTTTTCGTGATTTTAATGTTGATCAAGAGTTGATGAAACAAGTCTGATACATCATAGAAACTCACGATTGATTCCAAATTGTAGATAAATTTTATCCTCTACGAGCTCAGTTGTCTAAAATCCATCATGAATTACTTTTCCCTATCATAGAACTGCCGAAACCGTTAATATGAGAAAAATATTTACCATTTCCGAATTTTTTTTCAACAATCAAATATCACTTCAGGAAAATATTTTCTCATTCACAGCAAATGAAAGAGAAAATTCTATTGTACATTTCAAGATCAAGTAATGATTCTTATAATAAGGGGTTACCGAGATACATAGCTTTGAATATAGAAATTGGCAATTTTTGTGCATTGGAATATGGGCTTAAGTACACTCAGCAATAAATTTTCTATTTTTCAACCGGATTTGTCTTATGATGCATGATTTTGAACCGCCTTGACGAGCCGAGAAAAATGAGGTGTAGTACGATGAAATCTGAGCATTGTGTCAAAAGTTATAACTGTTTGAAATTTTGATCCTTGAGGTGTCCTTAAGCGCGCCTCTCCACTAGGAAATACTGAAATGAAGTGCATCTAAAGGGTGATTCTCATAGAACATAATCTCATGAACTTATGTCATTGTGCGAAATATTAATGTTAGTACAGTTTAGTTGGTGATGATGGTTGAAGCTGAAAATGATGTGTTTTTCACAATACAACGAGCATTGTTGTCAGGTGTACCTGGAAATCTATATGAGATAGAGATTATTTTTTTTAGAGCTCTACCTGATCTCAGATTGTAGAGCACAAAAATACGCCCAGAGAGATTTTGAATTATACATCTAAATGGTAACAATCGGAAGATATTTTTGATCAAAAACTAAAATTCATAAAAATTAATTTTTCCCTCATTTTTGAAAAATCATAACTCAGTACTCACTGGAGATAGAGAGTTTCGAATGAACTCATTTTATTCAAAATTTTATAATCTATAAAAAAGGCGGGAGCAAATTTTTCTGTCCGATAACGAGATTTGGCAGAAATAGCTGAAAACTGGAAAATGAGCCGAAAATACAAGGTTTTTGGGCCATTCTGTATCTAGCACAAGGAAATTTTGCTTGAAGAAATTGGTTCTGGACTTCTCCTATGTACCCAAATAATATATTAAAAAATCAAAACTACAATATATATTGCATGCACCCAACGTTAGTAGACAGAGTTAGTCTGGCTACTAACTTTGGCATGCACCAATGTATATAGTGACTGGACTATATAGAAATCAAGATAGATCTTGGTTTGGATGTGGACAGCCAGTGGCATCTAGCGGAGAAATAGCAGATTATAGTTCGGTATCACTTTTTTCGCTCAATAGAGTACCGTACAGGCTAGATATCAAAAGAAGGATAGACTTTTGCTCATTTAGCTCCTTACCTAGCTCAGTCAAGAAATTTTAACATGGTAAAATCGCTTACAATTCACACTGTACGTATAATTTCTGTGGTGATAGCTTCTATCGACAATTCCAGTGCACTCATATTTGAAACATACAAGGTTTGGCTATGTTCAAATACCGTATCTTAATCGAGCCTGGTAAAACCGGACATAAAGCTCATAAAAGGGCAATAGAATATACTGTTCTTTTCTCTGTGACTAAAAATAGGCCCACTGCGGTACCCATTTTCAAATCCACATTTCTTAATATATTGTGCGATTAACTTCAATTTGCCAGCACTGGTAAGCGGTACTGACAAGTTTGCAGTGTTTTCACTATAGAAGAACACTATTGCTGTGTAGGAATAGGAATCACTTCTTATCAAAGTACTGTACCTAATCTCATTTAACAAATGAGAATATTCTACCCATGCCCATTCTTGATATATAATTTTTCAATAAAACTGTTGGACGAGACTTAATAATAAATTATTTTTCAATGAAGATGTTTTTACAAATAATTACAATAGTTTAATGATGAAAATTCACTGTCTGCTTTGAAAATTGATAATATTGAACATCATGATACATTATTCACTTGTCTAAATGCTGGAATGAAAGCTTATTGACCAATTAAAGCTTATTTCTCAAGGAATTTGCCTTGAAGCTTTTGCTTATTGGTAAATTCCCATGGAATTTACCACAGTATCGTAGGTCTACTTAGGTCAGTCTCTTATGAAAAATCATTTTATTTTTTAAATAGTTTTTACTAACCAATCTTCAACTATCCATCTATTCTTTAACTTTTAGTCTTTTTCTATTATATTCCATGTCTTAATCCTCATGAATATTTATTTTTTAGACTGATAAGTGAATATAGTTTGTATTTGGAATCCTTAATTTAAGCTGTTTGAGTGGCTCATATATTCTTCCTATATGCGCTTGAAATCATGGAGCTACAACTTGGTACTTTAATAGATTTCATGTATGTTAAGATCTCCGAAATCGTTATCCTAATAAAAAATCTAAATATTTCATGTTATTGTTGATGGTTTCAAGAAGATCGAGAGAAAAGTCACGTATATACAGACACCTTTCGCATGTCCCAGATCCTAGCTAAGAGTTCAGAATGCCTCAAGACACAGAGATGTTGCAACAGAAGGTCCACTTGCAAAAGCTGAGCTGGAAAAGACGTTTCACAAGAGTGCAGCAGTGGAGTAACCCACATTGCTAACAGTGGTTAGCCATATTATTCAAAACATCAGCAATAGATTCTTCTTACCTAGTATTGTAACTTGAAGAAGTTCATTCCATCGGATGATTAAGTTATGGAGGTATGGTATGGGTTAATGATCTGTCTTTTTAATGAATTATCAAATAATCCTGAGTATATCCAAGTAAAGGTCTCAATCTAATTAGTTTTATAATTACGGTTTAGGTAACTTTACTTAAAAAGCTTTATATTCAGAGAATATTAATCCACATTACCAGAAACAGTAAAAAAATGTTCGGATCTCTTATACGGTAGCAATTACAAATTAGTCGTCTCAGATTGGCGTTTATAAAATTCAAATTCGATACATAAGTAACAAATCATGACATTAAAAAGATATCATGCAAAGAATAAATTTCATGGAAATCTGATTATAAATAGAACAATTTCACGAATGAATCTCATTCATCATTGAACAAGCAAGAAAGAGAGAAAAAGTTGCTGGTCCTTGAATTATTGATTGCACTTAAGTAAGTTCAAATTTCACAGTGAATTAGGCTACATATACTTGAAAAATAATAATTTTAATAAGTCACTCAATAATATAGTCCATTACTATTTTAGCATTTCACTCTTCCAAACAGAATGAGAAAGAAACCTTCTTGCTATAGGATGAGTATTTCTTGATAAGCAATTGTGCAATAAATGAATAATAATAGTGGATATAGTTATTTTGGTGGGACTTAGGTATTTAAGGTATGAAACCATAAAAACATTGACAAGTAGTCAACCTTAATTTATTTACATTTTTATTAAATGAATATAGGAACATAAGAAATCTACTAAAACTACCTTATCCGATCCTATCTAAATTATTCTGTCTTTAATAACCTATCTAGTGATCTGACATATTCATCCTAGAATATTTCCAGCTGTTTCTTTATAATTTCAACTAAGTTTTACAAGTTTTAGCAATTTAGGTATTGATAATAATAAAATCAATATCAGTCTTAATTTTTTGATTTTGAGGATAGAATGTCGAATTTGATTTTGAAACAATCTACTCCAATCCTAGCAATTTAAGTATAAGGTATAGTTACACAGTTTCGCAATGGGTATCCTACATAATAAATATATAGTACAAACCCCATTTTAATATTTCAAATGAATAAAATGGATGCCGAGTGTCCATGGCTGGCTCAGGTCTAGTCTCGGATTTTTCAGGTCGCACCTGATCAATTGCAGGGTCTCTGACATGGCTTATCGACTGCTTTTAGACAGCCGGGACCGGCTATTAGTGTCCATCCGGAACATGTGGTGGCCCGAGAAAGATAATTATACTCTCCGGGATATTTAAATTCAGGATTAACAAATATTTTATTATGATAAACTATTTTGAATAGCCTATAACAAATTGAATTAAATAGCTTTATATTTAAACTGACACATCTTATTGAAAAGAAAACAACAAGAGATTCAGAAAAACATAAACATTATGTTTAGATTCATAAAGAGCATTTTCTTTTTGAAACTAAAAAATTAATGGTCCTTCCAATCTCAATGGCTTTCCACATCTGATGTATTTTTTACTCTATCCTGAAAATTTAATCCAATAGAAAAAATATACTTATAAAAGATGTCAAGCTCTTGAAAGTTCAATTTTTAGTTTTAGGTATGCAAAAAATAAATATATTATATCCTAATATTTATTTTAATTATTTACAATATATTTAATAATATCCTCTGCTCTAACCCTGAGTATTTTGGGGAGTTCTGTTAGCAGGTCATGTTCTTTTTTTTGGTAACTAATTAGTAGGCTTTATCTTGGTAACAGATTTCCATTCATAATAATTCCTTATTTGGAAGATGGTATTGATTGATACAATTAATACAGTAGGTAACTATATAAAATTGATTGTTAATGTGTGACAAATTAATATTCATCTAAGTTCTAAGCTAACATTGTTATCCCACAATAAATGGTTATCTAGCCTTCATCAGTATTGATTGCAACAAATTGTTTTTCAATATTGATCGCAAAACAACCAATATTTTAGATTTAAATCAATATCCGTTTACATATTGATCGCAATACAACCAAATTTCTTTGGAAATCAATATTCATTGATTTCAACGGAACTAGTTTGGTTATGTGCGCGCAGTATATTGTGACGAGGTCAATGTCACTACCGTCTGTGCTCGTAGATTGGGCCACTCACAGGCACGTACTGGTCACGTAACCTCTGCTGCTGCAACCTCTCCAGTTTCCTTCCGTCTTCGCCCAAACCCAGCTCCTCTATCAGTTTTAATGATCGGTAGCCGTGAACCTGAATCATACAACATCACAAAAATATTATTTACAACTCCTCTTATTTGGTTTCTTTAAGCAGGCCACATAAAGTAGTATACCTATTATATTGTAATGATGTTTCATTCTCAAAATTATTTTCTATCATTTTCTCTAACTAGTACCCTCTGAATTTATCTAGAATTCACAAAATTTCTCAAATCATTGGGTCTTTATTATCCTCCGGTTTAACATAACTTACATAAAACTAGACTGCGGTATCAACAATAATCCAAATTGTTAATGAAATGTATTCAATTCTTTCTCTACGTTTTTTTACATGTTGTTAATCAATTTTTATACGTCCCGTTCATACATAGACCTGTTTTAGGTAATGAGTTTTGACACTTGACAATGGCATGAGTGCTCGAAACTAGTTGTGTTTATAGAGGAAAGTATAAAGAGGGTTCTAGTAATTTCTATTATAATCAAGCAATTCAGGTAGCCTTATTGAAACTCTTTATCAGCAAGTATAATAATATTCCAATTTATTTATTTCGTGTAAATATTTTTTCTTTGAAGCCTCAGACAAATGATCTTATCCAGGCCTATACTATTCAACGCTCATTTATTAAACTATTTTTTATATTAAATCGTTTATTTCATTCATTCATAATAACTATTATATCCTAACTAATTTTCTTTTCACATAAAAAATTCTGAATCTGATTGATTGTTATTAAATAAAATAATTATTGGAATCTCAATAAATAGGTACACTTATCTACTGTAATGAAAACTAGATTTCGTGCTAACATTTCTTCTCTTTTTCACTGATCTCCGCTATAACTGAACAAGTCTCCAAAAATGATGAAATCGATTAAGAAACTATGTCTGGAGGAAACAGGTTTCAGCCTTTGCTCCAAATACCTACTACAGATCACTTGATAATAACAATCTATCGAGTTGCCGTGATTGACATTGAACAATTACAAAATTGGAAATAATTTTAAAATAAATTTCAGTAAATAGCTGTGAATTGTAATCCAATAGGCCTATCCGTATAGCTAGTTTGAAATTGACTCAGTTTAATTGATACTAATATTGAAGAATACTTTGGATGCAGCACAGAGATTCAAAGCTCTGTTAAATACTTGTTTGTTTTCTCAAGAAATGTTTGTGCTAGTTCCAGTAAATAATTTGGGGCATATTGCAAAACATTAGAAGAACATTTGTAATCAATGAATGAATGGGAAACCTAGGTTTCTATTTTTTACAACTCGAAAATTAACAAATTCTATTCATAAAATTCAATCCAAAAAACCCTTCCAAGGTAGATCGGTGAATTCTGTATGGAAAAAATAGGATAAATGGCTTTAAGAATCAGGCATCAGATATAGAGCTATTTCATGTTGCTTAAAGGTCATGATAAAAGGCTACCTATTATAATAAAAAAACTTTATTGTAGTCGCTCCACGATCTTAGATTCGAATTATCTTCAATCCGAGCTTCACTTTCGATCCCAAAAGGCTTCATGGACCAGACCTTTGGAGTCGTATTTATAGACGATTCGATCCTAGCCAAGTAAGGGTGTGTGCACACTGAGAGCAGTCAGGCGTTTCGAGTTCTAGCGGTCTTGAAAAGATATCGTTAATAAGGATCTTATATCTAGATCCTCCTAAGACCGCTCTGTCTGCTGACCGATCTCTGTGTGCACATACCCATAAGGATCAATTATCCAGCAACCAGCTAATAGGATTGTCCTGATTGTTCCTGTTATTGTTCAAGTTCCACGTGTCTAAGTTAGATATAAATTTGTAGAATCCTGCATAAATAGCCTATTTGGTCTTTCAAAAACCAGTATAATTAGGGGAAATAATAACATTTTTTGTTTGGAATTGATTTTTTTTCAAATGGATCCCATTTTTTGAAAATGGATCACATGTTTGTCGACAGATGTTGAAATTGGTAATTTTTCAGGAAACAGTCCCGAAAGAGTTTTTCTCGTCGGTTTTATATGTATTTTGGGGCGCTGAATTCGAATCCGAAATTTGTTGACACGCCAGAGGGCGGCTTCACCCTCTTTTGAATTTTGATTTTTAGTATTGGGGAGAGGGAGTGTACTAGCGAAAATAGAAAACTATGTCCTACAGCCAAAATACTACTGTATTTTTTATAATAACTTTCAAAGCCTTCCTAACTGATCGGATCCATATTTATTATAGACTACAAGGGCTATGTTCTATCAGAATCACCTGTTAGTTTCACTTAATTTCAGGATTTCCTAATGGGGAGGCGCTTATAAGGACACCTCAAGGATCAAAATTTCAAACACTCATAAATTTTGACACAATAATCGGATCGTTTTGTACTACAGCCTATTCTTCTCAGCTTGTTAAGGCGGTTCAAAATCATGTACCATAGGGGTGAAGCCGCCCTCTGGCGAGTCAGCAAATTTCAGATTAGAATTCAGCCCCAAAATACATATAAAACCGACGAGAAAAATTCTTTTGGGGCTGTTTCCTGAAAAATGACCATTTGACTGGACTATAATATTAAAATAGTTGATGTGACCTTTTGAAATTCGACTTGTCGTCGACTGGCGACGTCCGGATCGAAGTCCCACTTCTGCTTGTTGAAGAACTGTGGCGTCCCGGCAACACTGTCCTTGAGCAGGCCGACCAATGAGAGCACAGGACCAGCTGGGCGTGCCTCCACCATCCCAATCAGTGACACCACCGCTAGCGCCATCTGTTGTCACAAAAACAAACAACCATTATTGGGACTGAATTCAGACTGCTCAAATAACTACATCAGATACATAGATACATCACATATAGCCTACATAGAAAAGTGTAGCAGAGTATAACAAATGAGAAAAAAAACAGATACATGTCTTGTCTTAAAATTTAGGCTACTGCATAGCTGAATTCTCCATAATGTGATGTTGAGAGAAAAGAAAGAAAATTATACGTCAATGAATAAAACAACAGTAGCCTACAACAGGTATATTTTGATTATGAAAGGTAACTAGGATGTGAAACAATAAACAATGATGAAGCATTCAGTAAATCGATAAGCAAATGAAAAATGCAATATTATAAAATATCGATTATGAAAGAAAATGTATAATCTATGCAACTGAAATGTAAGGTAATGAGTGAGAGGACAAACTTCAAATGGAAGAATTAATTCGCTAGAGAGTACGGTATGCTTGTGGGAGTTGACTGAGTTGAATTTCAGAAAAAAGTAATTGGGAGGAAAATAGAGAAGGGAAATATAAAGCACTAAAGGTGGTTTGAAATACTGTAGTACCTTGTAAAAATACTTCAGACTTAAATAATGAAGAAATTATGATTCTATAAAATGTTGAAATCCAGATTTTTAAAAACCAAACAGGAACAAATATGGTTCTATCAAAGTGATATGGCATAATATCCAAGATGAAACTCTCTCTTTTTATTCCTATTTTGTGATAGAACTTGAATTTCCATAAAAGTAATGTTGACTTTCCATACCTTTGATTTGCATCAGAGAATAAGCGATTTCAATCCTTAAAAATCATAATATTGCAAAGGATATCCGATTGCAAAATGGGTAGTGTCGTAAATGGCTGCTTTCAAGAAATAGCTCTTCTTCATAAATGTGCAAGAACATAATGTTGCTCTTCCATCATCCGGTTATGATTGCATGAATCAGTGTATCTATATCTTCTATCTATAGGTACAGTTTATTTGAATTGCAGCACTGTATATCAGTAGTAAGGTAACTTATATCTTTAGCTACTGCAGGCTTGTAACGTATGAAGATAGGTATAGCCTGCATTAGGAATGAAGAGAATGCCGATGGATATGCATTTTACGGTTGAGAAGCATATTCCAAAACATCCTCTCATTTACTATGTAGCACTACGCAATTTCGCCTGAAATAGCCCAACGGTTGTGTAATAATACAGTAGTGTTGTGGTTGGTGATAATAGTGATAGTAACTAACTACACCAGCGAAGAGTACGTTTTAACTAAACTGGTCAGTCAGTAGCATTTTCCAAAGATTTATCATTAGAACGAAAAGAAATGAGAAGAAGGAATGAGAAGAGGAAGAAGAAGAGGAAGAAGAAGAGGAATAACTAGAAGAAAGAAATGACAGAAGATGAAACATGAGTAAAGACGAGGACAGGAGAATTAAGTGAAGTACAAGTAGAATAATAATAAGAAGATTTAAGAAAAATAAGAAGAGTGTTATGTATACTCTAGTAATACAGTGAGAGTGAAGAAAAAATCAAAAGAGCTTGAACAGGAAGGTGTTGAAGGTGAAAAAGTGAAGAGGAGAATAATTAAAACAAAGAAGAAGACGATGAAGAGGAAGAAGAAGCAGAAAAATAGAATAAGCTGGATTAGTAAGAGATAGTGAGTGTAGAAGGGGGTTAAGGATTATGTGTAAATGAGGAGATAGTGATGGAGGAGGAGAGGAAGGGAAAGGAGAAGGAATATGAAGAAAAAGAGGGGAAGAAGAGGAGGATGGGGATGCTACGGATCATAGAATAAATAAGAAAGAGAAGGAGATCGAAGATGAAGGGTAGAATGATAAAAAACAAGAACACTTCAAATGAGATTATACGAGGAAGGAAGAGAAGAAGATGAGGAGTAGGAGAAGCAGGAAGGCCAAGCCACACGAAGCCTGTTTTCAGGCAAATCGGCAGGGCAGGAAGCTCTCCGATTGGCTGATTTTATTAGTTGATTCCTGAACGCCAACCCAATCAGCCAATCGGAGAGCTTCCTGCCCTGCCGACTCGTCTAAAAAGCCACTCCATGTGGCTTGGCCCTTATTCTCTGTTTCATAGTGTGAAAAAGTAGGAGGACTAAGAATGCAGTGACAGGAAAATAAAATGGAAAGGAAGAACGAAAAAGACAAATTGGAGGAGCGGAGGAGGAGAAAATATAAAGATGAAGAAGAAAGAGAAAAGTACGTGATGACCCACTTAGCAGGTTATTAGTAGTAGCAAGAGTGAACAACTTTCAAGCATTGCACAGCTCAGCTCAGCACAGGTCACTATTGCCAATATCAATTGCTCAATGAAAGTCAATAAACTTTGCCTACCGGTTGTCTATCAGTTATTCAGGTTGATGTCAGTTTTTACTGTCCAGCGAAAGTTTTTCAAATTAGGTTTTTGAATCTATGGCTCCGAAAATAGCTTTATAAATTGTATTAACAACATAGGTATAGATCTATGGTCTTCAACCATAACTTTGTTGGGAATATTGCGGGGAGACCCCCTTATCTGATGTCAGAAAATTTATTGAATATTTGAAAATTTGAGCAAAATGATTTAAAAGTGTTTTTGCATTGATAACTGAGCGATTGAGTTTCATTCAATGAGCCCCTCAACTCAGTTGTTATTGTTGGGAAATAGGTGGAAAGTGTTATCTTAATGTAAGAATTTGTATTGAATTGAAAACTTTTGGATAAAGATTCCTAGTTATTTGGAAGTGCTTTGATTTTAAAACATCTACGAGTACATTTTTAGAAAGTTTCATAGCAGAAAAAGTATTATGAGTTCAAAGAGTGATTAACAATATTAGTACTTCTGAAAAATGAAAAACTCTTAGTACAATACTTTTCGTTTTTATGTTGGTAGTTTTATTTTTTTCTTGAAAAAAACTTGATTGATTTGATTCTGCAAAAAATGATAGAAATTGTAAGAAATGTCAAATAATAAAATAGATCACTAAATTATGACTAATCAATCTCAATCCAAACAATGAGTGATGATTTTTCCTTTTTCTTGAAAATTCTTAGTATTATTTATATTTGAATACCCGATTGATTTTATTCTGCTAAAATGATAGAAATTGTAAGAAATTTAAAATAAAATAGATCACTAAAATTATGACCAATTAGTCTCAATCCAAACAATGAGTGATGATTTTTCCTACACTGCTGGGGAGAAGGTTTATTGTCTATGCTAAAACTTTATTCATATTGTGGGTTAATGATTTATTGCAGTGATACCAATGCCTTGAATAAGTGAAACTATATTTTTTAATCATGAATCAATCTTGGTATTAGATTCGAACCATATTGAACAGATGAAGCGTCAAATCGTTTACATTTTCAAGGTTTCAGGATCCTTGGAACTGTTTCGATGGTTGTCAATTGTTGGCTATTTCCTATCTGGGGATTTGAAGATAAGTGGCAGACTACAGTACAGTAGCGTAGTAATGCAATTGACGCGGCTATGAAAGTGGAACAGCTGTTTCACTCGGTGAAGGTCAACGCAGTCAACCTGTAAATTTGCACTTCTTCCGTTGCGGTCCAAGCTTCCCAAGCAGCAAAATAATCAGTTTAAAGTACTTTGAAATGTAATTTTAAATCACTTTCAAGCACTTTTAAATGATTGTACAATGATTTACAATGCTTTAAGTGGGCAAAATTGTGATTTATAAACTACTTGAAAATCATTTGAAATCATTTTCAAATGATTGAATAAGTTCTTCAGAATCATTTAGAATCATGGATTTATGTACTTTTCAAATCACTTCAAAGCATTTCAAAGTAGATTTAAATCACTTTCAAATTACTTTCAAATGATTGTATAATGATTTACAATGCTTTAAGTGGGCAAAATTGTGATTTATAAACTACTTCCAAATGATTGAATAAGTTCTTTAGAATCATTTGGAATCATCGATCCATGTACTTTTCAAATCACTCTAAAGCATTTCAAAGTAGATTCGAATCACTTTTAAATTACTTGAAAATAATTTGAAATCACTTTCAAATGATTGAATAAGTTCTTAAGAATCATTCAAAATCATTGACTTATGTACTTTTCAAATCTCTTCAAAGCATTTCAAAGTAGAATACACATACTTCCAAATCATGTTTGAATTACTTTACAATGATCAAAAGTTATGTGAATGGGCAAAATTTGGATTTTTCAACTACTTGAAAATAATTTTGTATCACTTATATTATTGAAAACGTTCTCAAGAATCTTTCAAAATGTAGGCTACTCTAAAATCAATCTAAATAGCATTTCATGGTATAATAAAATCACATTCGAATTCATTTCTAATGAATTACAATGCTTTAAGTGGGCACAATTTCATGTGTAAACCAGTTGAAAACCATTTGAAAAGCACTGTCAATTGATGGAATAAGTCCTTTAGAGTCAGTACCGTATTGTTCATTCCATACCGGTATATCTGTACCGGTACCATATTATTTCAAAGTCATTTCCAAGCATTATAAAATAACTACCATATCAGTCTGATTAAGATCAATCTGCATAACTGCAGGATAAACCAATTTCATGATCACCCAAGTCATCAAAAGCTATGATAATCCACTTTAAATGTGTGATGGAAAATATATCTTCAATTTTATGTGACAAAAATTATAATCTACTTTCTAGAATAAAAAGGATATTCAGCTGGATGTGAAAAATTACATGACTTCAAAATTAATTAATAAATCCTTTACTTGAACGCATTCACATCTTATACAGTATATTACTGGATTGGAATTAAATCTTCTTAGTATAATATTATGATCAGGCTCAAAAAGTGTTTAGACACTGTGCTTGTACTTCATGGCTGAAGCTCCAAAATCCTCTACTGTCTCGTCTTCATCGACTTCAGCATACAGCGAGATGTTTCTTCTTTTCTCCATATCTGTGAACAAAAATTAAATCAACTTAATTTTAATTTCATCTTTACTGTATAACTTCAGGTACAAAAATTAGTGAAAAACGGAAGCATTTGCATGTAGGCCTACAGCAGATCAAGTTCAACAGATAACAAAATTGGAAGCTTGAGAAACTTAGTTATGTGCATTATCAATCAATCAATCAATAATAATTATTATGAAGAATGTCATCTAAGTTTGGAAATGATATGTTTACTCCACTTATCTGTTAGAAATACAAAGTTATTGTCATAAGAGCTCGTCGTATTGAATTATCTCAGTTGCTCTCCTAAAAATGTAATTTTTCACCTCTAGATAAATACCACTAGAATATTTTAATGACGACTCTGTATTTCAAATCAATAGAACATAAGAATAGAATATCAAATCATTAGAAATATCCGATTCGTCAATTTGAATGGGCATTTTTCATGTAAAAATTGGCATTTGTTCTATAAAATTATGACCAAATAATATTTCGTTGACTAAGTCCAATCTTGAGAAATTATGATTTTAGTATAGCCTACTGTTAATTGTTATAGCCTTATGTGTCGATTGAAGTATATCAATAACTATGCAATATATGAACTTTCATTTTATTTATTACATAAAATTGTTCTTCATTGCCCTCTTTAATAATAATAATACATTTTTATTGCTTCACAAGATACAAAGATGCAATATAAATTTGAATAAACAAATAGAAAAAGGAAAAATATACCGTATCCAAAATAGTAAAATACGAATACTTGAATAATTACTCTACACAACAAAACAAGTATATTTTGCAAATAAGGTAGGCAACTCCCGAGGTACCGTATATAGTATATATAGTAGAGGCTTTAAAGCTTGAATAAAAGTTATCTCGGTGAATTCGACCTGATATTAACTATTATTGACTATCTATTTATTTGTTTCTCTTTATTAACACGACAAGTATTAGTTTATTCGTTGAAAAATATATTGAGTATCGGTAATATAATATATTACAGGGCATATTATGTAGGCTATAGCCTATATGTAATGTGATAAATTACATAATGGTATGTGCAATTAATGGATGTAAAACATCCATAAGTCATTACAGAACGCAACCCCGAATTTAGATAGCATTCACTTGACTATTGCTTGGTAAACTATATTCCATTCTCATTTACAGAGATACAATTAAATCATTATGAACCATATTAAGACTTTTTTTACCTGCGCGCTCTTCTAAATTTCGGTTGCAGGAGCCAATCGTTAACTTCTTCTCCAATGACAGACTCATTGACCATCTTTTAGAAATTTCTTTGGCAGACACCTGGAAGGATGAGATTAGATTTTAGGATTGGAAAGAATCATAATACAGATACTTACAGATATATATACAAATATTAATGGAATGAGTGAGAAAAACCCCAGACAAGCAATATGGAAAATAGCACATCTTTCATGAACTAATTATTGATAACTTATTACAAAAGAATTGTTATTAAATAAGTTGAAGCTAAGAAATGTTCAAGGGGTATACTTATAATGGATTACAACGTTTTAATAAAATGAAATAATGTCAAGTATTAATTTATGAAAATATAGTTACAGTTAGTGTTAATTGGGCTACTTTTATGGAAGCTGAATTCAAACTGAATGTAATAACAGAACTTTCCATTAGAAATGGAAGAAAAAGGGTAAAACTGGAATAAAAATAATTATAAAGAATTCTTTACCAGTGTGGAAGTGGGGTATGCAGAAAAATTGAAATTGGAGAAGAAAAATTGGAATGAAGATTCAATAAAAATTGAAATAGAGAAAAGGTAAAAATAATGGAGGGAAAATAATTTATGTATGAGCGGAGGATACAGAGAAATTAGAAAGTATGCAGCCTCTCTTCATAAACTGTTCTGGCAGTCCCTCCAACTGGAGCGAGCTACACGTACATCACATCACACCACACAGGAGGTTACCGAGCGCCAAGCGCGAGTCAAAAAAGGAGTCAGAGAAGAAAAAAAATGAAATGAACACTGATAAATTGATTTCCTTAATGTAATTTTTTCAAGAAAAATATGTATTGAAGATCTTTCTTTGGAAAAATGTAATACCGGTACAGATAAGAGTACCGTACCGACAGTAAAAAATACTGTATAAGTTGAAAAGAATTCATCACTTTAGTACTGTATTAATAATATAATTAAAAATTCACTATGATTTACTACTTGAACTTCTAGTTCATGAGTTCTAATGATTAAACTATTTTAAGAAAATCTAATGCCGTATTGATACTGACTTGATAACAGAACTTCCGTAAAAGGAATTCGGTTGTCATTGTGGATTAAAGTTATTATTGTGATGATTCTGAAATAATATAATGTATAACGCCAAGTAGATGGTGTTTCTACAACAGCATTACTTGCCACTGAGTGAGTGAGTTGAGGAGTGTGAAATTTAATTCAAAAGTATTTGCGCAAAATGATGAGATGGTAGGTAATTACAATTATCTTACCTAATTATAAGGTGTATCTTACCTTTGAAAGTTTTATTCACATTTGATCCAATGTGTCCTGAGTTTTCTTCTAGCAATTAAATTCTTTGTTGTTGCTGAGATATGCATTATGAATAATTAATGTATGCTTCCACTTTTTTGCTCATCTCTTTTTTCGATACCGTACGGTATTACTCTGTAGCATCATTATAATCATTCTCCATACATTGCCAATCGCAAACATTTCCCTGCAAATGAAAATTTGACAACAATAGAACAAATTTACAGGTATCAATATTGCAGGTAGAAATATTATTCATCTACTTTTTGTAGGCTTATTGTTGTTACATCTACTCCATCCTCTACTTATGCATATTGAACTCAGTCAATGATAATAAACAGTTGAATAAGAAGCGTCGGTACCTCAACGTTTTGTAGCTTTTCACATGTGAGAAGATGTACGATATATAATAATATGTATGCTGGATTGTTGTTAGAAAGGTTTTATCTGGATTATTTTCTACCTTATTCATTGAACAAGTGTAGCGAGTTCTTAATTTGGACTCTAGGATTTTAGCGTTAGCACGATATGTTACTCGACTCGTGATAACAGCTACTGTACCGAACTCTTTGACTAAACTACTTCAAAATTTGAAATCAGCATATCTTTGAGACCATTCTACAGATCAAAGTTATTCGGTTGTCAATAAAATTGACTCTTTCCTTCGTCCTTTATGAGGATAACAGGATATCATGATTTAGAAGTAGATATGGAAAACATGTACAGTGGTAGCATAAATCATATTAATCACAAATTACACGTTATAGAATCAGTTTGAATTTTCCACTTTCATATGGTCAGGAATATTTTTTTTGTCATCATGGATGTTAACAACTTATTCAATTTATAATATTGAGCCTATCAATATATTGCATATCTTAGGTACAATAGGCCCAAAAACATAATAATGAAGTGGAACCTCAATAAGTGAACAATATAACAGATGCTAAGTATAATTTGAAATGAATTGAGTTAATATATTGATAATTGTTAAATGTAAATAAATAAATATAAACTTTTTCATAACATTTCAATAAAATTTGAGGTTGAATATTTCTGAAATAGCTAAATTATTTCTTTTTTCCATAGTCGAAACTACATACCGTAAGGTAATAATTAAATTGAATTTGCTGTTATATTCATAATTGTAAAATCATGTCATTGGGCTGAAATTTATTCATAAGATATTAATACATAATTGGAACACATCCTCTTGCACATCCATATTCAGAACTGTCAGTATATAGTAGCATAAGCATGAATATATTATCGTATTCAAAACTGTACCTAGAGTTCTAGAGTAATATTATGTACTTACATTTTTTGATAGAAGATCAAATATTCACGTTATTTTAAAACTAATAAACGACTGAAGCACTGTAAAGAGAACTGGAACTTTTCACTTACATGCGAAATGTGGTGCATGTTGTTGCATCCTTTTCGACTGAAACACTTACAGAGACTAGAGTAGATGAGTAGACCAAAATCCAAAAACGCGGCAAAACGCTTCGATTTCGACAACGTGTAGTGAAAAGAAGGGAGGAAGAATGTGAGAGAGTGAGTGATGTTAGACAGAGAAGGAGTGGTTGTTGAACAGGGAGTGGACAGTGGACAATGGCCTGCCATTACAAAAGGAGAGAACCGAACGGTACTGATATTGTGGGCAAAGCATGCAGTCGAAATCATAAGGAAAGAATGGTTGTTGTAGAGGTGTTGGAAGGTATGGAAAGGGGGGTGAGAGCTGTGCAGGGTGATACACCCTGACGACCAAATAGAAAAAAGCGAGGGCAATGTAGTCTGGTGATCTGTGTTAATTATTATTCAAAGTTCAAGAGTCAAGATCCTTTTCATGTTCTATTATAATATATTGCACTATTACATATCCTTTATTCACTAATAAGATGAGCTTTACAGTTTGTCTATAGCTCAATCGGCTACAGTATCTAAATCACAAGACAAAAAATCGATCATATGAGCACAATATTAAATATAAAAATATTTTTAAATGTTAAGCTGGTAATCAAGATTGATTACAAAGATAAGCCAAAAAAGTAGCGTTTTGTGCATTTACTGATGAAGTAGAAAACCAGAGATTACTTGAACTATCAACTCTAAGCTCATTCAACTTCAAGACAGAGTTGGAAATTCAAATCAAACAAATTATATTTTATGCATAATTGAAGAATCGGACCGATTATGAATGAAGTATTCCTGAGAAAAAACTTTGTTCCATGCTTTAATATTGAAAATCGTTCTGTATTCTTAAGAATATCGAGCCTTCGATGTCTACAATCTGAGAATAAAAAGAGAAACCTACATGATGCATGATGCATGAACATGATGCATGTATTCTCGAATATTATGATCAGTTTCCCACATGTATATAAGTTGTAATGGAAAGTATAATACTTATGTCTCTTGCTACGATATCAAAGAAAGTACAGAATACTGATACTAAAAAATACTTGGGAAATATAACCTAAAGATCTCAAAATTGATGTTGTGAGATCTCAAAATAAATAAATAATATCGATCAACTTCGAAAAGAGAGAAGACCGAAGGCAATTCTTGTATTTAAAAGATGAATGTTGATATTTCCATGTAACACCAACATCAACTCGTACTACGTACGAACACAGAATACAATAATTATAGGAGTTTTCTCTGGTACGAGTATAGGCCTAATGTCATTCATCCCAATTTGAAAGGATTTTTAACTCCGGCCGCAAAAGACATGTCTTGTCAAAACAATTTCGCCTGTATTTGCTAAGAATTAAGCACCTGAAATGAAGTGACCTCTATCTACTTCCTCCTCCATGTTGCTTAATGAACAAACCATATTGTCTTGTGTGGGATTTCAATAATAATTGTACAAGCTCATTCCCAGCCTTCAAGAACCACAGATTAGTCTAGAATTACGATTCTCAAATATGTAATTGCAATGATTGAATTGACTGGGAGTATGGCTTTTGTTATCATTTGCTGTTCTAATTGTTCACGCAACTTTCTTGGAATTGATTCCTCAGATTATTCCATACAATTCAATTTGATTCCTCTAATCCATGCCAGTCCCCGATCATGGAAACCAATTCTTAATCATATTCTCAATCGGAACCTTTGTCAATTGATATTCTGGAAGTTTGTAGTTCAAATCTTCCAAACAACTTTTAACAAATCCGGAGTGTAGCATTAGGGTATGCAACTCACCAATCACTGGTCAAGTCAAGATAACTTTTGTTGAAAGAATGTATTTGATTAATGGATGATAATCATAGTTTCAATTCGGTCGAGGTAATAAAGGAATATTTCTTTACGTAGGGCTTTGGTTGGGGTTGGCGCTAAGTCTTTTAATATTGTGAATGAAAATAGAAACATTTTCCAATTTTGAGATAAATTTTATCTAAAAAAGTGGAGGAATTTTATTCGAAATACGGTACCTAGTCTCTATTTTATCATGAATGTAATAAAAGTTCTTCTTTGATAGTTTATATATCTTGGTTACCGGTTATCGAATTAAGCTTAATCTGATTTTACCATTGGTATTTCAGTGTTCTTTGATAATAATATTTATATAACCTGCAACAGTTACCAATTTTCAATCCAAGTGAGAATTAATTTAAACTAGATTCATTGATATATAATCTACTGGGTTTTAATCATTGTATGCGATCGGTTCATATATGGCACATATGGTACATGTGATAAATCTATAGCTCAAGTTGATTGAGGAATTCTGAACCGACTCACTGATCACAATTTATGAAAAACTACTCTATTGATTGCGATAAAACTATAAAGGATTTCTTATTCCTAAAATCACATTACAAACGAAAAACAGCACAGCTTTCTTAGGTCCTAGGTGCTCTCTGTGAAGTCTGGTGAAGATAATAATTACTTTAACTTCAAGAGAATTTAAAATGTGCTTATAACCATCCATCCTTGATAAATAAGGAATATCTATGCAAAATTTCAGTCTGGAAGTTCAGACGTGTTGATGCGTCATTCGTGAATTTCCCATCCCCCATAACGAAAACCTATTCAGTTTACCCTTCACAAGGTTTTCACAAGTTTATGTGAGAAGTTTTTATTTAAAGTCTATGGTAATGATTTAAAAAGGTTTTCGTTGCTATCTGGGTATTGTAAGAATTTCAAGATAAATTTATGTCAATTGATTAATTTCCTGAAGTGTGATAAAATATGTGGATGAGTGATTTTTTTATATAAAGAGGGTTTATCAGTTAATTCACTTAAACAGGAAGCTGATCAGATCTCTCGGATTTTGAATTTGGCGCGCTACCTGGTAATGGTTTTCAGCTATTTTTATGGTTCCTGATGGAAAAACATTTTTGTTTCTCTCGGTATTTGATAGGTGGTTGTATTATATCTATATTCGATTTTGATTTACGAGTTTATTATGATAGGGGTCTGAGTTTAGAGAAGGTTATAAGTTTTAAAATTTCGCAAGCTACTAGTTTTACTGATGATTACATTTATTTACAAGATTTCCATTAACTATTACTCACATATTTCGTTCATAAGACTGAATCCATTCAGGTCCTGAATTTTACTATTTCCAGTTACAGACTTACAGTGTTAGAAGATTATTACACACACATCGATTTCTACTCGTCCAATTTTTTGCCGTCCCCATAAATTCTATTAGATTAAACATAACTTGATAAAGGCATGATGTTGTCCATTCAATCTGGTAGAATTATAAGAACGGCAAAAAATCGATGTGTTTGTGTAACTGACTTATTTAATATTTATCCCTGGTTCAATCACAGTACTTCCAAGTTATGTTTTCCCATTATTTCAATTATTATCGTATATATCATACATCATTTCATTTTGGGGTCACATTTGCCACTCTATTCATTGCCTCGTCAAGAATAACGTTAACTACTGATACATATTTTCAAGACTCTGCAGGAGGGGAACCA
Source organism: Nilaparvata lugens (assembly GCF_014356525.2). Taxonomy (NCBI): domain Eukaryota; kingdom Metazoa; phylum Arthropoda; class Insecta; order Hemiptera; family Delphacidae; genus Nilaparvata; species Nilaparvata lugens. The sequence goes on from NC_052505.1 coordinate 65,190,039, forward strand.
TGTCGAATTGCTATCTCCATAATCGTAATGTTAATTGGGATTCCATATAACTCGGTTGATTTTCATCCGAACGTTCCGGTCAATATCTCATTTTGAAGGTTTGTTAATTCTCTATTCAAGTTGCGAGGTGTGAAATTGATATTTCTTGAGAAAACATTTATATTGCTCTATTAAGTGGGAAACTTTTATGATTTTTTCCTGGCGTTTTTGATGAATATTTTGGAAATTTATCTTGCAACATGAATTAGTTTTGATGATTCTGTTGACATCAATGTTTTCATTAAAATCTTCACATCCGTACGGTTTTTAAATGGAATCTAGGGAAGGAATTTATCGTTTGCAAGCCACTGAAAAATGGAGGTGACAGACCCTCACACGCACGCACAAGCGGTGCGTGACCGCCTTCAGTTGACTGAAGGCGACCGGTTTTGGGCTCAGTTTTCCTGTAAACAATAGTTCTTACATTATCCACTCCCTTTTGAACGTTATTCGCAGAAAGAGTTCATGAGTAAAGGGATCTTGACCTGAGAGTGGACAAAATATAATCAGTATACAGAATGTTCTGAAAAAAGGTGCCCATAAATCAGGGCGTCGTGATTCCTCACATCAAAAAAAGAAAAAAGTTATAATTAACATAGGTCCGAAAATGCTTAGTTACCAAGTGATTGATTGATTGATTGATTGATTGATTGAGTACTTTATTTATGTAGATTACAATATATACTGGCTTATACACTTATATACAATAGCTTACAATACAGCAAAATTATAGATGAATTTACATAATATAGACTAAGAAAATAATTATTGAAAGTATATGATATGAAAAAGTAATTTGTAATATAATAACTATAGATAATTATATTGTTATGCATCTACATAAATTGGCGGAGCTTTGGACATATCAATGTCCATTCTTTGGGAAGAATATTAAAAATATCCCCCCACTAACTCTCTACCAAAACGTTAATTTCGTTATTTAAACTAAGGATTTATTTATTAATGGAAATATTGTAAAAGTTTTAATCAATATGAATATTAAAGAGAAAAAAAACAGAAAATTGATAGAGTAAAATAATATATAGGTAGATAAGATCAAATAATTGATTAATAAAATGAAGTAGGCTGAAAGTAGATCAGGGTTATCAACTTTCAGTAATATACAGCATTATGCAGTGGATAATTGAAATAACATGAGTTTATATAATATATATATATATATATATACAATTCGTTCTATAACATGGTTTAAAGGTTTGTATTTGTGGGATGGGTGGGGGATGGATGTCATGTGATCGTTCTAGGGCCGGACAGTTTCAGTCATTTGTTCCAAAAGATGTTTTTTTAAAGTTAGGATGAAGCTCGCTCGGCTCTCGATGGACCTGATAGAAACAGGAAGTGCATTCCATGCACGACAGGCACTGACTAAGAAGGATTTTGTGAAAATAGTAGTTCGATGATTGGGTATCCTTAATGTACTTTCTCCGGTTCTAGTATGTGAAGCATCTATCCTCCTACCTTCAGAGACAAATTTGAAATCATCTTTAAAATAGTTCGGATTACCGTATATCAAGATATCTCTAACAAGCTTGACTATTCGAAAAAGCCTCTGATCGGGAAGCTTTAATGTTGAACTAGCAATGTGGGCTGGGGTGATATGATCATGGCGTTGGAGAGAGTAGACGAAACGTAGACAATAATTTTGGCAACGCTGTAGTTTATCATTCAGAGTGACTTGCATATCGTTAAGAACAGAATTACAATACATTAAATGTGGGAAGATGAGAGATTGAACCAATAATAATTTAATGTTTCTAGGGAGGATATCGTGCATTTTCTTCAATGCATGCATGGCTGAGAATACCTTTTTACAAGTTTTGTTCACTTGTTCTGACCAGTCAAGAGTATTATTCATAGTGATAGAGGGTGGAAGATTTCGTCTGAATTTCTGTGCCTCTGCTGAAACGATCCCTACGGGTATTTGTTGGCTGTTAATTAAGATGTACAATTTATCGTAGGCCTACTTTATGTAAAATAAACTGAAAAATTCAATAAAACCGTTTCCAGACCTGTAGCTACAGTAATTTTTAAGATATGTGACGAAATATGCGAAACTTGGTCCCGAAAAAAGTTCCTTTCAAGTTTGAAGCAGATTTACTTTGTTAAAAAATGTATCTCTCTCCCGATCGTGTTCTAATGGGAAGGATGTTATGTTATAGTCAGAGAGTTGACAATTTTATTTGTTGAAACACCGCCAATCTATGTAGTTACATCGCAATATTATACTATTGTTTTTCAAATTGCATTCAATCTTCATTCTCATACTTAGTAAAATTCGTTGAATAAACAGCAATATGGTACTGTCATTTATAGCAAATTAGTGCATAAGCCAGTATATATTGTAACATACTGAGACATACAAACAGGCGGCTGTAGAAACAACATTCGTCCAAATTGTCTTGCTACCAATCTATTGCTACTGCTTTGTGGTGAGATTCACTTAAAACTGTCAGCATTAGCTGGAAGGGAACAGCATTGATGCTGTTCAGAAGTATGCTGACACATCAGAGCTACTCTATGATGTCATTCATCTTAAACTGACAGCATTGATTAAACGGAAACAGCATTGATATAATTCACGAGGTGTGCTGACACTCAACCAAGCTCCTCTATAGTGAGATTCACTCTGAAATGTCAGCATTAGTTGAACAAGACGAGCTTCGATATAAGGTACGCTGACACACAACCAAGCAGCTTTACAGTGAGATACTGTCAGCATTAGTTAAAGGTGAAGCATTGATGCTATTCATGAGGAATACTGATTTTTGAAAGTGAGCCACATTATAGAGTACCTGACTCGGTCAGCATCGACTGAATGGGGAACATTGATGTTATTTATAAGGAATGCTGACAGTAGAAAGTGAATCTGTTCACATTATAAAAGTGTCTAACAAGACTTTTCAGCATGTCTAGGAACATTTTTAGGCCAGTTTCTAAACCTACAACAATCAATTAGTCACAGAAGCCTGTAACTGTGAATAGATATCTCATTGGTGGGGGGGGGAGTTCTTCTATGAAAGACTGACTATTTCCCTCTTTCTCTCTTCTCCCTCTGGCGCTCTCACACTCACACACATACCTTCTTCAGAGATTTTCTACTTCTTTTTCTTTTAATCCGAGCCTAGTTCTTACAAGAACGGGTAATGAATCCTGAATTTACCCGGCTATCCTGCAGAGCCTTGAATACTTTGACAACAACTATTAAGCAATTCTAAATTACTTCATCCAAATTATTGTCAAACAATTTCAATTGGGAACAATTTTGATTTTCAAATGATTGGAAAATACTTCCAAGCACTTCACTTCAGTCATTCTAAATGATTCGTAAATCATTTTCAATCATCGATTTTACAATGACTGGAAAGTACTTTCAAGTACTTCACTTCAATCATTCTAAATGATTCATAAATCAGTTTCAATCACCGATTATAAAATGATTGGAAAGTACTTTTAAGTACTTCACTTCAATCATTCTGAATGATTCATAAATCATTTTCAATTATCGATTATACAATGACTGGAAAGTACTTTCAAGTACTTTACTTTAATCATTCTAAATGATTCATAAATCAGTTTCAATCACCGATTATAAAATGATTGAAAAGTACTTTCAAGTACTTCACTTCAATCATTCTAAATGATTCATAAATCATTTTCAATCATCGATTATACAATGATTGGAAAGTACTTTCAAGTACTTTACTTTAATCATTCTAAATGATTCATAAATCAGTTTCAATCAGCGATTATAAAATGATTGGAAAGTACTTTCAAGTACTTCACTTCAATCATTCTAAATGATTCATAAATCATTTTCAATCATCGATTAAACAATGATTGGAAAGTACTTTCAAGTACTTTACTTCAATCATTCTAAATGATTCATAAATCAGTTTCAATCATCGATTATAGAATGATTGGAAAGTACTTTCAAGTACTTTACTCCAATCATTCATAAATCAGTTTCAATCATCGATTATAGAATGATTGGAAAGTACTTCCAAGTAATTTACTTCAATCAAATAATTCTGAACAATTTGTAAATCATTCTCATGCAGTCATCAATTTCCAAACGATTGGAGAGTATTTCCAATCACTTGACTTTAATAATTTTCAATATTCAATAAATCATTTCCAAACATTGGTCCACAAGATCCTTCTACATTATTATGGAGATATACTTCACACTTCATGATCTGTTGAGGATACTCGAAAGTTTATTCGAAGTTTTTCAATTTTCACTATAAATATGGATTACTCATTAGAAATCATTGGAAATTATTTTCAAGCAATTCCAAATCATTCCATTCAAATGATTCCGAATGATTGTCAATGGATTTCAATCAGAAATGAGAAAAAAAAATTCAATGACTTGAAATTATTGTAGATGATTTTAAAGTAATTATAATTGTCTCTTTCAAATCACTTCAAAGTACCTCAAATCAGTTGACTCCAATCATTCTAAATTATTCGTAAATCAGTTCCAATAATTGGTCTTCAAGTAATTGAAAAGTCCTTCAAAGTACTTTATTCAAATCATTCTAAGTAATTAATAAATCATTTTCAATCATTGGTCTTCAAATGATTGAAAAGTACTTTAAAGTACTTTACTAAATCATTTGAGGTAATTTATAAATCATTTTCAATCATTGGTCTTCAAGTAATTGAAAAGTACTTCAAAGTACTTCATTCAAATCATTCTAAGTAATTTATAAATCATTTTCAATCATTGGTCTTCAAATGATTGAAAAGTACTTCAAAGTACTTCATTCAAATCATTCTAAGTAATTTATAAATCAGTTCCAATCATTGGTCTTCAAATGATTGAAAAGTACTTTAAAGTACTTTACTAAATCATTTGAGGTAATTTATAAATCATTTTCAATCATTGGTCTTCAATGACATTTCATTGAGAATTAAAAGTAATTTGAAAGTACTATAAAATGATTTAACTTGCCCTAAAAAGAGGTGACAAATTTTAAATCACTGGCAATTAGTTTCAAGCACTTTCAAATCATTTCCTTGCTGCTTGGGTTCTTTCATCAACTTCCTCTCTGTCTTAATTAGAGGTTTACAATCACAACTCAGTTACTCGGCTTCTATCCAGTTATTGTCTGCACGTTTGACATTCCTCAAGAGCCTATCGTTGGTTCATATGGCAGTGTTCACACTATTTCAGTGTGCCAATGTGTCAATAGTGTTTTTAACTTTAAGTTTCATATTTGCAAAGTTTCCATTATTCTCTTTTCTTTGTTTATTTTGTCTTTTCTTCTTGAATTCTCCAGTATTAGTTACATACGTCTTTCTTTTTCTTTATCAGCTACTACTCGTATAAGTTTCATATTTGCAAGGTTTTCTACTATTTTGTTTGTATCTTGTTTTCAGTTTTTTTTTTCTAAAACTCAATAGTATATTAGTTAAGTTATTTCATTTTCATTTTAATGTATTGTTTTTCAAATTGTATGCTCAATGTGTGTTTTGAGGACAATAATGGGATTCAGTTCCTGGTGCCCTCAAATAAGTAAATTTTCAAATAAATAAATAATCTTCCAGCTCTTTATTCTTGAGTTGTCATACAGGAATTATGGTACTAAACGTATTTATAGTTTACAACTAGTATTTATATAGTCAATCCTAATTTTTTCTGTCTGATGTTTGATGAAACCCAACCCCATCAATTTGAATAATTATTTTTCTGTGTTTATGGGAAATTCATGAGTTGCAACTTGGTATTCTTAGATTTTCTCTATACATAGGTACCGGTACTTCTACATTATATTGACGAGGAAATTTCAAAGTATATGATTATTTTATAGTTAATTGTGATCGCATCTTATTGATAGTATTATCAGAAGTCCTTGATCCTAGCTTGTGTTCTATCTATAATCAGAAGATCAATAAAATGTGACATTAGGATTAACTTGTCAAGTCATGTAAACATTATTGTCTGATAAACAAACTGAACTGTGTATTGCATCTCAGAGTACGATGACAGAAGAGGAATAATTAAGATGACAGGAGTATTTTAAAGTATGATGGTCACTTTTGATAACTTGGACTTGATTGAGCTTGTGATGAATATGAGGTTATTTAAAATTGATCTGAACTATCGAAAGATTTTTTTTTTGAACAGCGTCATTGTTTTCAAAATGTGTTACACTTGATGATGACCTACTATATTCATTCTATCCTTTTTGTAAATTTCAGAAATTTCTATGAAAGTTGAAAAAAGTAATGCAATATATTTTCTTCCTTTTAAAACGAGAAACCGTGAATAGTTAGGTACCGCTATGGTACCGGTATATTATCATATTTTATGAATTCAGTTGTCGATAATTGCTAGAACATGATGATCATCATCGCAATTACAAAGAGCCTTTCATTTATGATGAAATCAATCATTTTACTTCCTGATAGCTATAAAGTATCTAGGTTAATAATTAACTTGGAAAATTGCAATCGCATCCTGTATCAAATAGTGCAATTTTCGTTTTTTTCATTACTTTTTGGTGTTCAAACAGATTGGATATTAGATCAATGTTCTGGTTGTGGTTTACCCTATTAACCCGAATTGGTCCAATCAAATGTCGCTTCCTGACCTGAATCTTGATGTGTGGTGGTGTTAGATAGCAATAATTTTTACTCAAAAGGAGTGTAATTTGAAAAAACATATCTTAAAGTTGATTTATAATTTCAGTGCTCTAAATTCAGTCATTTATTATAGGCTACAAATTAAAATAATTTTTACATCAAGTGAGAATAATTTATATTTCATTTGTAGCCCATTTACAAATAAATTTATGAGATAGGCTACTTAATCAGTTTTCCTGATTTTTAATTTTTGCAGTATTATACAACGATATATTGCTAACACCTTCTCACTTAAAGTACATAGGATACTCATAATTTCTGTTTTAATAATGTAGTAGAAGTATACTTCTGTTGAAATATTAAACTATAGCTTTTAACTGAGTCAAAATGAGCGGGCTACCCAAATTGATTTAAATAAATCGAATTGGATTTATTGCAAACATCTCTTCATCTTGAATTGATACACTTTTTTATTATTATCAGAAATAATTTATTGTTCAAAGAACAATTTTAAAACGTTATCAATAGAAAGTGAACAGTAGTAGTTGAAGAATTAAGATTTGCCATCAGTTATTTAAGAGAATAATAATTTGTTATTTTTCATCATCCAATAAGTTAATTACAATGGAAATAGAGTATGCATTTTTAACATGCTAGCTTCGTCTCAATGTGAACATTATAATAATATGTGATCATGATATAAACACATCTAGCAAACTCACGTCATGTCACATAGCGTGTATCGTCTTAATTTGCGACAAGTCTTATAACTTGAAAGAAATAGAGTTGTAAATAGTTACATTGCTGTTTCTGTCAATCCCTTAATAAAAAATATGAATATAATAAATCCCAATTCAGAAATAAACACAATTTACAAAAATTCCATTATTTAGTTATAGCTATTGATGACTTATTCAAGATACGGTAGAATCTTATCAATTCATCTTTCAAGAGATGCTGCTAGCTCTACAAAACAAATAAATAGTATAATATTAATTATTTTTGTAGTTTTCATTCGAGCACCAAAATAAAATACACTGATATCACCACAACTATTACACATACAAAATGTAATCACAACTCATGACACTCTACTGACTAAATTAAATAACCATCACTCATGGAACAAATTTAATCACAAAAATCCAATCCTCTACTTCGCCGATCAAAAATAATTGACACAAAAACGTGTTGAAATCAACCACTGACCGTTAGGTGTAAAGCGTTGACAATCATAGTGCACTCTGTTGTCTGAAGATGTTGAAGCCGAAAAGTGAAGGATTGTGGAGCTGCTCACTCATCAGCTGTTTGCTGCACCAGTGAAAGTTCTAGTGGAGGGGGTGGGAGGGGTTCAAACTTACTGGCCTTGGCCGCCGCTGTTCAACTCTTGCACCAACCTTACCGCCTGCTGGCACTGTGTTACTGTGTCATCGGCACATATCATATACTGCTACCATAGAGATAAGATAGCACAATAGCAATATGCTATCTTTTCTCTATGCTGCTACCTTCTACCATAGATAAACTGGCAACACATTGTCATTTGTGATAAAGAATCAATAAACACCGAATAGGTTTATCAGCGCCATCTACTACTTAGATTATATTTTCTACCAGTCTCATATTATCTACCAGTATTTAGAATTTGGATTGAAAGTGGATATAATAATTATATTCAATTCATTGTGCTGGAGAATTTGGAGAATTCCACGTTCAATCCAACTAAATACTGATCTAATCTCACATCTCACGTTGTTCACCTCTCTCTCCCAGTAGATTTGCTGGACATTATATTTAGTCATGTACGATTATTACACTTATATGAGGAGGCACAACAAGCTTATGCCCAAAACTGTCCCTTTTCAAATGTATACTATATGCTATATGCTTGATTATCCTTTTTCACGAATCGATGGCTGTCTGTTGAAACTCCACTCAATTATGTAGATGCAAATCAATATTTTCTATACTATATCCTAATCATAATTCAAATTATATTTTATATAATCATATCGTTTTAAAATATTATCCAGCTATTTATATTGTGAAATTGATTAAGTAGGAATAGCAGATAGCTAGATGACAGTTATTGTGAATTATGAGCTAACATAGTACCTATATTTTACTCTACATGGAAGAAATCAAATCTAATAATTCAACTGTCACTACATTGTATTCATGAATCCAGAAACTTTCATTGTCCCTTATTACAACTGTGATGAATTTTTCAAATAGATCTCATGAAAAGAGAGAAAAATTGTGATTACCTTTTAAAATGAAAGAATTTGCTAAAGGAATAGTTAGCGACCGAGCGATAAAGCTTACTTATCAATAACTGTATATTAGATAAGAGTACCGTTCTGTACTGAATATTTTTCTAGGAAAATTATTCAATAAAATTATAATTATTTTGCGAATAAAGCGCAAATTATTTATGAATCGCTCATTGATTTTGAGGTTACACTTTGTTTACTATCGATCAGATGTTTTTAAAACAGTTCGAACGCAGCTGACTGATTCAAAGCATTGTCAAATGTCATGCCGGTTTTCATGCAAGGTAAAATATCATTCCTAAAAATTATAAAACTATCAATAAAGGATCAAGAATTTCAAAATAAAAAATAAAATGTATGTATTATTGTTGAAATTATTTATTATTTAAGAAATTATATTATATGTCAGGTCTTATTGTAACTAAATAGGTCATAGCATGAAATTATATTATTGATAAAATGGCAGAAATTAATTTATAATAATCTCAAACCTAATAAAAATTGTACAAGAATATTAATTTATTAATAATTTAATTCAACTGAACCACATGGTAATTAAATCTCTATGGCAGGTCTAAGCCAATCATAGTGCATAGAAATAGCACCAAGAAGGTGATCGTTTGAAAGCAACACATGTTAATCTATTATCAGACACCAACCCTGCCTTATCATTTACGCTAGCACATGTACATTGCATGAGAAGAACCATGTCTATAAGATTAAGCAGTTTTAAGAATTACATAAATTGAATTATTATTGTAATTAAAGGAATTGTATTCTACTGCTTGCCACTGACGTCATGTTTACGTCACAAGCGTTCTACCAATGGCAAATTTTTATGCAAATTATTACATTGAGATTCTGAGAAGCAAGGTCTAGCCTAAAAGCTTAGAGAAAAGAGCAGCACTTCCCTTTTGAAATCCTTACCGTGTAGATCTCTTTTTATAGTTACCAAAGACCTATTTGTGAAAATTTCTTGTTCGATTTTAAATGTTCTATTTGTGAGCCGATATTTTAGGCCAATTTATTTGTTATTTGTAAATTTCTGTTTCCATCAATCGATAAATTTAAAAGCTTAAAGTAAATTATCCCTTAATTAATTCGGTGAAGGAGATATTTAAATTAAAATTCCCCACGTGCTGAAACCGAAGCCTGGATTGCCGCCGATCAAACGATTTTTGATCTAAAGAAGAAAACCACGACCGCCAAGGAAATTCACGTGAGTTATAAGTTTAAAAGGGGCCCCAATCTACGCTTCGAAAATATTTCAGTGCAGAAAAACATAAATTTTTCTTCGTTAAATTATTGGCCACGCCGACAAGCGCTTTAGCATTTAAGAGTCTAGAATTTATTCATATTAAATTTATAAGAATTTGTAGTTGATTAACTATCCTCCGCTGCCTGAACCACGACCCCGAACATTCTAAAAAATATTTTCTATAATTCATTTTTCTCTATTTTTTCAAACTGTTAGATTTTATCAATTGTAAAATTCTGTCGAATCACGCATGGTATCATGCAAGCACAAGAACATTTTTAACTCCTTTTGTTAATGCTAAATTATTATCGACCTGTAAATCAAATTCTGAATCTGCACTGTATGATTACATATTTTATTATAATATATTTCAGTTTTGTTAATTCGCTTTCTGAGTTCGATTATTTCTTAAGCCTGTCAATTATTGTGTCTGATACGTTCTATATCATCAAGAACCGATCGAATACGATCATTGGAATAATTGAATCAAGCTGGATATTGGAACAGGTCTAAGTGGATGTAGCGAGTGGGGTCAGATCGAGATATTTATTCTTTGTCCTTACCTGCTCATATATCAGCTTTTATCTGTTACCTATCTCGAATTTGGAGCGAACTCATCAATTGTACAGCAGAGGCAGCCATAGATCATATAAATTCCTACAATAGAGCTTAAAACCCGACAAGACTCTGTTCTCGAAGTATATTCTGAACGATATTGGGTTCAAATACCGTATTTTTAATCCTTCAGAACTTATTAGAGACGCAGTCCCGTAAATTAGCTACATCGGGATTTTTGCTCGACCTGTATGATTTTGTATGCTCATTCTTCACAGGTAATAATTTTAAGGTATCCGTATTCAGGGTTAGCGATCGCTACACTGCTTATAAAAATTTCATCACTATACAGTTTGTCATTAGAAGAATCAAGGGTGAGCGAGCGTTTAGGCCTCCCGCGATTCCGACAATTGTATTGAGTCTTGTAGTGAGTCAATCAGTCTGGTGTTCACTCAGCGTCCTCACACGCCATTGCAAAATTTATAGCCGCTACACCATTGACTCAGTACAAGATTCACCCTACATGTGTGAAGCCGTTAAAAAACGCACCACATGATTTGCCGGCCCAACGTGAGGCATTTAGATACAGCATTACATCACCCTACATGTGTGAAGCCTTCAAATCACGCTCCACATGATTTGGCGCCCAACAGTGATAGGCATTGAAGAGGTGGATAATCGACTACGAGGATTATTTAGTTGCTCAGTATACTATAGCGCTGACAACGGGAAAATTTTTTGAAAAATTCATGGTTGTGAATTTCTTCAATTTTAATATTAACTGTTCACTGTTATATAAAATAACAAGTCGTACCATACCCAATTTTTGAACAGAAAAGAAATTTATCGATTGATGAATTTTTAGAGAAAAAATCGAACTCAGAATTTTATTATTGTGTTATTCGAAAATTGGTCATACTATAAGTCATAGGTATAAGAGATATCATAAGAAAGGTCATATTATTTGAAGAATATTAGGTCTATATTGAAACAATTTATAAATATTTACAGAAAAGAGGATTGAAGTTATTTACATTTTTAAAAGTTTTTAAAACATAAAGAGGGAAGTAAAATTAAATCACGGATATATTGCGGAATAATTCAAACAAAACACTGCCCCTTTTATATAAAATTGTGCAAAAAACACTAGCCTATATATTGAATTACGGCAAGAAATTATAAAAGTAAGACATTTATAATAATAGTAATAATAAATTATAAGAGGCATACCTGTATTACCGCATAAGTGTTCACTGTGTATCCTGTGTGTCCTTGTCATTTTTATGTTAACGATATTGCTAACTTGACTCATTTTATCACTGAACACATTGCTAAACCACTTTTTCCGTATTTCACTCACTACGAAGCTATCACAATTTCTATTGGATTTCTTATTAATTATTTTATATATCACAACACTTTCACGTTTATTCACTGCACACTTTCGTTGCGCTATTTTTCCGCAAACTATGGCAGGAAACGACCAGGTCAATCCAAGTCTGTCGAACACCGAAGACATCTCACCCGATTGTTCGCCGCCATCCGCATCTGCCGCCGCATCCGCCGATTTCCATCCCAATGTACTGGATGATTTATCTTCGACGCAGGTGGAGGAGAGCTGCATTCTGGTGGAGGATACGTTGGTAGCCCAAGAGCCGGAGGATGAAACATCAGAAGAGCACTCAGTCGATGACGTCTCAGAAACAGGAACTCCCATTTCTCGCACCGTTGCTCGGATAAAAAACCAGCGGCTAACTGATAACCATGCACCCGCTCCCGCCGTTGACTGGACCCTCATCCTGAAAGAAATAAGGAAAACCAATGAAGCAATAAATAAAACAATGCAGAAATAAAAAACTTAAATGAAAAAAGCGACCAAACAAAGGAAGAATTAAAGGAAGACAACAAACAATTAAAGGAAGATAACAAACAGGCAAAGGAAGAATTAAAGGAAGACAACAAACAATTAAAGGAAGATAACAAACAGGCAAAGGAAGAATTAAAAAAGGAAGTTCAAGAAGCAAAGAAGGTAAATGAACAGGGTTTGGAGAAATTGAGTCAGCAGATGGATGTAGCATTCCGTGACACAGATAAAACCATCAAAAAATTAGCTGAGTGTCTGGATAAATCAATTTTAGAAACAAATAATCGATTGGATAGGATATCTGAAGATATGCATATGGGAAAAATCAGCGTCGAAGTCAGCATTAAGAAACATATACATGTGGAGAAGGATACAATAAAGGTGGTTAAAGTCAAACAAGCAAGCGAACATAACACATGTATGGAAAACCAACCCACCGAGAATGTCAAGACTGAAGTCGCGCCGCACCCCGCAGAACGCCGAGAGGGACCAGCCGACATCACCCGCCAGGCCGAGGACGACATCCATCAGGTAGAAGGACAGCCCGTACCACCGTGCACCGGACACCAGGAGTCCAAGGACGTTGCCCGCCGAGTGGAAGAGCAGCCTGGACCGCCGACCGCACGTATCTCCCATCCACCAAGGACAGCACCTGCAACACATCAAATCAGTATCCATCAAAAACAATCAGAAAACAACATTAGAACAATTAAAATCCGCATAAAGTCAAAACAACACACAAGTAAAATAGCAGCTCCATGGAAAAGAAAAATGGTCTCAAGAAAAATTTATCTACATCGCCGTCATGTTAGGCTAAAATCGTACATCAAGCTTCCTACCAGCATGCAAGAAAAAAGGAAGACGGTATCAGGAAGGACCTACAACCACCGCAGTCATGTCCGGTTGAAATCAAATAAACTGTACACCGGCATGCAAAAAAGAAAAGGATTATTTGAAAAAACACACAGACACCACCGGCATGTCAGGTTTAAAAAGATCAAACTGCATGTTACCGGCCGACAAAGAGGAAACGAGTTTGAAAGAATTGATTTACACCACAGGCACATTCGTTTTAAGCCAAGTTTAATAAAACGGATAGTCACAAATCGAAATTGGACATTGAATAACACCGGAATCAAATTTAGATGGGGGCTTAAGGAAGAAATAATCTTTTAATCAACTGGAAGCTACGTTCGTGGATTATATCAATCATCAAACACTTCATAATCACAGCCTACCCACCGAATCATATCTTTGCAGACTAGCATCTTTCTACTGCAGCCTAATCAACAACATAACCTATACTTCGCCGCATCTCAGCTAATAAGGAAATATTATTAATCCACATCAAATGAAGAAATTATTATCAACTTTAAATCAAGAAATAAAACTGAAAACAACTTCAAGAATTTACCAACCTGATCAAGCCATCCACCTCGTGTCAGAGTCATCACCGAAACAATCGCCTAGTATCATCTGCACAACTGAAAAATAGAAACAAGAATCATAGTATCTACGGAAAATAATTATAAATTAGAAATAACATGAAATTAGCAGTGAATAAGAGGAAAGAAAATAAACAAAGTTTATTTGAAAAAATGTGTAAACCTAACCTTGAAATACAGAATCAATAGAAAAATCTATTCAGAACCAACGCCTGTTCGATAATTTTCTTCGTCCCACCAACCAATGTGTACGAAATCCTAGAGTCAATGTTAATAGAATCAAAGCAATATCGTTAGTTAATTATTGTAACCCATTATTTAATGTGGAATTATAAGTAAAAAACACAAAAAAAAAAAAAATATATATTTATGTTAATTTGCACGAAATGCGCATGTTCTGTGTTATATGAATGTATCTCTAAAAAACTCCAAAGAAAATGAAATTCTTACCTTCAAATGTGAAATTTATTACTGTTGCATCAAAAGATCATGAATTGAAATTCAAATTGATAAATATAATCTTAAGGACTTAATATTTGTAACCAACATTGATAAAAATCAAGAAAGCCATTTCAAGTGTAACCCTGTTTGTACGCAACGTACTAAGCGCAAATAAGAAATTGCTCGAGTCAAACGGTAGACGATTGTCAAGTCACCGAAGTAAAATCACACTCTCACCCAATTTATGTAAAAGCCAAACCAAAGAGTCGAAACTTGTAATAACTATGAAAAAATGATGAAAGTCTATATTTGTTGCAAATACTGTTCAAATCTTAAGAAGTAATATGTGAAATCTTGTATATTTGTTATAGTTATGGGTCTGCTCATAAGCCACCCATGAATGGAAGTTGTGGAGTTATTTTTAATGAAGGATCCTAAGAGACCTCATTAATTATTGTATTTCGATTGTATCCAATGAAAGGAACAATCAATTATTTATTTTCTCGTAGCCAAAAGTGCACGATATATTGTTTTTAGTGTTAAGTGTTGAGTTTTCGTAGAAGTAAGGAGATGAAATAGTGTATTCATCACAATATCGGATTTTTCAAATAGTCATTGTTTCGACTCGTCTCCCAATTACCTATTTAAAATATCCTGGGGGCTTTTGTGTGATGAATTTTTCAAATAGATCTCATGAAAAGAGAGAAAAATTGTGATTACCTTTTAAAATGAAAGAATTTGCTAAAGGAATAGTTAGCGACCGAGCGATAAAGCTTACTTATCAATAACTGTATATTAGATAAGAGTACCGTTCTGTACTGAATATTTTTCTAGGAAAATTATTCAATAAAATTATAATTATTTTGCGAATAAAGCGCAAATTATTTATGAATCGCTCATTGATTTTGAGGTTACACTTTGTTTACTATCGATCAGATGTTTTTAAAACAGTTCGAACGCAGCTGACTGATTCAAAGCATTGTCAAATGTCATGCCGGTTTTCATGCAAGGTAAAATATCATTCCTAAAAATTATAAAACTATCAATAAAGGATCAAGAATTTCAAAATAAAAAATAAAATGTATGTATTATTGTTGAAATTATTTATTATTTAAGAAATTATATTATATGTCAGGTCTTATTGTAACTAAATAGGTCATAGCATGAAATTATATTATTGATAAAATGGCAGAAATTAATTATAATAATCTCAAACCTAATAAAAATTGTACAAGAATATTAATTATTAATAATTTAATTCAACTGAACCACATGGTAATTAAATCTCTATGGCAGGTCTAAGCCAATCATAGTGCATAGAAATAGCACCAAGAAGGTGATCGTTTGAAAGCAACACATGTTAATCTATTATCAGACACCAACCCTGCCTTATCATTTACGCTAGCACATGTACATTGCATGAGAAGAACCATGTCTATAAGATTAAGCAGTTTTAAGAATTACATAAATTGAATTATTATTGTAATTAAAGGAATTGTATTCTACTGCTTGCCACTGACGTCATGTTTACGTCACAAGCGTTCTACCAATGGCAAATTTTTATGCAAATTATTACATTGAGATTCTGAGAAGCAAGGTCTAGCCTAAAAGCTTAGAGAAAAGAGCAGCACTTCCCTTTTGAAATCCTTACCGTGTAGATCTCTTTTTATAGTTACCAAAGACCTATTTGTGAAAATTTCTTGTTCGATTTTAAATGTTCTATTTGTGAGCCGATATTTTAGGCCAATTTATTTGTTATTTGTAAATTTCTGTTTCCATCAATCGATAAATTTAAAAGCTTAAAGTAAATTATCCCTTAATTAATTCGGTGAAGGAGATATTTAAATTAAAATTCCCCACGTGCTGAAACCGAAGCCTGGATTGCCGCCGATCAAACGATTTTTGATCTAAAGAAGAAAACCACGACCGCCAAGGAAATTCACGTGAGTTATAAGTTTAAAAGGGGCCCCAATCTACGCTTCGAAAATATTTCAGTGCAGAAAAACATAAATTTTTCTTCGTTAATTATTGGCCACGCCGACAAGCGCTTTAGCATTTAAGAGTCTAGAATTTATTCATATTAAATTTATAAGAATTTGTAGTTGATTAACTATCCTCCGCTGCCTGAACCACGACCCCGAACATTCTAAAAAATATTTTCTATAATTCATTTTTCTCTATTTTTTCAAACTGTTAGATTTTATCAATTGTAAAATTCTGTCGAATCACGCATGGTATCATGCAAGCACAAGAACATTTTTAACTCCTTTTGTTAATGCTAAATTATTATCGACCTGTAAATCAAATTCTGAATCTGCACTGTATGATTACATATTTTATTATAATATATTTCAGTTTTGTTAATTCGCTTTCTGAGTTCGATTATTTCTTAAGCCTGTCAATTATTGTGTCTGATACGTTCTATATCATCAAGAACCGATTGAATACGATCATTGGAATAATTGAATCAAGCTGGATATTGGAACAGGTCTAAGTGGATGTAGCGAGTGGGGTCAGATCGAGATATTTATTCTTTGTCCTTACCTGCTCATATATCAGCTTTTATCTGTTACCTATCTCGAATTTGGAGCGAACTCATCAATTGTACAGCAGAGGCAGCCATAGATCATATAAATTCCTACAATAGAGCTTAAAACCCGACAAGACTCTGTTCTCGAAGTATATTCTGAACGATATTGGGTTCAAATACCGTATTTTTAATCCTTCAGAACTTATTAGAGACGCAGTCCCGTAAATTAGCTACATCGGGATTTTTGCTCGACCTGTATGATTTTGTATGCTCATTCTTCACAGGTAATAATTTTAAGGTATCCGTATTCAGGTTAGCGATCGCTACACTGCTTATAAAAATTTCATCACTATACAGTTTGTCATTAGAAGAATCAAGGGTGAGCGAGCGTTTAGGCCTCCCGCGATTCCGACAATTGTATTGAGTCTTGTAGTGAGTCAATCAGTCTGGTGTTCACTCAGCGTCCTCACACGCCATTGCAAAATTTATAGCCGCTACACCATTGACTCAGTACAAGATTCACCCTACATGTGTGAAGCTGTTAAAAAACGCACCACATGATTTGCCGGCCCAACGTGAGGCATTTAGATACAGCATTACATCACCCTACATGTGTGAAGCCTTAAAATCACGCTCCACACAACCTATGAGGATTTCTTGTATTTATGCTTAAGAAGAAAATTTACTCTTAAGTCATATAAAGAATCTCAAATCATATTCCACTTTATTGTAAGAATCACAACTAGTAACTTTCACTGTCTTGTCTTGCATACTGTCATTTTCCCTCATCAGTATTTTCCTCATGCAGTGTTGAAAGTGTTTTTTATTGAAACAAGAGCAAATACAAGTGTTCAAATAAAAATATAAAAAAGACGTATACCGGTACAGTACCTAAAAAAATAAAAATACTGTGCAAGTGTAGTTTTTGTTACCTACTTAGATTTCATTCTTCAACGCTTGAAGTAAACACACTTCATATTTTTGTTTTCATCATTGTATTGTCCGGTTTCACTAAGGTCGGTCAAGACATTTTAACATAGTGAAATTGAGTACACTTCACATGCGTGGACTGGAATTATCAATAGCAACTATTGCCATATAGAAATCATATGTTCCTGTACCAGTGTAAAATTTTCCCTATTTTGACCATGATAGAATGTCTTGACCGAGCTTGGAGAAACTGGGCATAAATGTATAAAATTATGGACCACATAGGCTACTATAACATACATTACAATTGATATGCAGTCAAGAGAATTTGAATATATAGAGATGTAGGTATATGTAAGGATGTAGGTACAAAAATGAGAACGAAAAATTGTAACTATAAATTTTATCATCATCTTAAAAAATTGATATTAACTACTAATCATTACAAAATGACTACTTCCGCGGCAACAACACAAAATTATCTGTAGTCAGCAACAGTGTTGAGTTCTCAGCAATCTCACCGAGTTTTTTAAAATATTCAACTCAGTCGATAAAGGATGAAATTTACAAAATTCAGACTCAAATCATCGATTTGAGTTATTTGGTATGTCTCTCTCTAATTTTACTGGATCAGATTGTGTCAGATTTTCTAAACAGCTTTGAGGAAACACTCATTGAGCCTATCAGTCCAATAGCAGCAATGCCGAGATTGACGAATGACAGTGTATCCCTGTAGTAGAATGGACAGTCTCTCACATCTTCACATCTCCTGAAATTATAATTATAATGATCATGTAATTATATAGGTAAAAGTCATACTGATCGATGTAATACATTGGTCTTTAAAATTTGGAAACTTTGTTTTTTTGAGAAACAATTTATATTCTATGTTACAACCTGGATTGTAAAAAATGCTACCTATATGGTTCCAAAATGAAATTTGAGAGATTTCGGAAGGGCAAGTTAAACTTTAGGTTCCGACTGATATTTAACAGTCGTGAGGCCCAATAATAACTTCTTTTTATTGAGCTTTATCTATATAGAGCACTCAAGCGAGGTGGAACTTCCGTTAGGGACTTCCCGAAAATAAAATCCATAAAAATATAAATTTATCATTTTTAATTTGTGTAGTGGATTAATTAGGTTTTCCTCCAGCTACTGTCTAAAGTACTTACTTTACTCCCTGAAACATAATACTAAAGTGTCACTTTATCGCTCTCGGTACTAAAAAACTGAAAAACTCCCTAAGGAGTGAAAGTGACTCCATTTAAATAACATAGGAAGCATCTCTAATTCAAAAACTCACATTGTAATAGGTTAGAAGGTCTAAGCTCAGATGAGAAAGCGTAATAGAGGTGTCTGTCATTGAGTCAACTGAATTCAATACCACAACAAGAAATTTGAACAACTCATGAAATATATGTTTGTATGATATTATATTCTTATTTTGTTGACGATAAAAATTTAAACAATTTTAAAAATATTTTATTCTATTCAAAATACCAGCCAACAAATATTTTTGATCTGCAATTCAAATCTGAAACGCGTGATCTGGAGTCAGCCATTTTTGGTAGCCGCTCAGCTGATATAATTGTTACAACTTTTGCCGATAGATAGCGCAATCGGCAGTGCCAATCAGCCGACCGGTTTTCAGGTTTTGGATTTTAGGTTATGTTGTTAGGAAACATTGTCACCAATATGTAAGCTTTTGAAATGATTTTATTTGCAGTTTCTATAAGAAAATGTATATGGAGGAAAAATGTTGTGTACATCACGAGCGAAAAATACTTTTTCTCCCTCACGAAAATTGTTGCCCTCGGCTTCGCCTCGGGCTTCAAACTTTTTACCACAGGGAGAAAAAGTCGTACTTTTCACTCTTGATATACAAATAACTATTACATTTTGTGAAAATGTGAAACTGAGTGCAATAAAATAATATTATTGGGGAATAACAATAGGAAGAGTAATGTAAATTCGGAGAATATAATACCGGTAAGCCTATTCATGATTAATAAAATAGTTAATTTCTCGAATAAAATCAATTACTGCTTTCTGAAATGATTATTGCCACATGAAAAATCGTCATTCAATTAATTGAGCAAGCTATGTTATTGAATATCGAGGTTTATTGAAGTCAAGGTTGATTCTTCTGTGTGTATATATCTTTGTGTTGATTGTAATAAAACAGCTTTTTTATAGAAAGATGATGAATGACGTTTCTATTTGAAAACTTTTTAATTGGAATATCTCCTATTTATAAAAATGCACAACTTTTTCAGCAATTTTCAATCCTCTTTCACTAATATTAGGCTACCATCTTCTCTGTATGTGTTAATTCTGATTTCTTTCTCAATAATCGTACAGGATTAGGCTACTGTCTGTTTTGACTTATAAGTTCCGATATCTCAATTTATAGAAAATGTTGTATTTTAAAATTTGATTAAGCATGGAATATTTTAATAATTAAGCTTAGCTGTAGCTTTTCTGTACCATGTATTTTAATATTCACTGAACATCTGTACAGAATTCAATAAAATAGAACTTAGAAGGTACCGTAAGGAACTTATAATGTACGGTAAAAAGAGTATATTCGCAAACTACGGTATCCGATCAATACTTTACTCACATGTATTCTATGGTGATGACAGCAATACCATTCAATAATTTATCGGCAAACGTGACTCCACTGTAGATGAATGCTCCGATCTCAGTGTCATCGCCAATCAGATTAGCAGTCACACACAAACTCACCACCATTGTTACAGAGCTACCAGTACCTGAAAAGTTTCGATTAAACATTGAAGCTACGTTTAAAATGAGCTATTCAAATATCCAACTTTTTCAAATAAAGAATTACTATAATGATAATGATAACTTGATGAACTTGTTTTTTGTTCAAATAAATAAAACAAATAAAACTAATAAAATAAATAAATTGAATAAAAAAAAATAAATAAAATAAAGTAAATAACATTAATAATTTCGTGAATATTAGCATATGATATTAGACTTCATTTCATGAATCAATTTATACAAAACTGAAAAGACCTACAGTATTATAAACAATGGAAGTTATGTTTTGATTAAACTATTGAAAATTATAAAAGCTCAGCAAGGAAATCTTTTTATAGTAATTGTAATATGTTTGTGTTCGGAACATTGCCGTAGGACCAAAATCTTTCTATTTTACTTCTATCAGTTTCTTATTTGATAATTTGTAATAAAAATAAGCATGTGCCTACATTAAGATACAGATGCAATCAATGATCAACCCAGCACTCTTTTTCGGCACTCAGAATTTCTACTTTAAAATTATGAAAAATTGAATGCCAAGATTATTATCTAGAGATTGTAGTATTTTCAACTGGATGAAATGTAGCTAGTCCTATTCTATATTATCGATTTTGAAACCAACCGAGTATTCCTATTTGCATGTAGTTTCCTCTTTTTTCAGTGAAACAAAGCAAAATAAGTATATTCTATATTATCTCATATTACAATGGATAAAATAGATTGTATGCTTGTTAGTTTGCTATCTGTGCTTCCTGTAAGCTTATTCTAAGATGCTAGGCCTACTAACCAAATAGAGCAGCTGCGATGAATATCATCCACGTCTCTTCTGATTTCCTTGTATGCATTCTCACAAGCGCAGTTCCCATAAGACAGATCAAACATCCTGCAATGTATAGTGCCTGAAGACAAAAAATATGAGATCAATTAACAATGAGAAAATCCAATAAAATTTATTCTAGACACAACAGAGATGTGGAATTTCTCCATATTAAGGTGAAATGAAAAATATGTTGTCAGTTCCACATAATTTTGTGGAAAACTGACAACATCTCTTTCATTCCACCATAAATTCAATAAATCCATAACGAATGAAAAACTTCTTCAATTTTCATAAAGTTTTTGCATGAACTACTACTACTTTAAACCTCTCATCATTTACTAGTAGTGTGTAGAGTTTTAACAAATGAAATTATCACCAAGTTGTGACTAGTTTTAATTCGATAAGCTTATTTATCACATTATCATAAAAAATACACAGAAAATAAAAAACAATTTTCCTCAAGATTATTAATTTTTCATTTCCCAGTCTATAATATAAACCGTATTTCCTTCGCAATATGATTCAATCAACCTTATTCCTGCACTACTCCATAGTCGAATCCCCATTTCATCAAACATGCTAATACCTTTCTCATACCTTAAATCGTTCTTTTCAGCTCATCAAGGCGGTTCAAAATCATATATCATTATTCGAATCGGTCAAGTGATGGGAAACTCATTATTGAGTGTAAACTCTAGGAATGAAAATATTCTTATTAATAAATTACTAAAAATAAACATGAAATTTCATTCAATGATAGAATGAGTGAATAATGAAATAATAATCACCCTGTTTCCTCCACAGTACTGGGAAACAGTCTTGGAGGCCATGGACGCCACACAAGATGCGATGAACGAGACAAGCGGGACAGTGGCCAGGGTGGACGATTTGCGCAGAACCACCTCATTGATGAACATCGGGAAATAGACCAGACTGAGCGTGAGGAACAGCCGACTCGACGTGTACAGAACGGCCGTCTTATAGATGGATGTCGAGAATACGATGGCTCGCTTCTTCTCGCTCAGTTCCAATTTTTCCTGCTCCGTTTTAACGGCGCGTGTTACATTGGTCCAAGTTTTCCTCGAGCCCAGGTAGAAGAACAATGTGCAAAAAATACCGATAGAGGCGGATAGAATAGTTATGTGCTAGAAACAGAAAATCATTAAATTATTTATGAATCTTTTCTTATGATTCAAAGAATCTTGATTTCAATAATGAAACATTTTATTTTGATACTGATGGGTGATGATGATTCGGTAATTCACTATAATGTTATTCATGTTACAAGTTACATGTAGTTCAAATGTAATTTATCATGTTTCATGTAACGAGATGAATGTACCAATAATTTCATTGGCTGTTGTTGTTCATTATGCCCCATGGGAGTTGCTGGTCTCCTAGTGGGCGCCTCCCCAGGTGGCGGATAGGGGGGATGCCTCCTAGATATAGGGGGTACCGGGGAATTGAAACACCCGGGGCGGACCAAAACCAGCAACAAAACTGCTGCCTTGCAGACGGAGATCAGTGGATATCCAAAGGCTAAGGGAAGAAACCCCCGAAAGAAAATTGACTGCTGCCTTTTAGTTTGGTATTGTTTTATCAAAGCCTAGGGAAGGAAACCCGAAAAAACTACCTGGTCCTCCAGGTTGGGGGTTGGGCGATGGGCCGACCCCTCATCCCCGCAAAAACGCAAATGTTGAGAAACAACCAAATGAGCCTCGGACGGATTGGCATAAAAGGAAAAAATTTAGGAAACGCAACGACTTGAATATTAGACTTGGAACATGGAATGTCAGAACATTGAATAGAGGCGGTGCCTTGAAGGAAGTGTTTCAAATAATGGAGGAATATAAAATATTACTTTTGGCTGTGCAAGAATTAAGATGGACTGGTAATGGAATATTTGACACTAAAGAGGGTACGATTCTTTATAGTGGAAATAAAGATGGGAGACATGAGTTTGGAGTGGGCTTCATAGTCAAGAAAGTGTTCAAGCATAACATTCTTGATTTTAAAGCAATAGATGAGCGTATATGTACATTACAAATCAAGGCAAAGTTTTTTAATTTGTCAATCATCAACATACATGCGGAAACAGAAGATAAAGATGATGAAATAGAGGAACAGTTCTATTCCAAACTAGAGAGTATATATGATAGTATCCCATCAAATGGCTTAAAGATAGTCATTGGAGATATGAATGCAAAAGTGGGTAGGGAAGATCACTGGAAAGATAGTATTGGATCAAAGAGTCTTCATAGAGTTAGCAATGACAATGGAAGGAGAGTTGTAGAATTTGCAACATCCAGAAACATGGTGGTTGCATCAACACAACACCCTAGAAAAAACATCCACAAACAAACATGGGTGTCCCCAGATGGCAGAACCTTCAACCAGATTGATCACGTCATTGTTGATAGGAGAGAAATGTCCAGCGTCATGAATGTGCGTAGCTACAGAGGAGCGAATTGTGACTCTGACCATTATCTGGTGGGTGTGAAATTCAGATGTCGCATTGCAGCTAAAAGCAACAGATATCAGGAACGGCCGAAGTTCGATGTCAATAAATTGCACGTGGCTGAGACAAGGAACCACTATGAAGATACATTGAGTGAAAAAATTGAGGAAATAGAAGGATCTGGAGGTGACATGACAATAGAGGAACAATTGCGGAACGTGACAAAAGTTTTAACTGCATCAGCAGAAACAGTACTTGGACGGGTCAGGAGAGGAAGAAGAGAAGAATGGTTTGATGAAGACTGTAGAAAAGCAATTGAAGTGAAAAATGAAAACAGGAGAAATTACATCCAAGACCCACCAGAGCAAAGAAAGAATTGTATGAAATATCCAGAAAGGCATCGAATAGAATAATCAACAAAAAAGAGAGCGTATCATAATAGAATGGTGGAGAGAATTGATAGGAACTTCCTGGAGAATGAGACACACCAAGCATACAAAGAGATAAACGTTTTTAAGAAGGGATATAAACCTCATACAGTGTTATGCAAAAACAAGGATGGAGAGGTGATTGGAGATAAAAAGAGGATAAAGGAAATATGGAAGACACATTTCAGTGAACTATTGAACCAGGCTGACCCACAAATGGTACAGAACTAAGATGCTAGACTGAATGAACGTCAGGAAAATATGGCTGGTACTGAAGCTCCAACCCTAGAAAAAATCTTGGAAGCCACTAAAATATTAAGAAATAATAAAGCTCCAGGAACAGATGGAATACCAGGTGAGCTTTTGAAATATGGAGGAATACATATGGGCAGATGGCTACACAGACTCATTGCGCAAATATGGTATGAAGAACAATTCCCAGAGGAATGGAAAAAGAGCATGATATGTCCTATCCATAAAAAACGAGACAAACTTAACTGCCAAAACTATAGAGGAATTTATCTCCTAAACACGCCCTATAAAATATTCACCACAGTGCTGAAGATGAAGCTTGGAGTTCATGTGGAAAATATAATTGGAGAATACCAGGCAGGGTTCCGACCAGGCAGATCAACTACAGATCAGTTGTTCACTCTCAGGCAGATAACAGAAAAGTTCTGGGAAAACAACATAGATCTGTCGTACGCAATGTATGTTGATTTTAGACATGCATATGACAGCATTGTTAGAGAGAAGCTGTACTCAATTATGGTGGACTTCAATATACCATCAAAACTGGTGAGGCTAGTCAGAGCCACTATGGAAAATATTGTCTGTCAAGTTAGAGTGGCAGGAGAGCTCACAGACTGTTTCGAAGCAGGGAGATTGGCACCAATTCTCTTCAATTTGGCCCGAGAGCACGCTGTTAGGAGGACTTCAGTGGATAGGAGTGGCACATTGATGATCAAGTCAACACAAATACTTGGATATGCGTATGATATAGGCATACTTGGAAGGTCTCTTGCAGCCGTGAAAAACATAGTATTGGAGTTGGAGCAAAGCGCATCGGAAGTTGGTCTGGAGATCAATGTCAACAAAACTAAAGTATTCAACCAATCAAGACATAACAGGAATCGGCTTGGGCCATTTATGGAATGTGGTGGTAAGAATTACCAAGTAGTTGACAATTTCACGTACTTGGGAAGTTGTGTGACCAATTGTAATGAGGAGCAAAAAGAAATTCAAAAACGTATCCTTGCCGCCAATCGCACATTTTTCTCATTACTGAACATATTCAAGAATAGAAATGTACACCGGATATGTAAAATAAAGCTCTATGAGAGTATAATAAGAACGGTGGTTTGCTACAGTAGTGAAGCTTGAACTATCACAGCCAGAACAGCAGGTATCTTGGATGTGTTTGAGAGAAAAATCCTGAGTAGAATCTATGGACTGGTTTGCGAGGATGAACAATGACGCATACATACGAATGCTGAATTGAAAGAGCTTTATGCAGAGCCTCAATTATTGGCCCACATAAAATTTATGCGCCTCCGATGGGCAGGGCATGTGCAAAGAATGCCTGAAACACGAGTGCCAAGGAAAGTGTTAGTTGGTCAGCCTGGAGGAAGACGACCTGTAGGGAGACCAAGGGAGCGATGGGAGGATAGAGTGCAGAAGGATGCTAATGAAATGTTACAATTAAGGGGATGGAAGAGAGCGGCGCTAGATAGAGATGGATGGAGGCGTATTTTGGTTGAGGCCAGAGCCCGATTTAGGCTGTAGCGCCATTGGAGAGAGAAAGTTCATTATGCTTTATGAGTTTGCTTAATAAATAGGAGAATCTGGGTTTGTACATTCCAAGCACGGTATACTTGAAAACCCTAGTAGATGGAGTCTAGGAATAAAGTCTTATTCCATTAATGGATACAATATTTCTTAAAGTCATAAAATCATGATAACCCATTCCCCCTATTTTTAATTTTTTTTAAAAATATTTAAGAAAGAATAATAATCTATTCGGCTGAGTCTCAAATTACTCAAATCATATAATAGATGTAAATACTAGGGAGGCTTAATACTTGAAACATTTTTCATCTCAAAAACATACCTGGAACCTTCCTGAATCTTTTGGTGCTAGAAGTTTCATATTCATGCCCTCCAAATCACTGAAGAACACCCAGGCTATCAGATATACGAAGATCTGTGAGGCCATTGAAAATGTGTACCTAAAACAATAAATCAAAATAATTATTATTACTTATTATAAAAAGGTATTCGATAATATCACATTGACAAATAATATGGCATTTCAAAGGAATGACTGAATATGAATGATTTGATAATTTTTCATTGCAATAAAAATTGATACAATCAATGTACAGTAAGTACACTATCAAATACATGCGAATGCTTGAATAGTTTGAAAGTTGGATGATACATTTTCATATATATTATTTTTATAAAGGTGTATTTTAAATTTTACTCCATAATGCTAACTGAAATTATCATTTCCAATAAGACAAAATACCGGTGTAGTAGAGCATTGATACTAGGTATTTATGCATGTCATAGCCACACATATGCAGTGACAGAATGAGATCATCAAAATGTATTTGTACTTTCTATTAATATTGGAGCTAAATTATATTAGGCTATATGTGCACACTGTTCAAACACTATCAAATACAGATATACCGTACTTTATATATAACAACATGTGTCTTCTTGGCTTGTGATGGAAAAGAATAATCAGCAACCAGTCCAGGAGTTTATGTATAGTTTAACGTTATCAGTTAAATGCACGCACACAAATAAATCCAACTTGAACCGCTCAAAATTTCAAATAGGGAGACGCTCTTCTCTTCTCTTCATAATTTTCCATCAACTTCATACAGCTCCTATTGAAAATATTAAATTGTGTTGAATAACAATTATGAATTAATTTGCCAATTATTGTATTTTATAATATGATGAATAAGTATATTGCCTGAGTGCTGTTAGCTCTGCTCTCTCGGATACAGATGGAGTCATTTCTGGCATAATGGAGAGATGCGCTATCTGCACGATGGCCCATCCTGTCTGGAATATGGTGATGATGGGAGGGTAGTAGACCGCCTGGCTCCACGTGGCTCCTCGGGTGATTTTCCACGTGGAAAATATCAACGGAAAAGTCACAGTTATGCAGACGCTTCCTGCCACCAACAAATGATAGAATGATATCAGTAAGCAAACTATAAATTACTAGAATGTTCATTTTCAAAGAGGGTTCAATTATTTATGTTTGGTAGAGATTTATTTACAGTGAATGAACTAAATTTGAAAAGTGAATATGTGGAGGGCTATGCTTGTTTTATCTTCCAATTTTGTAACTTTTGAATAAATAAATAATTATTGATTAATCACTCACAATCTGATGGAGCCAAACACCTTATTATTATTACTATTATTATATAATTTGTTCTCCGGTTGATCTTTTCAGACCTTTTAATAGACGTTGTAACATAAAATAATATGTTATTTTAATGGAATATTTAATAATGATTTTAGATACAATCGTATAAAGTATATACGAACCTTTAGAAGGGCATGCTCACAATGAAGGAATCTGATTTACAATCTTTAGATAAAATCATAGTTCAAAGTCATTATTCAATTATTATTCAGAAAACTTTTGCGACTTCTGATTGTGAATAGTTCATAGCACTTTCATTTATTGTTAAAACACATGAAAATTTTAATTTTAAATTCTAGTTATATTATACTCAATATTTAATTTTAATTTTAAATTCTAGTTATATTATACTCAATAAAATGTGATATTTTGGTTGCTTTAATATATTTGACATTTTTATATTAATATTTGAATTACCTACTAATTCGAGAGTCTATTATATATTGTAGTATAAAGTTTTCATGTGAGTCTTTTATCACAACATTTTTAGCTTTTTTTAAATCTTATGGGTACCTAATTTCCATTTTTCACGGTGTAGTCTATATCTTACCATATTCAATAGGAATGAATGAATGGCAACTGAACCTGGGGAAAACTTTTGTTTACAATTATTTACGAATGATTTAATAAACTCAACATATGTATAGAATAAATCCAAGTAAGTTGAAAACAAGAATTAGACAATGATGAGCAAATTTTGAGTCGCATAGTTACCAATAAAATGCCACTTTTTCTTTGTTCCACATAGTCCAATCAAGAACCCAGCCAGAGGAGTTGCGAATGCATCAACGCATTGCCCTGAAATGTTAAATCATTCACTAATTACGCATAATTCATTATTAGCAATAGCCTATGCAGTCTATTCTCCTGAATAGAAGAATTTTGGTAATCCATGCATAACTATAAATATATTTTAATGTTTTGATCATCAACTTTTTTAAGATTTAGCAGTGTTTCATTTATGATCCACAAAATTAATTTACTATCATAGTTACATATCAACGCTAAAACCGATGTACATTTCTACTTCATACTCATACTTTTTTCAAACTCAACACAATTACAATTATTATCAGCAGTGATAAGATCCAGAACTTTTTTAAATAGAATAGAGTTAAAAACTTCACCAGTAATTTCGCAGAGACTGAATAATATACAGTAAATAGATGTAAAATAATCCGAGAGATATGACTTTTTACACGGCTCTATCTCGAAGACATAGTTGTGACCGCGTCACCATACCTTAACGTGACACCTCCAAGTGGGCATCTGCTTTTCGCATATCCCGTGTGACACGCGACCTACTACCCATCGGCACTGCCAAGTCGGTATGTGAGTATCACAGAGGAGTTCAGCCTGCATTGCAATGGAACCACAACTGTGCAGTTCCGGCGGTACGTGGGTCTGGTCTGGGCCTCTATTTCGTCCACAGGCCAGGACAAATACTCGTGTTTACCAATTGAATACGTCTTCAGTGTGGGTGCTTGCACGTCCACCACATAGGCGCCCAAAAGTGGACGCGAGGGTTTCGGAAAGGAGCACCAGTGAGAGGGATTTTTCGACATGCTATTATACTACCACCAGAGACAGAGACCCTACCCAAGCCCCACAGTGTGGTCTATGGAAATTACGCATGCCTGCTACTTCCAGATACGGAGAATTCAGGTGACTTGGTCATACCATATGAACCTCCCATAGTCTGAAGCCTTCACCCAGCCGTACTGCCATAAGCAAGACTACTTACAGATACGGAGTCACACAGTCATCACGTGTGCTAAGATTCCCATAGTCTGGTCTCTCACTGCGTGGCTAACTCCAATACTCCACCGGAGATCCTTCACTTTGTCCAGCTACTCCCAGAGGCAGAGAATTAGCGTGACTCGGTCAAACCATGAACCTCCCATAGTCGAAAGCCTTTACTCAGCCGTACTGCCATAAGCCAGGCTACTTCCAGACACGGAGTCACACAGTCATCACGTTTGCTATGGTTCTCTCTGGTTGGCGGTTTTCCCCTCACTAAGAGCACCAGCGCCAGCAACTAGGTGATCCAGTACTTCCTGAGACGGTGGCGAGGAACCGCCGTAATATGTAGGGCCTCCTCGAAGACAGAAAGACCCGATGCTTTTCCCTTCACTAATCACTCTTACTATCTAACAGTATTCTCCCTACTTTTGTGTCAGCATACAATTGTGCGCAGCATGCTTATTCCTCTCTACTACTCTGTACAAACTGTGCAAGGAGAAATCGTTTTCTCCTCTTCATATTATAAGTAATATCTCACGGACAATAGATGGTTGAGTCATGAGAAAAATGTTGAAATAACAGTAGCTGACCTTTTTCTTGTGACTATCTACAGTGACAATATAAAATTTTTATCCTGTGATATTCAATATACCGGTAAGATATTCAACTAGGAATAATATTGTAGGCCTATTTGAAAGATAATAGAGATCTAATACTATGTTTTATCAGCTCTGATTCTAGTGTTTTTTTTTAAATCATTGACGATATTTACCAATGAATAGAAAGGTTCCAGCCAAGACAGGCCCCGTTTCGGCGACCAACTGGAAATAAATGAGTGAATAGGAGAACCAAATGGCGGCCGCGATGTCATTGTAAACATGGCCGACTCCATAGGCGCTCTTCTGCAGCACACTCAGTTGTCTTCTTTCCTGGGCAGAAAGGAGAAGGGGTGTTGATTCCTTACAAGACTTTGATAAAGAGCTCTTTGACTCTGATGTCTCACTTTTACTTTCCATTCTACCTGCAATTGCAATAATTACACATCTTTGATTGTGGATTTCAAAATGCGACAGACAAGCGTGTTAGGTATGGGACCATACATTCACGTAGAAAGCACCTAAAATTTAGGGGTGACACCAAAGGGGGCCCGGGAAAGTTTTTAAAAAAATCTTCATTATATTGCGATTTCACGCTATTTCCATTGGGCTACTAACATCCTAATTGAGATTTTTCGTGCTCAGTAGGCTTTTTTCATATGGATTTTCTTTTGAAAAATAGCGTGGGCCTGGTATTTCAGATTAAATTGATAACAAATGAAATGGAATGGAATGAAATTTTATGCCATTCAATTCTTTACAAAAAATAAATCGAATCATCGAATTTCATTTTAAGTAAATTGCAAAGACTCATAATCAAGGTTTCATAAATGAAGAACCAACTCCAGAACCAAACTTCCAAATTGCCAACCAAATGAAAATTTATGAGAAATTGCATTTATTCAAAACGCTAATTAACGAATAATTATTATTAACTAGCAATTAGGAGGAAGCCTACCGGGTTCGATTCTCGGTCTTGCAAATAATTTTTGAATATATATAGTAGCTTTCATCTAGCTGTTAACCTTGTCAATATTTGCAGTAGCAAAAGTCTTTGGGGTGATTTAAAGCATTCAATTTGGATTTTCGTTTAATAATAATTATTGCCAACCAAACTTTAACATGGTAGAATTAGTTTTAACTTGATTATTAACATTTTTTCAAAATTTCATAATTTTTACTTTAGTAAACCGAATACTTGGTGGGAGGGGTACAAAACCTTTTTCCAAAATATTTTTGTGGTGGGGTGTGTCCCCCTGTCATCAGTGAATTTCAATCTATACAATAACCAGTTTCTATTTATTTTTCA
The DNA here is from genome assembly GCF_014356525.2 of Nilaparvata lugens. NCBI lineage: Eukaryota > Metazoa > Arthropoda > Insecta > Hemiptera > Delphacidae > Nilaparvata > Nilaparvata lugens. The sequence continues at coordinate 65,221,587 of NC_052505.1, forward strand.
TAGTATTTGGAATGTTATTTCAAAGTAGATTCAACATTATTCAAAATATATTAAATTAAAAGTAGGAACTGTATAAAGTCTAGCTGATAGACTTTGCTATGGCTGTAGAATATTGAAAATGTATTAATATTTTCAGATTTATTTGAATCAATATAAAAGTTTTTTCACTCTTATTTTCAATTTTACTAATTATTTTTATCATAATAATATTAAATTATTATCTAATAGACCTATATTGTTCAAAATGTTATTTTATCTGAAGTTAATATAACCATAATTAAAACATCAGTTTTTTCAAGAAAATAATGCATAGCACTGACAATATCTGAACCAATACTATTACCTACTGTCACTTTAGAAATTTTCAAACGTAAAATTTAGTACTTGACTCAAATGAGATAATATTTTTAAAAAAATCGACTTTAGTCATAGATCTTATCATGGAAAACTTCAAATAGGCCTAGGCTACACATTATTAAATTAGATACAGATAAGTAGCTTTTTATCAATAGGTATTTAAAGCAGTTGAATAACGTCCAAAAAAATGCCAAAATATTAAAAAAACAACTAAAATAAAAATAGAGTAAAAACAGAAAGGAAATGCGGTTATTCATATATCTTTAAAAATTCATGAATCAAACAAACATAGGTCTATAGTACCCACTTTACTATTTTTTTAAACAAATAACAAAACTATAATTTATTAATTCCCGCAGAATCGTTTCATAATATTATCAAAGAACGCTCACCTCGTCATTTCGTTCTACAGGCATTTTGAATTATTTATGTTCTCTCTATGTAAATCAAATTGATATATGATGGTTTACTCTCATTCTAAATTAAAGAAATTCAATTATTCATTTCTTTTCTAGATAATAACACGTTTATTTAATGAGTTATTCTTCACACTTGAAACGAGTATCATACATTTATATTAGGTACTTTTTTCTAATATCTTAATTTTTATATCTAATAATTCTGTCGCCTGAATCACTAAATTTATCAATTTGATGGTTAAGCACATAGGTTACAAAAATAATATGAATGAAATTGCCTCCAATTCAAGTTTCTCTCAGGTGACAGTCACATGTAGCCTATTAACATGCTAGTCTATTGAAGCAATTTTAGTGAAACATTTGGATTTATCATTTTTTATAATCTGACAAAAATATTATGCATTGATATGCATTTTAAATTACTTTTTTATTCAATCAAGAATCTAGTGGGATTAACTTGTCAAAAACTTGATGAGAAGAGAATAAAATAATGCAGAAAATGGTTGAAGATAGGAGAGACATTATAGAGCATTAATAATTAATTGAGCTACCATAGTGAGGTTCACGTGGATAAAGTACGGTAATGACAATGGATAACATCGTTGCTGATTCTCTGCTTTGCAAATGCCTTCTATAGAAAATAGCTGATATAATGTAATCATATCATAATATATTATGTATAACAACTGAAAAAATGACATGAAAAACACAAAAATCATGTTTCAAGTATTAACACTGTTCATTCCTGTTAAAAATAATAAATTACATTTTATTCGCCAAGAAAATTTATATTTTTTTAATTTTCATTACGGTATTTAAAAATGATCAATTTTTATAGTTTACATTGAATATTTTGTTAATCAATTATATTTCTACATTCTTGAAACCCGATTTGGCAATGTTGCCGAGCTAGAAAAGGATAGCGGTAGCCTATATGTTTTGTCAAATGATAGACAAGGATTGCAACAGCAATGTCAATAGTTAAGTGATTGGACGACACGACTGAGTTTTTAAAAATTGAAACTTTATTAACACTACAACTACAGAAAATACCGAATTAAAGAATTTCGGGAGCCGAGTGCTCTCGTCAAGAGTTTGAGTAGAACTAACTGAAAATAATTAATTGAGACATAAAGAAGACAATGCATAGTCAGCTGTATTCTATAACAATGGGGTTGTAATACTACTACTATAGATATTTAACTCCTCCACCCCTAGACTGAAGCTGTCCTCAGCGATCAGAATTTTGGGTTTGGAGGCAAGGCCCAAGAACAAATGTTGGGGCTTGCGAACTTGCTGCTACATTAACATTTCTACAATTATTTCGTAAAGAAGTTACATATTTAATAAAGTTATATAATTTAAATACAATAAATATACTAAGAATGACAATAAAACATATAATAAAAATCCAAATATAATAAGTATCGTCTTTTGCAATGCTAAGTTCCTCTATTGCTAGTAGTGGTTCAATCTTAATATTTGCTTCATGTATAATATCAAAAGAAAAGTTTGTTTTCAATTTACGAAATGGAACTTCAGATGGGATTGTTATATCACTTTCCCAATATTCATGTATTTTAGGATGTTCGAATAACTGTTCTGACTTATTAAGATACAATAATTGAGTTGATTTTGGATATAATGTAGTGTTCTTTTTGTGTGATAAAATAATAGCTTTGTCAATTTTGTACAATAGATATTGATTGATAATTGGTATGAATTTTACAAAAGAAGCAGAATCATTAAGTACTAATTGTTTACAGTGTTCTAATTTCTTATCTTCTAACACTTCACTTATACACTTATTTTTTATCACTGTCACATTTCTGCAGTAGTAGTTGTCACACAAATATTCACATTTACCAGATAAAATTTCGTCATATCTCAGGATAAGGGAAGAATATTCATGAATGGTGGTAACTTCAGTATTACGATAAACAGGATAGGATAATAAGAAGAAGGTTTCATAAGTAGGTGATTTTAAAGGGAATTCAATGAAGTAGGATATATATTCTTTATATATTGAGCAGTGTACCTTTGCTAATTGCCATAATACTTCTGGTTCTTCAGAAATCAATTTTACATTAGATTCAGAAATAATATTATTTATTTCTTTATGGGATAATATACTAGAATGTAGAATATTCAATCTACAAAACTCCAAACTAGTATCTAAATCGCTTATTTTATTAAAGAGCAAACTTAATGAGCTAAATAAAAGGGAAAATTGCTGGTTCAGCTGTACAGTCGTAGTTTCATTTGAGAGAGTTTTGAAATAGTTTATAATTTTCAAATTATTCCCATGAATCTTTTTCACATCAGCATTAAAATCGTCAATGAGCCTTTTGTTTACTGAAAATTGATTCTCAATATTATGCTGTAAGCGGTATTCATTTGACTGAACTTGAAATAATATTTTGTCGTATTTTTCTTTGTCGTTCGCATCCATGTTACCGGTTACCCATGAAATAGCTGAGCCAAGTCCATTGAAAAGTCCACGCTTATTTCTATTTTTGCTGATATTGATGTGATCTAGTTTTGTTTCTGTGTACTTTAAATGCATTGTTATGATGTCTAGACGGCCTTGATCGATATTGTGTTCACGCAAAGTGAATATTGTTCTTTTGATTGTATTTAATTCGATACGCAACATGTTCACATTAATATTATGCATGTATGTGAAGGTTTCATTTATTATGAACGAGTCCTGAATTTTGATAGGAGTGATGCCTGATGTTTTACTTAGATCAGTCAATCTATACGGGTTTGCTGGTGTTAGGAAGAGCATCAGAAGAAGAAACATTGTTACCTGAAACAGATAAATTAGTTGATTTCTTTTTCTTTCGAGCTCGCTTCACTCGATTCGGATGAAGTTTGAAGGGTCTTTTCTGAATCGCTCTTGGATTAGTAGCTAATTGAGTTTCCTTATTGTATTTCACTTTGAAAAATTTGGGTTTGTCCTTTTTATTAAACGTTGTCTTTATGAAGGGTTCGTTAGGCATTTCAAAATCGTTTTCTCTAGTTTGATTTAAGCGATCAGTTCTGTTTTGTTTTTCTTGTCCTACTTTATCTTTTACTAGTTTGTGAATAGTTTTCAGTTTTTCTAGGTAGGCGTTTGTTCTTTCTTCAGCAATAAGGGCTTCCGTTATTTCATCAACATATGGATTTTTCGATACACCAAAAGTCATTTCCATAGGAGTTAGTTTCAAGGTTGAATTTATTGTGTTATTGAATGCGATAATTGCAAGTTTCATATTATCTTCGGGTTTGTTGTCTTTATTTTCCATTTGTATAGCATTAAGGAGTTCAATGAGTGTCGAGTGTGCTCGTTCCAATAAACCCTGGGAATCTGGATGTCCCGGTGTTATATAATAAGGTTCTATCTTATATAAACGCAAAAAATCTCGAAGTCCAGCATTGTCGAATTCACGACCATTGTCCATTTGGATTATCTTAGGGCATGGAAATAGAGAAAAGTAATCATTCAAACAAGACTGTATTTCAAGTTGGTTCAAACTTGTTAGTGGATATGCCATGAGTTTTTTCGAAAAGCAATCTATTATCGTGAGGAATTTTATTCTACTGTATTGAAACGTGTCAATCTGCAGTTTTTCGAAAGGTTTGTCAGGAGTTGGGGTAATTTTGTATTCAACTTGAACAGGTCTTCTATCATATTTAACTTTAGCACATACTGAACATTTATTTATGTATTCTGTAATGTCTTTAAGCATGGTAGGCCAATAGTATTCTCTTCGAATGTGGCTATAGCTTTCATTAATTCCACGGTGATACGTTTTTCCTACATGATAATTGGTTACAACTTCTTTTTGTTCCTCTGAATCAGTTATATCCAAATTCAGTTTCTTATATCTCCTAAGTTTCACAGAATTAAAATTAGCAATGATAGCATTCTTAAAATTTTCAAAAATCATTTCATATTCTTTTTCCAATACACCTGTCCTGGAGCAAAGTATCCCATAAAGTGTGTTGGGTTTCAAGTATTGTATACACACATCATTTATTTCTTCAGGAGTGGATGAACTATGAAAATATAGAGTCAATCTGTTTTTTGTAAAAACTTTTCTGATAACAGGTTCTTTGTTGCCACGTTCTAAAATGATTTGATTCTGTTCAACATTGATTATTTTGTCATCTTCCGCAATGACTACTTGTTCGTTCGAGCTCTCCTGTGAATGTATTGTAACTAGACTACGATTATCAATTTCTTGTTTGTTAGCATCATTATCATTAGCATCATTATCATTAGCATTATTATCATTATCATCATTATCATTAGCATCATTATCATTATTTACAATATTGTCTCGATCGAAATTGTTAGTTTGTTCGGCAGATTTGCCTACTTGTTGAAGAAAATCGTCAAGTGTGACTGTGTCTACTGAGGGAATGTCTGTGTTAGTGTTAAATCTAAGCAGTTCGTCCATGTCAAAATCGTCGGGGTCATCGAGATCATTGTTATTCTCGAGATCCTGAAAGTCATGATTGAAACCACGAAAACCACTTTCGAAACCTTGGAAAGGTTCGTCTTCATCATTTTCCATCATGTTAACGTCAAGTGGGCGTATTCTTGAAAGAGCGTCGGCTACTTGGTTCGATTTACCTTCCACATACTGGATTGAAAAATCAAATTCTTCTAGAAAGAGTTTCATACGAATTAATTTTGAATTTGGTTCTTTAATGCTGTGGAGCCATTGAAGAGGTTTGTGATCGGTTTCGATTATGAATTTTCTACCATAGAGGTATGGTCGAAAATGTTTGCATGACCAGACTATAGCTAATAATTCTTTCTCAATCGTAGAAAGATTTTCTTCATGACGATTAAGTGTACGAGAAGCATATGCAATGGGTAAGGTTTTACCATTGAATTTTTGTGATAACACTGAACCTATAGCATAATTGCTAGCATCACAAGTCAGAATAAATGTTTTTGTGAAGTCAGGTAGCTGTAAAATTGGATCGTTTTGTAATAGAAGTTTTAATGTTTCAAATGACTTTTGATATTCTGGATTGTTTGGATTGATTTTAACATCTTTTTTCAAGGCGTGTGTGAGAGGTTTTGCAATCTTAGCGTAATCTTTTATCATTTTTCGATAATAGCCTGTCAATCCTAGAAATTGCTTAATTTCTTTTTCAGTTTTTGGGATTGGAAAGTTCTTAATAGCTTCTAGCTTTGAAGGATTGGGTTGAATTCCGCGTTCAGATATGATATGTCCTAAGTACAGTAATTCTCGTTTAAAAAACTCTGTTTTGTCCAGTTGGATTTTTAGATTATGATCTCTAAGTTGTTTGAAAACTGATTTTAGATGTTTCAAGTGTTCCTCGAGATTATCGGAAAACACAATTATGTCGTCCATGTAGACTAACACATTGGGCATTCTGGAAAACAAAATGTTCATTGCACGTTGGAAAGTAGCTGGAGCGTTCTTTAATCCAAACGGCATTCTCAAAAATTCATAATGTCCGTTCTCAGTCGAAAAGGCAGTTTTTGGAATTGATTCCTTTTCCATTTGAATTTGATGGAATCCAGAAGCGAGATCTATCGCTGAAAAATAAGTAGCCCTTCCAATTTTTCCAAATAAGTCCTCAATATTTGGTAGAGGATATTTGTCTTCAATCGTTTTATCATTAATCTTCCTGTAATCTAAAACGACACGTATTTTACGTTTACCGGAGGCGTCTGGTTTTTTGGGCACTACCCAAATTGGACTGTTATATGGGGAGTTGGAATGTTGAATTATTTTATTCTGAAGAAGTTTGTCAATTTCTAATTCAACGTCCTTCTTAAACACTTGAGGGTATCTATAATTTTTAGAATATACAGGGATTTCGTCAGTAGTGTTGATTTTAAATTTCAACAGATTAGTACTACTTGTCAATTCATCATGTTCACGTTTGATGATTTCAGGAAAATTCCGTATTAGATTTATGATATGTTTCCGCTCTTCGACATTCATATGGTCCGTTCGAAGAAGTTTGGGAATTTCTCTTATAATATCCGATTTGTTTGATACATCTGAGTTATCAATTTCATCATTGTCAAAAATAGTTTCTAATTCTTCTATCTCCATTGGCTCGGGGCTTATGGTCATGAGCTCATTGGAATACACTACGCACTTACATCTATTTTCTTCTATACTAACAATACTTTCTTCAACGTAATAGCTTTCATGAGAAACAGCTTTAAGTAGTCCTGTCTTGAGATTAGGAATCGACCTAACTGGTACAGTAACAACATTAAATCCTGGTTTCAATTGAATTTGTTCATGAGAGTTAATCACTGATAACAACGGTTTCGAAATAGTACGATAATCTAACGTGTTGTTTGTATAATTTACATTGGCTTTGAGTTCTTTCAAAGTTTCGTGACCTAATAAGATATCGTATCTTGTTGAAAAGTCATACACGTACATTTTGATTTGTGAACTTCCTGGAAACACAGTATTTGAGTTCATATAGATGTATTCATTTCCACCACTTTCACCGGCTGGTGTTTTTACTACGAACTTTTCTTTATATCTGGTCACATTGGGTGGTATGATAGAGGGGTTCACATAGTTCTTTGACGACCCAGTGTCAACCATCCATTTACGGTTAGCGTGGTCGACAAAATATGGGAGCGACTTATTTATGATATTCAATTCAAATTTTTTGGGGGTGTTTCCGCTGAGTGTGTTGGGCCTACCCCTAAAAAATGAGCCTGCATGTTGTTGAATGCTTCAGTAAGTGAAGTTAGCTGGTTTTGCATGCTTTGGATTTCGTTTCCGAAAGGATGAGATGAGTTGTCTGTCAAGTCATCGTGCATGTTTTGGATTCCGTTTCCGAAAAGATTAGATGAGTTATCTGTCAAGTCATCTTGCAAATGATGCACTTCAAACGGAGATTTTGAGTTCAGTTTGAAACGATTAGAAGGATTAGTTTGAACTGTGCGCATGCTGACAGTGTTTTGTGAATCCCACTTACTATTATGTGGTTGTCTGAATTGAGGATTGATTTGCACAGGCCTCGGTTGGTGAGGAAATTGAGCAAATTGATTTTGAGGAAAATTTTGTTGAAAGTTTCTGTTCTGGGGGAATGTTTGCTGTGATCCATTATTCTGTTGGAAGAAATTCGATACTCGAGGTTGCGAGAAGTTGTTAGAAAAAGCTCTGTTGCTTGCTTGATAAGCATGAGTGAATGTGTTTGATCGCATTGGCGTTTGATTAAAAGCTCTTGAATCAATTTTATTGATAGTACTGATAGTTGATTTGAAGTTCAAGCTCCTTAGAACAATACTACAATCATTAATAATCTTATGTCTAGCATCGTCAAGATCGTGAATTTGCAGGATTTGCAAATGAGAGCCCAAAGTTGGATGAACTCCGTGAATCAATGTACGAGTGAGAGTTGCGTTCAACTGCTGCATTAGATTAGTCAAAAGTTCACCTTGGATACCATCTAGTTTATATTTAGTCAACACAGTTGTGCGTTTTTCATCGAGGCGATTAATGAATTCGATCGGGTGTTCATTTGAATAGGATTTCATGAAAGTAATTTCCGCAATTAGGTCTGGAACGGACCTGTTGTCAGCGAAGTTTGTTTTTAGAGCGGTTATCAGCTCTGTTACAGTTGTACAATTGTTATTAAAAACAACTGATTCTGCGGGTCCTGAAAGTCGGCTTACGGCTGCCCTGAAAAGGAGCCAGTGATTTTCTGTTTTTTCGTCAATGTTTGCACTACAATAGGACACTAATAGTTCATTACAAGTACTAATAAAATGTGGTAGTTTATAGCAAGTACCATCATAGTGGGGTATGAATTTAAGAATGTCATGAGGAATTTGTTTCGAGATATTAGGCATTGTAGGGTTTGGTTGAGGAAGAGATATAACGAAATTACTCACAGTCGATTGAGGTTGGTGGGCGATGTTCCGGTTGTCGTCAGCGTCGGCGTCGGCGTCGGCGTCGGTGTCGTCTTCTCCTTCGGATGATATAAGGACAGCAGGAATCCTCCTGAAGGTGGCGAGATCTCGGTCCCTCTGTAGAGTCCTCTCGTCTCCTGCGGTGGCCAGCGTGGGGTTGAACTAACTGCTAGGCTGGATACGGTTACAGCGTGATGGTGATAGCAGCTTGATGGTGGTTTTCCATTGAGAAGTACTTGAAGTCGTTTTCGTTTTTGTAGTTTGATTTGATTTACACTTATTAACACTGGTGAAAGTTAAGTTCTTGTTGAAGAAATTTTTGAAAGTTTGAGTTTACTCTGATAACACTTGACTTTGTTTTCTCGTTGGAGAATAATTTTGTAGTTGAGTGATAGATTTTGAAATTTTGAAGTCGAGTCACTTTCACTATGAGTTTCTCGTTGGAGAAAAATATATGGGTTGGTTCACGGATGAAGAGGTGAAACTCAAAGTTTTTTCGTTGCACAAGATAAAAGGTCTTGTATCCGAGTTTAATGAACGTGGATGGATACAACGATAAAACTTTCCGCGACGTAAGTTCGGGCGCCAGTTAAGTGATTGGACGACACGACTGAGTTTTTAAAAATTGAAACTTTATTAACACTACAACTACAGAAAATACCGAATTAAAGAATTTCGGGAGCCGAGTGCTCTCGTCAAGAGTTTGAGTAGAACTAACTGAAAATAATTAATTGAGACATAAAGAAGACAATGCATAGTCAGCTGTATTCTATAACAATGGGGTTGTAATACTACTACTATAGATATTTAACTAATGAAATACTACCATTTATAAGGTGGACCTAATTTATTATAATAGAATCTAAAAACGACTTAAAAATACTGTATTGCAAACATTTTCAGGGTTTCAAATACTGCAAAATTTTAATACCTGAAGTTTGCATTGCACTCTATTCATTATGCTTGTTGAAGTATATTCAACGTAATATTCACACTACAATTCTATTTCAAATTTTGAAATTCATTACCTAATGACTTTAGAAATATTGAAAAACGTTCTATAACAATACTACAGGCCCAATGGAATAACCATCACAACTCGGGTGATGGAGAGTAAAGTTTTGTTTTAGATCCCACATATAGGATGTATTTTGGCATACCAACTTTATCATTACCTTTATACTTTGGTAGGCTACACCACCAGAAAGATGTAATTCATAAAAATTTACATTAAGAAATTGCTTATAGCATAGGTAAATGAATAAAATATGAAACATGGAAAAATATTTAGAACACAAATATTTTATTGCCATTAAACAAAATCAACTGCAGTATTGCACGGTATAGGCTTTATCTAAAATATTAAATCAGTCATTTTAGAATGTACAAAAATGTATACAGTATTTATATAATATGATAATACAATACTAGGTACTGTACATAAATTTTCGATTGGTAAAATAAAATTTTACAACTGAGATAGAAAATGTTGTAAGTCAAGAAAATTACAATTGAAAAACAGTGAAACTTGAATATTTAATTACATGCAAAAATAAAAAACAATTGTATATACTCCAATAATAAAAATAATCTACATTATAGATCTCTTCTTCAATCATAATTTAAGAATATCAAATAATTATTTCCATTTACAAACCGAAGACTCAGTTTCCACCATTTCAAAATGCCTTTCTGGTACTGAAGAATGAGGGTTTTCAATCATAGAAGAATTGCAAGAAGGTAAGAGATCTACCATTCGACAGTCAGTCAAAATAGTATTAATTTTGCTCATTGCAGTGACAGCTTGAATGGGACTCAATGTTCTCAATTGGGCTGCAACATGTCTACCAAATATATCATGTTCATTTTCTGACTGTTCTAAAGAGGACGTCACAGCTGCAAGCTGCCGAACTGTGTTGGCAATTATTTGCAGTTTTGATCTTGGTCTTGTGTCTTCTTTGGAGCTTCTTTTCGAGAATTTCGGAGCTGGGCGGACCTTTGGTACTTCAATTTCAACTTCAACTTCAGGTTCCTCTGGGCATATGGATGAGATTGAATTGTCTTCTGAGGCTGATGCAACTTCTTCATTGCACTCCATATCGGACAATTTCCTTTTTACTGGCGTTTCAACCATCTGTGTAAAATCAAAACATAACTTTATTATAAACACAAAATTATCAGAATCAAATACTATGAACATATAAAGTTAAAAGCAATTCTATTTCTAAACCATTATATCGTACTCTTGCCTTTTCTAGACTCCTGAAGCTCATGACAATATTGGAATAAGTTATTGAAAACAGTTTTGGGAACTTGAGGAACTTTCCAGGATTTTGTGGTGCTAGGTTTATGGAAACCCATGGTAACTGTGGTACTGTACATCATTTTCATTCATTCATAGAAAGTCATTCAGTAGTGTAATATACAGATCCATTTGATTATCATATGATTACAATGAGGAAATGATTTATCCTTTATTGACGTTGTTATAATAGTAATGGACCCATATCTACATCTCTATATCTATCATGACTTTTGAGTTGTTTCGCTAATTTCTTCAGTGATTGATGGAGAAAACTTCCTGGGTAGAGAGTTTCACATGCATTTAGGATAATACAACAAAAAAACCAAGAAAGCAAGAAATAAAAATGAATTTAGATGTGAAATGCTTAAAAATAAAGAAATTAGGTACCGTACCTACTCCTTAAAACTTTACTGTCCACCCCAAAAACTTTACTGTTTTCCTCTTTACTTTAAAATAATTCTATCTCTTAGGGTCTCTTCCAACTTAGCTACGTTACGCTAAAATAAGTTTTCGTAACACGTAGCCGTCCTATCTCCCAAAACTAAAAGCTACGCTACGGTGGTGGATTAAAAATTAGGAGATATTCTTAGAAACATATTCTAGGAGCGTAGCATAGCGTAGTTTAAAGACACCTTCAACTTCATTTACATTCTTATTCTTGTCACCTTGAGTGTTCTATTTGATTCTATACTTATCCCCTCCTACATCCTGCCAAATGATGTTCACTTATTGTGATTGAACACTACTTTTATTAATATTTTGTATTAGAACGCTATAGTAAGATATTAATTACCGGTAGGCCTATGCATTGTTTAATCCTTCATGTGATAAGATATAATATCATCCATTTTTCCTTCTGCTTTCTTGTGTATGATAAATTATGAATAAATAAATGAAAAATAAATATTTTGTAAATTAAGAAGCTATTCAGCATTGAATGTCAAAAAATGGGAATTAGTACGGTATTTTTAACGTAAAACTTATACGTTACCTAGCATAGAAATTGGAATATCTATAAAGACCACTAGAATTTTCAATATTCTCCAAAAAGTCAACAATGACATATTTAGTATTCTTTCCTGGTTGTTTAAATACGGTACGGTACCTAATGAATTTGATTACATATGATATGTGTCAAATAATAATTCTTTCAATTATTAGGTGGAGCTCACTAAATATAAGTAGGTAGGCATACTGTTTTATGATAACTGTGACTTTACAAAAATGAATAACAGAAAACATAAACTTGGACCACTTACCAGATTCTTTGTCTGTCTCCCCTCCTCCATGATTTGTTTCATCAAAGGCATCCATATCAAACGGGAGGGTTTATAAGTGTTAGTCACATCGCTGCCTGCAGATTTTTCACTCTTCTCAATTTTTGAAACTTCTCCCAAATATGTTGATCGAAGGGATTTTATTTTCAGTTTCGCCTCTGTCACTCCGAAACCTTCGACATTCATGCTTGAGACAATCTCGGCAAGAGCCGAGTCACGAGCCGTTTTTATTTTATAAAAAGGGGAAAATTGATCCCATAGGCATGTATTTTGCTTATACAGTCCTAAAAACTTTATGGTCAACTCGTCACTCCAGCGTGGAGCCATTAAGAAGAATTTCATACACTGTAAGTGGAATTACTTCCAATTAAAAAAAAAATGAGATGTTATCAAGCAAGAGTGTCTGGATTCTGGATTTCAATTTCGCCGCCGCGAACATAAGCAATCATCAGTCAAGTGAGTCAAGCAAGAATCTATAAGATACTGAAGTAGCCTACAACACAGAAGTTCTATTTTGTTCCTTTCTCAGTGACTGAGACTTTATAAGAGTATTATCAAACTACGAACAAATGCCATGCATTATTTTTAAAACTACTAAGTTAGTAGCTACTATTCACTGATTACCTAGGAGAACATAACCTCAAAACTCAACCTGCTTCCAGTTACTTGAAAGACTGATCTCTTTCTCGTTGTTTTGTTCTCATGATGCCAGTGGCTGGCAGGCTGAGTGTTGGTGGAAAGGGGAGCGCAAGTCGATACTCGACTCGACCGGAATACTGTACAGCATGTCAGTAACCTGTTCAAGTCACTGAACTGTATACATAGGCTATAATATCTATAATATAATATATCATAAATACATTACGACGTTCCTTTCAAGTTACATGCTTCTGTAAACTGCTTGAGTGCCTAGTAATATGAAATACGGTAGTAACTTTACTAATACCTGAATCGTAAAAACCAGACCTTATTGTAAATAGAAATACATATTCAAAACGACGATGATTCATAACATAGAGGAGAGGATAGATGAAGCATAATATTATGCCTAAAATATGCTTAACCAATTTATATGACGGTATTATATAAAGGCCTATGCGGTAAGCGTAGCCTATATGCTTATTCATTTTATGATTTGATGAATATTTTTTATGTTTCAAATTAATCATAATTAAGTTAGGTAGCTATACTTAAATAAATGGGATTTTATGTAGGAAATTTCAGTAAAGGAATATTTTATTTAAGAAATAAGTTCTGCCGTTTAAAAAAATCCATAAACTTGAATACGGTATTAAGTTAGTCCTGTAAAAAAAATATACCTACTGTAGATACGCCAATACTAATTAAGCATACAGTATTACAATCATTTCTTTGAAATTACATAATAAAATAATAGTCATATAGACTAATGTGATATCAAAGTTATACAAAAATGTATATAATAGAAATAAAAATCCAAGTATGGTAGGTACCCTTTTTTTAATTGTTTAGGCCTACTTACGACATGTTTCGGCCATGATGTCATTATTATGTAATAATAACTCGATAATTTATTTACTTGATAATGGCATCATGGCCGAAACATGTAGTAAGTAAACAATAAAAAGGGTACCGGTACTTAGATTTATATTTTTTATTTCTATCAAAAGTAGCCCAAATGAAAAAATACAAAAAATATATAATCTATGTTATAGAAGGCCTACACAAAATATACATTGCTATTAATATCATGATATCACTCCATATAGTACCGTACCTATTTGAATGAAATTGATCATAAAGGTACGGTAGTCTACTAGAACATTGATAGGCTTTAACTTATATTCACATAGCTTCGTGACTGTTTCAAAGTAGACTATATTCAATATTCTAGATACGGTACTCAATACTTTTTTCGAAACCAATGTTTTTGAAATAGAGTTTCTAATATTATTGTAAGTAGAAAAAGATAGAGTAGAAACAGGAGGTCACTCCCTCACTCCTCTATGAAAGTGATATCTCTAGTGCGTGTACTGTTTCATATTTTTTCTCATAGGTTGATAATATTCAGATCCAATAATACGTCAAAGATGTTGGGAATGGTCAAGTGCATTATATACATGAAGCTACTGAGTACCGGTAGGCTACTCAATAGACATTCGGCTCCTATTATCTGTAAGCATAATATACAAAAACACAGAATATCGACTCGATTGGCTGTCGAGTCGTGTGTTATTGTATAGGCAATACATGCTTTCACAGACAATACTGTTAAATGCCGCTATAATTTACGCGTCCCGTGTAAATGCATATTAAATAATTATTTCAATACTATAGGATTAGTTGAGCGCTTCTACTATTTTATTTATATATGACTGGATCAGCCATTTGCAGATTTCTAAAATTATTTGAATAATTCAGCCAAATATTCCGGGATGATATTTGTACCTAAGAGGGAAATCATTCACAGAATGTTCTGCCTTCATTAGGATATTGTCATATTTCTCAAAAGAATATTGTTGTTTTAGCCTCTAAATAAATTCTAGTGAAGAGAATGGATATTTGTACTAAAGTTATATGGTAGGTATTAAATCAGTTGCAAATGGAAATAGTATTCTTCAAAAAGTATCTTAATGTCTTTTAAAGTAATGTCATCTGTGAGCTGGATTTTGTTTGATGTATGATTTGATTACCGTAGGTACTGTATTGTTGATTGCAAAATGCTGTCGATTCATTATTGAACAGTAGTTTACTACAACTCATTTTTAATGTTGTGATGTGGAATCAGTAATCCAAACGTAGGCCTACATTGAGAAATTTTATAAATTATTTCAGTGTTCGAAATTCTTCAAAATCTAATTACAGTACCGTATTAATTATTCAGCCAGAAATGTGTGGTTTTTTGAAATTACAATTTATTATCAAATATTTCTATATACTTTTCACCAATTTTATAGAGAGAGATGATTTTTGCCTTCTATATGCAAGGAAGTTTTCCAATGTTAGAGTCCCATTGTATAACATTTCATTTCGTTTTCATACAAACACATATAAATGAATGAAGTTAGTTTCTACCGTAAACAAACTAAAATATAAGATATGCCGATGGATATTTTTTAATTTTTGAAAATCAAAATTATTTTTTAATGAAAAATATAAGTTTTTTGAAAATAAATCACAAATATTTTGCCCGACGATGTAACAATATCGTTTAAATTGGCATTCACTTTGAAATGGAAGAGTCAGTTCTATCATTCATTGATGATTTTACAAGAATTATGTTTAAAATATTACCATAATAGGCTACAAATAAAAATAAATGACATAAGAATCAATACAATGTTCATGTGAAATATAAGGAATGGCTTACTCACCCTAATGACTAAAATTATCACAGTCGGTTGTCCTACTTCACGTCCTTGGCTTTCAATAAATTTGTGTTGAATCCATGATTGAAGCGCATATTGCTCCACTGCTGGAATCCTGATTTGCTGTCACTGACCAGTGACCAGTGAGCAAGCACTAGGCAGGAGAGACCGCTGCCAAGTCTCGTTTCGGTTTCATAACACGTCGTCTCAGGTTTCTGACTGGAGAACAGAGCCTATTAGTCGAGTGTATAGGGCTTCAGAGTGACCTACCTTCCTCCACTAACCCCCACCCGAATAGTCCAACTATTTTTTATTTTCGCACTGCTACAACAGGGGTAGCAACGTTATAAGTGAAATAATACACTGAAGTAAGATTCGTTTTATAAGCTGTCAGAATTCCTTATGATTAACACCCCAGCTTTCATTTAATTAATGTTGTCAGCTTGAAGTGAAACACGTTAAAGAATAAATCAATCAATAATGGATGAAGCCCAAATATTTTTTGACATCAAATCGCTACTTATTCTTGAATCGTTTTGAATTGGAGACAGAAACATTTTATTACAATAACGTGATGGAATCTGAAACTCAAATGTTGCAATTCTATAAAGAATTTTTAAATACTCTCACGATTTAATATTATTATCGAAATTAGCACGGTGAACACTTCTGAATCTTAAATAGTTCAATCTTAAACGAAGCTTACTATGATTAGAGTTGGGTATAAGCCGACTTCTTTAGAGGTACTGAGTTATTGAGCGAAATTTACACCTTCTTTCTTATGTTTATCTAATCTTACAAAGAAAAATGTAAACACTAGAGTACTTAAGAATGTACTTGAGATAGGCCTACATACGTTTTTTTCAATCAAACCACGGGGTAACGGTACTATATCGCTTAAGTATCTTAATTTCAAGTACCTACTGTAGACTAATATATTTTTTATAATAATTGCTCTCATTTCTTTGCGTGTTGATTTTAAGAAACAGGATATCATGTTATCCAATAACTGCCTCAGGCTTTCAATATCTCAAGAGTTTTATTAAAAGTGCAGTTTAATACATTCAAAAACATTAACTGAAAAAGTTGCAAGTGTATTCACTTTGCCAAATGCTAATCTGATAACTTCAAGTACGGTACTGGTATTGGCAAATTTATTAGCTTATGAGTTTTGTAGTTCCACTACTCCAGTGGCGTAGTATGACGGGGGAGGGGGTTTTCAGGTTACAACACCCCTCCCATGAGCCCCAAAAAGAAGACCAAAAATTCAAGGTGCCACAAAAGGAATATATCATCGGTTGTTCAGGGAAAAAATGTTTTTGGTGTATTTCTGACTACAAATTTGGTAATGAGATGCCCCCTGTGGGTTGGGGAGCTTTGAGTCGTACTCAAGAATGTGTTGAAAACAAGAATTCTACCACAGTATCCCTGCTTGTTGTAGGAGGCGACTAAAAGGCACCCCCTTTCCAAAGCCCTTCTTTGCCTTCTTAATATGCTTTGGAACTTTCCATTTCTAGAATGGCACTTTTCCATTGACTCAGCTTTGTGCCATTCTTTATTTCTTTTTCTATCTGTCGGCCTTCCTTGGCCATATTCTCATTTCTTCTTAGGCCAACCCAAGGTGTTATGTGGACCGTGCTGATGGGTGGTACTTTCATATGGTGTCTCTAACGGTGCCTTCAGGATACCAGGTGCCCTCCTGTAGTATTTAGCCTTGCCTGGACATGCGGGGCTCTGTCTGGGTTGACTCCACTCCCCTAGCTGTTCGTGGGAACCACATGAACAAACCAAACCCCAAGGCAACTCCAGATGTTGCCTTGCCTTGAAACCCACGGGATCTGCCCCTTCAGGGCAGTTTCGAAGGGGCAAAGAAAAAAACCCAAGAGACCAGAGATGGGTGAAACTCCAGTCAAAAATGTAGGTTAAGAAGCTGAGTCGAGGGTGACCAGTTGCCCAAGAGGAAATTTGGCGACCCCTCCTTCAGCGGAAGGACCTACAAAAAAAAAAAAAAAACAGGAGTATAAATCACGTAGGTCACGAGTTTGTGGGTGGAGAGGACAAAACTCATCACTGCTCAAAGAAGGGCGGCCATTCAGGCAAAACTTCTTGGAAGAGGTGAGGCTTTTGACCCTGCAAAATTGGAGGGGCAAAAAGAAAAAAAACCAAGAGACCAGAAATGGGTGAAACTCCAGGCAAAAATGTGGCTCAAGAGGCTGAGTCGAGGGTGGCAGGGCGCCCTAGAGGCAGTTTGGCGTCCCCTCCCTGAGCGGAAGGACCTACAAAAAGACCAGGAGTGGAACTAGCATAGGTCCCGAATTTGTGGGTGGAGAGACCAAACCTCACCATTGTTCGAAAAAGGGTGGCCATTCAGGCAAAACTTCCTGGGAGAGGTGAGGCTTTTGACCCTGCAGAGTTTTGGAGGGGTGAAAAGAAAAAACCCAAGAGACCAGAGATTGGTGAAACTCCAGGCACAAATGTGGGTCAAGAGGCTGAGTCAAGTGTGGCCGGGCGCCCTAGAGGCAGTTTGGCAAACCCTTCCTCAGCGGAAGGACCTCCAAAGAAGGCCAGGAGTGGAACTCACGTAGGTCACGAGGAACAATCAGTCTGAATAGACTGCCAAGCATATCACACTGGATTGCGACAAGCAACAAGATGTGATGAATGGGATGGTTCTTGTAAAGGGCAAAGGTGTTGGTTTGCCTAACTAACATACTACTTGAGAACACAATCAGCTTCGGTTGACATGTGGGGTTTGAATCCTTGAATCCATCCCTTCAGAAATAATGATGATAATAATAATAATATAATAATAATAATAATAATATAATAATAATAATAATAATAATAATAATATAATAATAATAATAATAATAATAATAATAATAATGTTGCAAGGATAGTATATTTAGAATTGCAACTGAAGAATGGTATGATAAATGAAACTCCACCATATTATTCATATACACCACCTGCATCTGCTGAGAAAAACCATGTCAAGATCTATTGGGATGCTCAGATGATCACTGATAGGCAGGTCCTACATAACAAGCCTGATATCCTCTTGATGGACATGTTGAGGAAGAAGGCTATCACAATTGATGTTGCGGTACCAGCTGATGAGAATGCTCAAAAGACCCATGGAGAGAAACTCAGGAAATGTCAGGAACTCGCATTCGAACTCAAAGATATGTATGGCTTGCACAAGGTAAAAATATTGCCAATTATTATAACTTTGGGTGGGCTGATACCAAAAACAACAGTGGAATGCTGCAAAATGATTGATGTTTCAGACAATCTAGTAGAAAAGATGCAAAAATCAGTTCTTCTAGATACGGCACATATAGTAGGTCAAACACTGTAATGTACCTGGTAGTTGAAATGTAGGCTGATGAGAACAATCTGAATAATAGAGAAGAATTGGAGGTTGCATGTAAATGCCACTCTTATTTGTATAATCTGCAAAAGCGTGAATAATAATTAAATAATAATAATAATAAATCCCGCAGGGGACAGAATCTATTATTCTGTTTGGGGTGTGGCAATCCCCCGGGGTAACCCTGCAAGTAGTTGATGTAGACTGGCTGGCAACTAACACCGTTGCATCCCAGGTAGTAGGGTGTACAGAGGATATTGAGTACACCTGAAGCATCAACTGCAACAATAGGGGGGTAGGGGTTAACAACCCTTATTCCCGACATCATGCTGTTACAAGTAACAACAGTAGAAGAGCCTGTGACCATCGGCTGCAGTCGGATAGCAGTCAGAGATCAGGTGGAGAGGCCAGGATAGGATCCCGACCCAGATTAAATCAGGAACACCAACAACGCTTTGAGTGGACGGATGACCTTTGCAATGACCTGCTTATCTGCCTGGAGGGTAGTTCTCCTAAGCAAAGAGGATACATGGCACGTTTGCAAAGACGTTGGTTGCAAAAGCACCCAGACCAGCAATTCTGGAGAGACTGAGAGACTATGTGTCCTACTTACAGAAAAGTGGTTATACATCAGTAATACCAGCTCTTGGAAATGAGGAGTTAATAACGCCAGGAGATCAATTGGAAGAGCTGCCCAGATCCAGAATCATTGAGCCCCATTTGAATACAGATTTGAGTGGTAGGAGGAAGAACATCAACCTCAGACTCAATCTGAAGCCACAAGAACTGGCTGAGATGAATCAAAACCTCATAGAGAGACTCCCATACAATGTGGACATACTCACTCTGAATGAAGCTGTCTATCTGATAGTTTTATCCAAGACTGGGCCCAAGCCCAAAGATAATGGCTTCACTGTCAAGGTAAAAATAAGGATAGAACAGCTTCAGAGGAAAATTTTAATAGCCAGACAGCAGACATCTAGAGTTCAGAGTGTGATTGACTTCTTAAGAGCAGGCAGAGTCTTTACACCAAAGATAAGAAGGTTTGCCGGGAAAATAAGGCAGCAGCATCACACTCTGAATGTGAGGATTCTTCTCACAGTAAAGCCAGTAAAGCAGCATTGTGTAGATAGGATACGGGCACTGAAAATGGCTCAGCAGTCACTGAATAAAAGGGTAAAATGGGTTGAGGATAATACTACTTTCAACCTCAACCCTTCCACACTGCTAGGGGAACAAAAAGGTTGAGCCTCCGCTCAAGAAGGATACTCCAGCCTTGGGAGCCTTTGCAGAAATGTGCAGGTTGTTGCAGAATGAGGGGGGGGAAATTGTGCACCAGTCACTGGGGAGGAGGTGAGAAAAGTGACAAGAGGTTTAATAAACTTTTCCTTACCTGTCCATGATGGTATCAATGGATACTGGTGGAAGCATCTACCTTGTACCCACCATCACTTGGCCAGAATTTCCACAATTTATTTGTGTGATCATCACCCGATCCCAAGTTGGCTGGTGGAAGGTAGAACAATTCTCTTGACCAAGAAGGGCGATTTGTCCAACCCGGGCAATTATAGACCAATCACCTGTCTGAATGTCTGCTACAAGATCCTTACAAGGATCATTAGTGATCGAATATTGCAGCACATTCGGCCAGTGTGGCGGCAGTGTTATGAACAAAGGGGCAGCAAAAAGGACATGGCAGGCTGTAAAGAAAATCTTATTGCTGATCGATGCATTATGCAAGATGCAGTGCAATACAAATGCAACCTTTCCATGACCTGGATTGATTATAGGAAGGCATTTGATAGCACATCACATCAACTTATTGTGCACCTTTTGCAATATCTTTCTGTATCACCAGACATATAAAATGCTTGCAGGACCTGTTTCTCCTTAGGAAGAACCGGTTTGTGATCAAGTCACGACAGAGAGTGGTGTCACTCTCTGCAATTTGAAAGTCTCTATGTTAAAGTTGTCATGAAAAATCGATTTTATAGTTCTAGCTTCTTACCTCATGCCTATGGAAAAATGCATCAGAAATCATGCAGGGTTTTCTTTGGAGGGCGCTGGAGAACTCATTTTTTGACATACAGTGCATGAAGATATATTGTTCCAATGTTGAAAAAACGCTCTAAATTTCATAGATTTAAAATTCCTCTATATCTCTTGCAGAAAAAAGTTACTGTATAATGGAATAAAATTTGAACAAATTTATAAAAAAGTTTTTTTTTGGCTTTTGAAGGTTATAACTAAGAAAATATGTGTATGTTGTCTGTGTAGCTTATGGGAGTTGTCGATGTAGCCTGTCTTCAACTGCTGACTCATGAATTCAAATGATGTATTTGTTTCTTCCAGAGATCTTCGATTACAGTACTCCCTTTAAGGAATTGAGCAGATGTTAATTTGAGACTTGGAAATTTCTTTTGATTGGCTTTGATTGTTCAGCCAAAGAGGCCTTATCACATGGTTTGGCGTCTTTGCATTCCATAGATTAATTGTTTGTTCCTGCATTTATTATTACTTTGCCTGGTAGACTTGTTTGACGATTCAAAAATCCACTCACGTCCTAGATTTTTCCTCCATGGATTATTTCCACTACAGAATTTTGTTTTTCTCCTCTATTCAGTAATCAATTTATTCCGTGCAGCAAAGAATGACCTATTATGAGGGGACAGTCTTTGTTTACATTCCCGTTTGCCTGTTCATGAATTGTTTTTTTTTCTGGAATATATTCCTTTTGTTTGTCTACATGCAGGTGAGGTCGGTTTGCAGTGCAAGTGGATTTTCTGTCAACATCAACCAGTAAGTAATTGCTGATCTGTACTTTAGCTGGTTTCAACTCATCTATTATGGTTCTTGTGTAGTGTCTTTTGCCTTCCTTCTGACAGGACAGGTGGAATCCGGATGCATACCCTGTGAGAAGTCATGTATTATATCCTCCAATCTGTAGATTGTGTCTGTCTTTCTCTCTATCCATTTTCAGTGATTTAATCTCCTCTTTACTCGGACATATACCGGTATCGGTTATGATTGTATTGGAAGAGAAAATAACAATTTATTGTCTGTCTTTCTCTCTATCCATTTTCAGTGATTTAATCTCCTCTTTACTCGGACATATACCGGTATCGGTTATGATTGTAGTTACAAGCAAAGCACGATAGTTTCAACATACACAAAAAAGTTAAGGAACTCACTGGTACTGGTAAACAGAAGCAACTCAATATATTATATGATAACAAGGGGAAAATAGTGGCAGAAATAGAACAAAAGCTAGAAATATGGAAAAGCTACGTTGCACAACTCTTCAAAGACGAGAGAAAACAAATTGATCTTGAAAATATGGAAGGAGAGTTGGGCCCTGACATAATTAAAGATGAAGTGGTATATGCAATTAACACAATGAAACCCAGAAAGGCATCAGGTCCCGACCAACTGCCAGTAGAAATCCTTAAATTGATAGAGGAGGATCAGATTCATATCCTGTTAGAACTAATGAACGAAGTATATAGGACAGGAAGGATACCAAAAGAATGGTTGTTATCAACTTTTGTAGCCCTTCCAAAAAAGAAGAGTGCCAAGCATTGCAATGACTACCGAACCATAAGCCTTATGTGTCACATATTAAAAATCATGTTGAAGGTTATCCATAATAGAATATACAAGAAATTGGATGAATGCATCAGCAATACGCAGTTTGGATTCCGTAAAGGACTAGGAACAAGGGAAGCTCTGTTTGCACTCAATGTCTTATCACAAAGATGTCTGGATATGAATCAAGACCTACACGTATGCTTCATAGACTACCACAAAGCTTTTGATAGAGTTAGGCATGACCAACTCATGGAAACCCTAATAAAGAGGAGAATAGACCACAGAGACATAAGAATTATTTCCAACCTCTACTATAGTCAAAAAGCAGCAGTACGAGTAGAGAATGTAACATCGGAAGAAATTGAAATACAGAGAGGGGTTCGTCAAGGATGTATACTGTCACCAATCCTCTTCAATCTCTACTCTGAAGATATAGTAGATAAAGCACTTGTTGATCAAGACATAGGCATTAAAATCAATGGTACGGCAATAAATAATCTGCGATATGCTGACGATACAGTTATTTTAGCTGGAACACATGAAGAACTACAGACACTACTTGATAGAATTGTCGCAGTAAGTAAAGAATATGGGCTGTCACTGAACATAAACAAAACAAAGTACATGCTAATCACAAAAGCAACGCAAGACAATCCTATGGTATATGTAGAAAACCAACCTATTGAGAGAGTAAGAGAATATAAATACCTAGGAACAACCCTCAATGCAAACAATGACAGTACCCAAGAAATACGAATCAGAGTCGAACAGGCCAGAAGTGTATTTACAAGAATGAAGAAGCTTTTCTGTTGCCGAGATCTAAACCTTGATTTGAAGATAAGAATGATGAGGTGCTATGTGTTATCTGTTTTGTACTACGGCATGGAAGCCTGGACGCTGAAGGAGATTGATGTGAGGAGATTGGAGGCATTTGAGCTATGGATGTATCGAAGAATACTACGGATTTCATGGGTGGAGAGAGTGACCAATGTAGAAGTGATGAGACGCATACGCAAGGAAAAAGAAGTAATTATGACAATTAAGAGAAGAAAACTGCTATACATGGGACATGTTATGAGAGGAGAAAAATATCAATTGCTTCAAGTTATTATGCAGGGGAAAGTCCAAGGAAAGAGATCCGTAGGAAGGAGACGAAACTCATGGCTGAAGAACCTTCGGGATTGGTTTGGATGCAGCAATAATGACCTATTTCGATCTGCGGTCTCAAAAGTAAAAATCGCCTTGATGATTGCCAACCTTCGAAACGGAGACGGCACCTAAAGAAGAAGAGTCATTAAAAATTATTGGATAGTACCAACAGGCAAAGCCTGAGATTTGCAATATTTTTTATTTAAAACGTGGAATAGTTTTGCAAGCAGCTGTAATTTTAGTGCATTAACCTTATTATTACAATTTAACGTATCTTTTTCTTATTGTTGATCACCATCAAAATCTTCTAAGTCATTTATTTATCAGTCACAAATTACAACAATGCTACAATACGGTGTCATGGAAGTGGTGTGAATTTATTTAGGTAAGATGCTTTACTTTATACAATTATGTTTTGAAAGTTTATATTTGTTTTCACATATTGTCAATTGGTTCAGTTAAACTTATGATTTGGGAAACTGTAATGTTACAATTAAAGTTACTTTGAGGTTAGCTATAATGCTGCAGTGTGTGTTTTTAGCTTATGTCTCTCAACTACAATTTTTAATGTTCTAATTCTAATCAATGATTATTGAAATACTTAAATTATCAAGCAAATCGCAGGACATAAGTTACACTAGGGACACCAGACTTTGGCGACTAGCTAGAGTCTCACTGGGGTCGTAAGTCCGCCGGCAACCGCTGAGTAAGTAATGGTTTCCAGCTTCCTTAACATAAGAAGTCAAGAAGCAGATTTGTGCCTGATTATAAGCTTAATGTCATTAAGACAAAGTGCCTATTACCTTGGCTTGTGATTTCAAGTTAAACTGCACTAGACAGAGCTAAAAAAAGAACCAATAGGCAATAACAGCAAAACTAGACATAAATAATTTATTTAATTGTCTAGTAGCTTATTAACAAGTTTAGAAGAATGAAAAAGGTTAATTCTAGATCCACTTTCCTAATTATAAGATACTAGGATAATATAAATTCATTTGGTTCTTGATTGCTCTATGTCAAACCCATTGGTGTACCGTTCTTACTTTTCCTATATGGAAGGGACGTAGTCAGGATTAGGTGGACCAATATCAAATTCAAATTTATTCAAGTACGGTAAGTTACAATACATTCTTGTTTATACACGAATCTACAATAAATTACAGTACAACAGTCAATTATGCAACAAATTCACATATTATGAAAACTTATAAAATTACAATGAAGATTGAATGCAACATTAGAATATTGATAATATAGTATTGTAATGTAACTACATAAATCAGCGGTGTTTCAACAATGAATAAATGATAAATTCAATGAATAAATATACACCCCACTATAAATTATATGTGTAATATAAGTAATTATATATACGTAATTAGTTGCTTATTGCGTGTTATAAACTTATAATTATTATTATTTACAAACTTCATTCACTGATATGGGATTAAAGTTTTTTATAATAAAATTTGTAATAATTTATAATACAAACAAAATTATGAAATTAGTAGATAAATAATATTAATGTTCTATTAAGGATAATAATAAGAAAGGTTATTTTTAGAAAAAATGAAAAGCAGTAAAGAGAAGAATGAAGAATAAATAGCTTCAATATTTACAGTCTAACTAAATTCTTACAATTTTCCACTCCAATATTAACCAACCAGGAAAATAAACTTTTGTTGAACCTGTGTCTATTGAATTCTTCCCTAATGTAACTTGGTATTGAATTGTAAATTTTTGGTCCCAAATATATGTAGGCTAGTTTCTTTGTCCAAATGTAGTGTTCATCCTTGGTACTATTGAATGCGTGTTTCTCTGCCTTGTTTGATGGTTATGATCTGCCAGTCTTATGTGTTCGTTGTTTCTCCTCATTCGCGTGATGATAGCCTGGATGTAGAGTTGTCTTACACTCAGTACTTTACTGTCCTTGAAAAGAATGTTCGTGGGGAATTGATTCTCCTTGAAGCCTATTATTTTTAGTATTCGTTTTTGAAGTTTATAGAGAGGTTCAAGATGTATAAAATTCGTAGCTCCCCAGATAATTATGACGTATCTTAAAATTGATTGCACTAAAGAAAAATAAACAGTTTTTAATGTCTCATAGTTGAGGATTTTACGGAGTTGACAGAATTTGTAGAGAAGCTTTCTTATCCGGGTGATTGATAGATTAATGTGCTTGTCCCATTTGAATTTGTTGTCCACTATTGTTCCTAAATATTTTATTTCATTGACTTGTTGAATTGAAGGGCAATCACACGGGTTTTTGGTGCTTCCACAGTGATGCAGGATTATTGAAGAATCCGGTGGTCTCGTCTTTTCTGTCAGAGAAAAGGCTAAAAATTTCGTTTTTGTTGCATTTACTGTAAGCAAATTTTCTCTTAACCATTTATCGACTTTCATCAATTCTTCCTGTGCTAGATTAAAAACTTCCTCCCAGGTGTTTCCTTCAAATAGTATACACGTATCATCAGCAAAAGCTATTACTCTTCCTCTTATCTTAATTGAACATAGCTCATTTGCATATGCCAAATACAGAATTGGCCCAAGAACTGTCCCTTGGGGAATCCCAAACTTCATCGTTTCCTCTGAACTGAGATGTTCTTCAACTTTGACTTTCTGACGCCGGTCACAGAGGAATGATCTAAACCATTTCAGAGGAACTCCTCCAATTCCCATGGCTTCTAATTTCTTCAGCAGCAAACTGTGATTAACAGTGTCTAAAGCTTTTGCCAGGTCCAGGAACATTGCTGCACATTTTTTTGTTATTTTCTAGCTTATCTGTGACAAAATTTGACAATTCTAATACCGCATCTTCTGCTCTCCTCCCCTCACGAAAGCCAAATTGATTCCTAGATAGTAAGTTGTTTTTTCCATGTAATCCACAAGACGTTTCTTTACCAGTTTTTCCAAAATCTTAGAGATATTGCTTATAAGTGAAATAGGCCTGTAATTGGTGGCATTTGTTTTGTCGCCTCCTTTATGTAATGGTCTAACACATGTCTCTTTCATAGCTTTTGGAAAAATTCCTTTCGACAGACTTTAATTAAATATGTGAATTAATGGTTTTACAATTACATTTTTCATCGACTTCAATGTTATATTATTGATTCCATCAAGTCCTGGAGCACTGTCATTTGGCAAACTACTAATAGCTTCAAGAAGCTCATCTTCAGTTACTGGGTGAAAGTAGATGGAGTGTAGAGTTCTTGTAACAGGTTTATATTGGGATATGATTTGGTCTAGTGGTTTTCTTATTGAATCGGGTATTGTCTCCGCCATTTCTTCACCTACATTTGTGAAAAAGTTAATCATGTGGTTGAGCACAGTTTCTGGATTTTCCTTTAGATTGAAAATTCTATCATCTATTTTAATAGCATTCAATTTCATTTTTGTTTTTGATTTAGAGTCAGTAGCATCTTTGATTACTTTCCACCTTTTTTTATTATCCTTTCCAGCTTCATACAATTTCTCTCTATAGTATTGGTCCTTTGTTTCATGAATTAGAGCTGTGAGTGTATTCCTATACCGACGATAGAAGTTGGTTAAGTTAATGTTGTTTGGGTCTTCCTTTCTTCTTTTGTCGAGTAGATTTCTGGTTCTTATTGCTGCTACTATACCTCTGGTGATCCATGGTTTGATGGGTTTGTACTTCTTCTGCCGCCGATGCTGCTTGATATTATTTTGTATATGTTGTCTCAGAGTTGATAAGAAGGTGTCATAAGATGTATCTGGATTATTATCTTCTAAAACATGAATTCACTCCTCATTCATTCTTCAAGCTATTAATGTCTATTTTCTCGTTTATTTCATGTGTTCCAGTTTCATTTGCACTATTTCTTGAAATATGTTGCACTCCTAGAATTGTGGTGAAGTGGTCGGTTATTGTTGATTCATAAATGATTGGAAAAAGACTATCTCTGGAGTTGGTAGCAATGTGATCTATGCAAGAAGCAGTTTCTGTTATAGTTGAAGGACGGTGATCTATATATTGCAAGGATGTTCCACTTTTTGTCTGCTGCATCCAACCGAATATGTAGGACATTTGCCTGGTTAATCCGTAGCTCAACACATTGTATATTTATACTATCTTTAACATAAACAACTACACCATCATTTTGTAATGGGTTGTTTATGGTGGAAAATACATCATATCCTCGAATGGACTGGAGTACAAATTCAGTCCTAATCCAGCATTCGGTTAGAATAATAACATCAAAAGAAAAATTAATGTCGCACAGTTGAATCATCAGCTCATCAAAATTTCTTCTGATACTCCTTATATTGAGACAGAAGATGCTCAAATCACAAGAACTCAATGCTGCACAAAGTTGTTGACTGTTGTTGATCACTTCATCATTTATTTCTTCAAAATAATCAAGATCCTCGAAGCTGAGCAAATTTGATAAGTTGTTGTTACTCATTATTTAAACTCTCATTAATCCTTTCCATGTTTCTTTCATTCCAGCTTAAGAGAAATTCTCCACTAACATCCTTTAGTTTTCGAATTAGGGTCAGCACTAAATCTTCTTGCCCTGTTGTGATATATCTGAAGGTTTGTGTGTGTCTGCTCATTGCTACTATTACATGTTGTGTGCTGTTATATATTCCAAGTTGTTTTTTATTGTTCCTTATGAGAACTACATTCTTGTGAGTTAAACCCTGTGCTTCATGAATTGTATGGACTTTAATTGAAGGGTGAAGTTTTGATTGCAGCTCTTCTAGCACTGTTTTCTTCTCGAGCTGAGTGAATGTAAGAATCAGAGTGTTGGGTTCAAGTGGTCCAAGTTCTCCATTTGTTATTGGAGGTCTGACGGATAACAGGACCTCATTTTTCGTACCAATGTCCTGGTAGTAGCTGGAAAGGATGTAGCAGACGTCTATTGGACACCTTCTAGTTACTGTTTGATGGATTCTCTTCTCACAGAGAGGAGATGAAATGTGTGACCATTCAGCTGTTAATTTACTTCTCTCTATGTAAGGTATTTGGTTTGAATCTCCTAGCAGAATAATCTCAGAAGCACTAGCGAGAGATGAGACAAATCCCACGAAACCTGCATGCATTAATACTGCTTCATCTATGAATACACGTTTGTACTGCTTTTTTGATCCGTTTATTATAAAAGATGAAACTGTTCTATAATCCTGTTTAATTATTCTTTCATATTTATTTTTGTGAATTCTATTCACCTCTTGCCTAATTTCATTTATTCCAGCTCTTGTCTGACACAAAATGAGATCTTTACCTGGTGTATGTTGCTGAAGGATAAAGTGAGTTTTACCACACCCTGGAACTCCATCCATCCAAGTTATTTTTGGCATCTTACAATTTGTGATGTCAACTTTTAGAATATTCTTCAGTAGCTCAGCATTCAGCATGATTTGGGTGTCTCTACTGACTACAATATACTTTTCCTTAGTTAAGAATGACTTTGTTGTTTCATTGTAGGGTACGTATTTTCCTTCATTTTCAAAACAGAAGCCCATTCGATATGTAGTGGATGTCGGCCACAGGAAAGTCTTAAGTCGATTGTCGTAGATGTTCATCTCGTTTCGCCTTATCTCTTGAATACATACTGCTGAAGAAGAGATATTACTACTCAGTGATGATAGTACGTTCCCCTATATAAATCCGCATTCAGAACATCATACTGTTGAATAAAGTTACTGAGTTCTATCATACTGTTCAAATAAGCATAGAGAATAGAATCATACGGTAGGTATTCTTTTGGACAATCTTCAGAGCCATCGTTTTCATGTGGTATATCCAAAAAATTTAGATTGTTTATTCCTCTGTAATAGAATACATAATTCAGGTTTTTAGTTTTAATTACTAAACTTAGAATGTCCAAGCATGTAAATTCGGAGTCAATATCAAAAGAATCTATTCCAATCGTAATGTTGTTTGTGCAAGTACAATAGACAATACACGATAATGATATTTATTTATTCATTCATGGAGACAACAGGTAAAAAACCCATTTTGCCTTTTTCACACAATACTATAATTTTCAACATCAATTTTGAAAAAAGAAGAAATTTTAAACTTAGCTAATTAAAAAATTATAAAAATGAAATAATATGAAAAATAGTAATGTATATTTATATATATGTTCTTTTTCGAGAACAGATAAACAGAAACTTTTCAAATTTGGTAGATACGATCAGCTAAGGTGTATTAGAAGGGTCTTGAACTAAAATCCCTAGAAAATTACTTCCGACTTGGAGGAATGAGCAGAGAAAGTGAGGGAGACCAGCCAATTACAGTGATGAATAAAGTCATGGAAAGAAGCACAGTTGCTAATTTGTCGATTAGATCCAGAGAATGAGAATCAATCACTAGAGACTGCAGAACGCTAGCATGACGGCATCGCAGCCGCTGTATCCCTACTTTTCTCTGCTCCGCATACCCCTCCAAGTCACAAATTATCTTGTATGGACTCAAAAGTATAATTATTAAGATACGTCCAAAAAGGCGGGTTTCAGCGTTTTCCAGCATCTTTCCGCTGAGTTGTGAAAAAAAATAATGTTGTAGATAGATAGAATTCCTTTTATTTACACTTTACAATTCAATTTCAAAAGTGATGTGGGAATGTGATCCTCCTCTCCCACTCAACCCACAAAGATCTTGTAGTGAGAAGACCTCGAATTATAACGAAATTGACTCCAAAAATCATCGGGTTTTCAGTGTTTTGCGACATTTTTCTGCGTTCATCAGTTTTTTTGAGGAAAACATAGAATATTCAAAATTTAATTCAGAAGTTCAGCTGAGGTATGAAAATGTTGTTTTAGAAAGGCTGTTGTTTTGAAATGACACTTAAGATGTGTCCAAAATATGCGGATTTCAGCGTTTAATATTTATAAATTTTCTGCGTTTTATCAGATTTAAAAAAAATTAATTAACAGTACTACGAGTAGATGTTTCCCCATCTACCTTCCCAATGGACAGTCCTCCTACTGCTGTAATGCCCTTTTCCTAGCTCTAGGCTTGCGGCTATCAGCTATAGTTCTCAAATTCAAAACGTAGCGGTCTCTCTAACCGATGGTTTCTGATAGTGTAGTGTGAAATGAGGTCCTGCTGACCGAGGCTTTCTGTTAGTTTTTGAACTGGTTATTTCTTATTCTCATTTATATCACATTGCTGTATCCAGAAGAAGTTGTTTCCTGAATCTAGTTTTGATAGATCATTGAACTTCCAAGAATACGATTTTCTCATGTTAATATCACGTTTTAGAAGATAATAAATGTAGTTTTACCCACGAATTTTGATAAGGCAAAAAAGACAATGAATGTGATGGTAATGTGCATAATAGAGTACAGCTATTTTCTTCTGCTCGTTGCAATAAAGCAAATATTTCATCCAGAAAATTTCCGTTTTAAAATGTTTACTAGAATAATAGATTTTCTCATTTTCTACCCGTATACAGAAAAGTGTTACTTATCCTTGTAATATCATTGAACTTGTTGCAATGAAAAACTTACAACATTAGTTGATTATTATATAAGGTTAAATTATTCTCACTTCAAGTTAAATTAATTCAACCCCCTCAATTCATTCATAACTATTAATAAATCATTGTTATAATTGCTAAAAATTATTATTATTATTATCATCAATTGCTTGACACTTAGAAGTCATATAATCATTCTATCAAGACACTTGTTATGAACTAAAATATCACAATAAAACTTGAGTGGCGCAAAAGTCACTGAATTTTTTATTTCAGAACGTTTTAGACATACTTCTATCAAAATACGGGAAGGTAACAGTTTTGGGCTAGGCCTGTTGGTCCTTTTCTGATCATATATATTTGATTTGTGTATTATGAAATGTGAATAAATAAATTAATAATACTAGAAAAGATTCATTGTAATAAAAAAAATTCTCCGCCCTCATTAATTTATTCATCTTCACCTGCTACAGAAATTATTTATTATTACTATCAACATCACGATCTAAACTTTTGTACTACGTCTTGCTGTTACTTCTTCCTTCTAACTGTCGAGTTACTTTTGCTCCACTCTGTATTTAGCTGTGTCTAGTTTCATTGTGGTATTTTAGTTCTTGTCTACGTTTATGACATGTATGCTGATGGAATATATTACTGCCAAGGGTCAGGCAACAATATTGTATCAATGATTTCAATAAATAAGTTGAGGAAGTTGAATAAGGAAACACTCTGAGACTCTGTACCCCTGTACCCCTGTACCCCTGTACCTCTGTACCTCTGTACTACTGTACCCCTTGTGCATTTTTAAACCTTCATTTCCCTTCAATCTCTCTCCACATCTTTTCCTTGATTTAGGAAATTGGGGAAATAGAAGAGTTCAGTTTAAACTTGAAGTTTAGCTTATTAGTTTTTGAGCCCAAGTACCTCACAGTACGCAAGTACCGCTCACCCCATTTCTTTTCCAATTTCGCTACCCCTCCTTGTCTCCTCGCGCCTTTTCCCATTCTCCCTGCAACCCCCTCCACCCATCGTAAGGCAGTTAGCGCATGACTGTTGTTTTTGGCTGGCTCTTGTAGGATGGAGTGGAGCGTCGGAGTGGCAGTGAGCAAGCAAGCGCCGAGGAGAGAGCAGCGTCGCCGTCTTCTCAGTCCAATCCGGCTTCCTCTTGTGACGAGAGCCAGAAGCGTCTGACCACGCCGCTCCTCAAACCTATCTACCGGTCGGATATTGCTCTTCTTAAATTGATACTTTGAGTACGTAGATACCAGTTGCTGCTTGTTTATGCATTATGACTTTCCTCGTTTTAATTAGAAAAATAATAAAACAGATTAAGATGCATGTCTATGTCACTTCTTTAATTTTATATGTTGATTATAAGTAGATATCAGACGCTTGTAAATGCAAGATGGCTTTTACCGGTTGATTAAAAAAAATCCCTGAAAAAAATATGACTGTTCAAGAAACGAATTAAAAAAGATGCCTGTTTGAAAAAAATATGCCGGAAATAAATTCGCACTTCTTTATTATTTGATCCGTGTTTACTCAACCTAGAAGCCTTACTTTCATCTCAAGTCTCACAAACATCGCTTCCGTGAAATATCGTCATTCATAATAATTCTGCATTAATCCAAACTCCTAATCAATTATTCAGAAAAATTTATGGCTACTTTATTTGTCACAGAATAACCTTCAGTTCAATTGAATTCATTCACATGTACAATATTGTTGGATGGGTTGGAGAAACTTCTCATTAAGCTAATAAATTTGCTATTATAGACTATTTATATAAATATTTATCACTTGCCTGAGATCAGTGATAAACAATATGTCAGTGATAAGCAATAAGTTCAGTGATGAAGGAACAGTGTCAGCCGTACCCAAACACTGACAGTTCCTTGTGATAATATTTGTATCAAGATACGAGCTACAGGACGGTGGTAGAGATCACCTATACGTGAACTGTGATACAGTCATGTTCTAAGATGCAGACAGTGACAGCTTTGCATACTGTGTTAATGAACTGTGAATATTAGAGAACTGTGTTGTAAGTGATAAATAATAAATCTTTATATCGGCCATCTGAAGACTTATCAGTTGATCGAATAATTATTGCCTGTAGTAGAGTTAATCATCTTCAGTATTACTTAGTGAGTCAATTCTTTCATTTATTTAGTGTAGATTATAATAAAGTGCAATTATTATAACTTCAAATGTTTGTCAGCTCATTCTATAGTTTGGGAACCCACAAGAACTAGTTTAGAAGAGTGAAAATCCATAATATTATATAAACCTAAATCATTTATTTACTTTTTCATCCATAAAAAATTATTAGTTAATTCAACATAACCTACATTTAATATAAACATGGACTTGACTGATAATGAAAAAATATGATTAGCTTGAATAGGTATGGATATTTTTGAATTAAAGAATTAATGAAATGTACTTTTGTGTTGTGATTTAAATTTTACACTTTTTAATAATACAAAATCATATTAATCACAAGATATTCAAATGAGGTGCACGGTTGGCTATTTGTTTGCTGTATTTCTATCATTGCACCCAAATCAAAGTTTCATCAAAAATGAAAAATCGAAAAATGTCTTCTGAAATCGATGGAATAAGCCAGTTAACTCTTCATCTTTTGCAGCTGTATTTATAAGCTATTTTAAAAGTACTGTAATTCACTCCCTCTCAACATTCACCATGTCCCTTCAATGTGTTAGTTAATCCTATTAGGTATATAAAGCGAGCAATTTCTGTATTTATGTATTTATTTGGTTATTTATTTATGTATGTATTTATGTATGTCCAACGGATCTCAAAAATGGCTCTAACGATTTTGATGAAATTTGCAATATAGGAGATTTATTATATAAAAATTCGATTGCACTAAGTCTCATCCCTGGGAAAACTCGCTGAAGGACAAAAAATGATAATAATTATTCATCCTTGGAAAAACAGCAGATAATTTCGTCGTCTGTCGATAATGGAAGTGAGTGAGCGAGTGCATAGACTGAGACAAAATTATGACTCAGCTGTTGAACTATTGTAGGCTAATCATTCGATCAGGTACTTAGGCCCGCCGCAAATTAGAACAACGCTAATCCACGAAAAGCAACCCACGCCGTGGGATATTTTGTAAACCATCGCTATAGAATTATTCATAATCAATCAGCTGACAAGTGGATTATTCATTGCATGTATTACACAGATGCCTAGAGAAGCCTGGCAATGGTTTACAAAACATCCCACGGCATGGGTTGCTTTTCGTGGATTAGCGTGCGTCTACTTTGCGGCGGGCCTTAGTGTCGGTTGCACCAAAGCCGGTTAAATTTTAATACTGATTAATTCCAGGAGAACCAATCAGTCTTTTTAAAATGGTCTTCTATTATTTGGTACACGTGGAATTAATCAGGATTAAAATTTAACCGGCTTTTGTGCAACCAGGCGCCTTTGTGAGAGAGATTTTCGCATTCCTCTGGGAATTTCAATCCACTGTGATTAGATAGAACCTTTCTGTATAAACTATAAATATATTATAATCTCCTCTTTTGTAATAAATCTTCTATGATTTTATACACCAGAGCGAAGCTCGGTCCCCCGATATTTTATTTGAAACGTTCAAAATAATTCTTCTTGTTCGAGTTGTACATACGTTCTATGATAGTGACGCAAATATTGAAACTTGCACCAACAAAACTCCCAAGTCCAAAAATTCATAATCTTATACACAGGCTGAGCATATTGACGCCAAAATTAGTTTCTGGTATCGTTCAAAACGTCTTTAGAAGCTCAATTCCTGTCATATTTTTTGAGTGTCAATTACTACTTCCAACTAATATGAGATTGATAATTATCACATCTAGATTCTCCGCTCTCCTGCAAAGCAATATGGAATGGAATTGTTCTGACAACATTATTTCTTTTGAATATATGTGTTATCATCCCATTTTGCATTCAGTTTCACGCAGAATAACCTATAGGATAACAATTTTGAAAATAGAACTTGATTTTGGATTTTGTTGTGTAATTAATTTTATTTTGTTTTGTAATTTCAATAAAATTTCAATGTCAATTGTACAGCAGAAGACGTTTTTGAAAGAAAATACCTCAGGTTGTCGAATAAAAGGTTTACATTTGTTCAAAAACTTTCCAACAACAGGAAAGTACCAAATAATCCATTGCATAGTTTTCTTTTGGTTCTTCTAAATGGATGAACTAATTTGTTTTGGTGTGTTGCAGGACAGTGTTTGTGCTGCAGTGATGTCGGACGATAGTCTGAACGACCTTCTGCTGGACCGCATCCGGCTGTGTGCGTTGCGACCCGCAGACAATGCGGATCTGCTGCGTTCGTCCGCCGCTCGGCTGCACAGCAGGGCTGCCTCGCAGGGTATGTATACTAACTTCAATAGTAGGCCTACCCATTCATAACCATATTTACTCACTATAGTCGGTCTGGGATCCGAGAGACGATGCAAACAAACATGCACGTCATGTCAGAGTGGATCTTGTCGCAGCAAGTTGTACTTTTGGTGTTGGTGATTTTCATTTCTATTCATGTTGATCAAGTTGTATAGTCTTCTATTTAATATCAAGTTGTATATTTCATGGAAATGGAACAATACATCTTATTAGATTTTGAAGACCGATTCACTGGAGCCTCCCAACATCTTTCTCATTAAACCAAATCTAACTCGACTAGATGTGATTGTAGACTGAACTGAATAATCACAGTTCTTTATTAAATGTGAATGAAAGCATTGTGAATTGGTATTAACGAGTTCAGCAATAATTAACAGTAAATATGAGTCATCACTTTATAAACACACAAGCGCAAACTTTGTGATACGGTTGGCTCTTTTTTCGTTAAACTGAGTATAGCTTTTCACTGCTTTCAACTCGTCCTTACAAATTGCATAAACCCACCTGTGCGACATTGTCATTCTTCCTGGTAATGGGCATATTATTAGAGGTGGCAATACAGTCTAGCCAGCTGACAACTGATTCTAGATATACTTTTGCATTGTTGTTTACTCGTTAGGCATTGAATTCAATCAGAGTTGGCTAAGACTAGACATATTATTCTCCAGCCCACAAAATATAATTCTCTTTCGTGTTTATTAGATACAAAAAGACTGAAATAATGCGGAAACTTGATGTCTGTTGAAAACTGGAAACTGGATGTTTCCAGAAACCGGAAACTGGATGTTTCTTGTGTGATATACACTTTTTCTGGTTGTGATTTTACACTTCAATATGAAACTTAAATCATGCATAACTCAAATCTGAGTTCAGAATTCATCGCACTTCAGTTAGAATTCCAGCAGCCAAGATTGACGATCTTGAATCAGATGTTCATGTGTATTTGGCGATATGTTAATTTCGGATTAAGATTCATCTTGTTTGGTAGGAGTTGGTTGCATTGAATGCCATGTTTCGATGAATTTCTGGATCGCTGGGACAGTATTGCCAATACCATTGGCTCTTTTTTCAAGCTCACACGTTTTCAATATGCCAATGTCTGAATATTCCGTTAAGAAGCAATGTCTTCCTGATCAACAGAGTATTCACTTATTAGGTAGCAGCGTTTGAGTGAATTAAGTAGTTATTGATCCCTGTTAGTGCAACCCAAGTCCTGATTTGCATCAAACAAGATTAAGTCCGATTCAGGAATAGCACGATCTAGTAGGTAAGATTGATCACTCACAGAAAAATCCTGGTACCCATAAGCTAGCTGCAGCTGAACCATCTACATTATATAGATTCATTCATTAGTATTTAAGTAAGTCATAATGTTATGCCAATATTGTAATGGTTATCGCGTTT
Source organism: Nilaparvata lugens (assembly GCF_014356525.2). Lineage (NCBI taxonomy): Eukaryota > Metazoa > Arthropoda > Insecta > Hemiptera > Delphacidae > Nilaparvata > Nilaparvata lugens. Next base: position 65,258,603 of record NC_052505.1, read on the forward strand.
GATGCAAAACACCATTATAGTAATGATTATAGAACGAAAATCAAAAGTTAAATGTTGTAAATCACACCGAAGACTTCTGCTACTGCAAATATTGACAACAGGGTTAACAGCTAGATGGAAATTCGATACTATCCAAAAATATTTGCTATCCTGGGAATCTAACCCGGTACCTCCTAATTGCTAGTCAGGTATGCTCACCCTTACACCAAACTGAAAATCTCTGCAAAGCAGCGCTCATTTTATATTAGGCTGCAGCGGCCAGGCAGTCTACAGATGAAAATTGATGAGAAATTGCATTAATTCAAATGCAAATCTCAAAGGCTTGATTAGCAATCTTACAGATTGTCAGTTTGGTGTAAGGGTGGGCATGCCTGACTAGCAAGTAGGAGGTACCGGGTTCGATTCCCGGGTTGGTAAATAATTTTTGGACAGTAGCTCTCATCGAATTTCCATCTAGCTGTTAACTCTGTTGTCAATATTTGCAAAAGCAGAAGTCTTCGGGGTGGTTCACAGAATTTAACTTTTAAAGAAGCACTTCTCATTTTGACATAGTAATAGAAGGGTTTATTTTGGTTCGCAATAATTTCTGTGATGTTTTCTCGTTTGTTTTCTACGTCATATTGACTCGGTAATTTGACATAATATTTTTGTTTGCAATAATAATTTCTTTGCAGTTCCTTCGTAAGTTTTCTGTGATATTGACGTAGTTATTTAATATTTTATTTAGGTTCACAATTTGTTTTGTCATGTAACAGTTATGAAGTTATCATCCGTCATATAAATCTCTCCTAACCACCACTCTTTTCTTGCGCGAGCGACAGCGTTTCAATTTCAATGACACGCTCTGGTGTCACACCAATTTGTCCTGTCATCTATTTTTAAAAGACATAAACTTATTTGTACCGGAACTTGGTTTCGATTCATGCTCTACTGGAGTTTTAGTTGGCTAGTCCCCACTATCAACTTGGAAGTTTTTATTTTCTGTAATGTTTGCTTCTAGATGTGAATGGAGATATGTATAACTGTCTATGTATGTGTTGAAACGACATCCTACCATTTCCATTTTTTAGTGTTTGAATTGCGTGACCGCGACATGAATGCAAAGTATGTACTATATTGTAAGCTAATTGATGATGTTCACAGATTTTGTTGATATTGCTTACATTTTACTCTGTGTCGTACTTGAAGTATTTATTCATTCAACTTCCAACGTTACAATACCAATCTTACAAGGAAGATAACAGTAGAAAAAGAAATACAAGCAAATAAAGTAAATACAATATACAGTACTTGAATTTCAATTATTAATAATACAAGCAAAAAATGCAATAACAAAATTTATGAAAAACACAGTTAGCAGGAGATATAGATCAAAAGTAAAACCCATAAAAAGTAACAATAGGAGCAAATAAGGAAAAGAATGACTCAAAAAAAAAAAAATAAACATCAGTTGCTGCATCCTCACAACTCGAGTGAAGCACTCTCGAAAGCTTACTATTGTAGGGATAGGCCGTAATGTGACAGCGTCTGCACAAAGTAGTCCCTATCTTGGAACACAGACGTCACTGTTTGCAAGTAATTCAGGGCAGTTTTAAGATCCACTGACAATCCTGAAAAGAAGTGCCACGTCATTGTGTCTTCTATTCAAAACAAAAGGTAGAAGATGGAATTGTCCCTCAATTCCCTCCACAGGAACTACAAAATAGTTGGAACTCATCTTACAGCCCAGCTTCCTCACAAAACGTCTCTGCTCACTCTGTATTCTTCTATATTGAAAAAATATTTAGTTGTACAAAACTTATGAAAAATTTAGTAGTTAGAGCGAAAGATTTAACATTTTCTATAATATAGTCATTTTTGAGGATGTAGAAAAAATATTGTGGAATGTTTATTTACAGTTCAATAATGATCAGTTGAAGAGTTGCGTGAATGCGAAGTGAAGGTACAAAGTGTATAGTGTAAAGTGTATATGCTAATTGACGATGTTTACGGTTTTATGAAATTTTTCACATGTTTTTCAGTGTTGAGAATGTTTTATGTTTTACTATCTTTACTGATAGCAAAAAGTGTAGTAACATTTTATTATATTTAAAGCTTGTGAAGATAAAATAAAAGTTGGGACTGTATAAAATTCAAATGAATGGAACGGAATTTTAATTTTGACAGTTCTAATGATAAAGATGGATTGATGAAACTGGACGTAATGTGTTGTTGGAGTGGGAAATGGGCTTACTGGAAAGTCGATAGGTAAATACTAGTGAGCCCTCGGGCTGGAGAACTCGCTCAAAATTCCGCTGATAATCTGTCAGCTGTTCTATTGAAAGCAGTTGAACGACAACAGAAATAGTCAAAGTGACATTGAGATATTAATATCAGATGCAATTAAAAATCCAGCTGTCAGCTGATTTGTGATTTTTCGTGCTATATCATCAAAACGAACGGTCGATTTCGAAGGCCAACAAATTTGTTTTATTGAGGATGATGCCCACATGAGCTTTTAGCTTGTGCTTGGGTAATTTGATGAGATGATGAAACGTCCATGCCTACCTACCGGCGTGATTCGAACCCTCAACCAGGTAGCGCTAGCAGACTGAAGGGTGCAATTCCTTGGGCTGGCATGTCATATTTACATAACACCTACACATACGTTTCTTCATCATCAGCGAGCTGTTTCTAACATGAAATAAAAAGCTAATAACAATGAATAAAACACTGGAAAATCACAAATTATAATGATAGAAAAATGATTTAACCTCAAATAGAGCAGCGAAGGAAAATAAACGAAAAATGGAGTTATAAAAACCTAACCTCAAAAAATTTTGCTCGAAGCGTTTCGCGGTGATCACTGCTGTGATGACACAACAATGTAAAAAGACCATGAATGCTCTACCGTTAGTGACCAGCCTTAATCGCCTCGGCTGTCCTGGCCGGCAAAATGTATAATGGCCTGTATAGTTATTGTTCAAAGAATATGTATAAAATTTGAAGTTGATTGATGAAAGCATGGAAAAAATATCATCATACAAACAAACAAACCCACAAACGGAATCGACTCGAGCCTCTAGTCAAAAGTATGAACTCGCTAGGCTAGCTTTATAATACTTCTTAATTTATAGGAATATTATAAAGACACTGAAAACGTGGAGGGCTGAATTCTATAATCAGGATTGAAGAAATAATTTATGCCAAGAAAAAATTTTGGTTTCCATTAAAAAAAAAATGGTTTCCTTGCAACCAGACATTATAACCATTCTGTTATTGGTTGCTAGGCAACTAATCGTATTTCGCTTAATTTTGTTCTTAAATTCTGTTCATAAATTATTCAGCCAAATTTGATTGTCAATCAAATTTTAAACTCATCAGCTGTAGTTTTACTCGAACAACGCTATGTACACGTTTATGTCCTGATATTTTCTTTTATTGAGAAGAAAGAAGCTATTATCAGTTCTTATCGAAGTGTTTCCAGAATTTCAGATTGTAAATATATGAACGCTCCATTAGAACTAATGGTTTCTTCTTGCCTAACAAAGCAAAAGTCAATTGGAAAGACGAAGATAGCCGAGACCACTAAGGCGTTACACCCTTCAGTCTACTAGTTCTACCTGGTCGAGGGTTCTAATCCTATCGAATAGGCATCGACGTTTGGCCATCTTATCAAATCACCCTCGCACTTCTCGTTACCCAAAAAAGATTAAAGCAAGGTACAAGAGATTTTACTTCTTAAACAGACTGCTCTGGAAAATGAGTTTCTATTAATTGTTTAGTGGTATAATTTTGTACAATATTAGTTTGTCTTTGATAGCTGTTCAATTTAATCTCTCAAGTTATGTTTTCAACATGGTACGCTGTTCAATTTTCTTATCTCATTTTATATTTCAGGCATGATTCGCTGTTAAATTTTTAATTCATGTTTTTCGCCATAATTCGCTGTTCAGTTTATTTTTCTTTGACATGTTTAGCTGTTCAATTAAATCCCTTCAATTTATATTTTTGACAGCGTTCACTGTTCAATTTAATCCCTCAATTTATGTTTTGATTGGTTTGAAGTTTTTTTGAAGAAGGGCAAGGTCGTTCTATTGACGGTCAGCTGTTGCCGTCATAATACAGAACGACCGTTACTGAGCGCGTGTCACTATTTAATGCCAGCTGTTTCCATATAGCTACGGCGTCTTGTGGGTGGATGAGAGCGAAATTACTATACATCATATTAATATCAAAATATCTGTCTCTTTTATTGGCTTTTCCTGGCACTCGCCCATGGGACGAAAATAATTTCAATGTGTTGCTTTCATTGCTGTGCGCTAAACTCATTTACATACCCTCTTCGTCTCTCACTATCTCTCACTCTCTCTCTTCTATCAGTCCACATCTGTCTCATCCTATTTCGATTTCCATCTCAATTTCTTTCTCACGAACAGGCACCAGGCACTGGTTCAAATCCCTTTCATCTTTTTTGCTCGGATCTGAAGAATGGTTCAATCCTATTAAATGTGTATTAGTGGAGTTGACATGTTTACAGTTATCGCTGATGATGTTGGTTGGCTGTGAAATTATGTGCATTAGCAGCTCTTTTTTAAGATGTTGAGGTTTTTATTATCGGTCCCATGTTTAAGTTTGATAGCTGGCTGAACTTAATTTGCACCCAAGCTTAATTCAAAGTGTGACTTTAAGGCACCGTACATCCATGATAACTCGTTCACTGCTGTCTGAAAAATCTTGTTTAGACGAAAATTTATTATAATCCAATAAAAATCTCTATTCCATTAGTCGATTCCACCATCCACTATTTTTCAAACTGTGTTGTTTTATTTTGTCAAGGATTTTCAAAACATCTCTCAGAAATCTTCTAATAAATATACGTTTAGTTATGATGTAGTTTGTCGTTCTAGTGTGGATTTGTGGACCATATTCCACGAGTCTATTTTATGATGATTAAGGATGTTTCTATTAATTATAATAAGTAGCAATTTTATCAAAATGTATGTTCAATTAATCTTATTAAAACTGTCAACCTCTTATTGATAAACCACAAAACATGGCCTGTTAGTATGCAGTTAACATTATTATCGTGACTTTAATGAGCTAATAATGTTGAATGCTGATTAACCCTGTGGAACCTAGGGCTTGGGAAAGCGAGTTTTGCGCAAAAGCTAGTAGAAAGTGCGAACTGAATGCTCGCTGCTTCCGCATAAAGTTTCCGATTATGACTGACAGCCACGGCAACGCTTATCCGGGGAAAACTGGAAAGTTTCCCAGCTTTCCCAGGTTAAAGCTGCGAAAGTTTTCGCGTACTAAATAGAAGCGAACCAGGAAGAGTGCGTAACATTGGTGGAGGTCTCCGCAACTTGAAATTAAATCATCAGCCAGCACAAAACTTTCGGAAGAGACTCATTGATTCTTATAAAAATAGAATTTGTTTCTAGTGCAATCTACCATTATTCGACTTCCTCAAAACTACTGAACTTCTTTGAAATTAACTTTTATGGGGTGAAATTACTTCAATTGCTGTCAACTACTGCTCAGACTTGATTCCGCTCAGACGTGTTGAGATTGAAGATGGTATCAGAGGCCGCCTGCTGTTGAAGCCACCCACAAGATGTTTTAATGATCTAAGTATTAATTTATCATTCTATTGTCAATTTATTATTACTTTGTGAAAACGCTCTGGGACTATAACGTATTTAACAAAATTTGTTAAATTTTTTTATTATTTTTAATAGAATCTTAAAACTCTTTGAAAAGTATATATTCAGAGCTATTTAATTTCTTTTTTGTAAAATAACACCATAGTACCTTAGAGAACAACCATAGAATAACCTTAAATAGCCTTAAACAACACCATATAATCTTTTTGAGAAGTTTTTAATATAAAGTAACAAATTAAAAATATCAGTTATTGTTTAAAAACAACTAGTTTCAATGTTCACATCATTTTCAAGTTTTTTTGTCATAAAGACATTATATCGTCTGCATATCTATACCAGTATTTAATATTTTGTCTTAGTGGGTCAAAAATAATCAATTATTTATTTTAGATCTTTCAAGTTCATTCATGTAAAAATTTGCTAAATATACTGAAAGTGGTGATTCCATTGCTAAACCTTCTTGTTGTTTGAAAATCTTTTTGTTATATTCAAATAATTGAATAAAAAAAAACATAAGAATGTGAATATCGATACTAGTTGTTTTTAATTTGTTATTTTATATTAAAAACTTCTCAAAAAGGGTACTATAGTGTTATTTTACAAATAATAATCTTAAATGTTTATATTTGCTCTCGATATAGTATTCTAAATTCTGTTCCAATGATTTTAAATGATTTATATATTTTTCTCATTCTTTTGACAATTCATAAAAACCTTGTGAAGTGATTCATAGAAGATAATGTAATATAAAATGAAATGTACTTAAATGGAATTAAAAACATTCACTTTACGAATTATTGTATGTGATATGGTTTTCTGAAATTTCTTTTAAATATATTCATTACAATATAATTGGAAGCGGTTTGACTGAGTGTTGGCGCTGATAAGCTATCACTTAGATAAGTTGAGAATCATGCGCCTGCTACTCCAGTTGGAATAATGGTGACTACTTGAGCCAACAACTCTGAATATGATTCATGTATCATGTGGACATCACTGTCTGCCCAAGAAAACCATAAATCGTCTTTTGATACACTGTGGCTCTGGGTAGGCTCTTGGCTATGGGAATTCTCAAGGAATATGCTCTTGGAACATAAAACTAATGTAATGTGAAAAGCAATGTGTAATATATGTAATGTGAAGTATTGAATTATTTAATGTGATGTGGATTTATAAAATTTCCACAAGTTTTGTCACAAACATCAAATTTTCAATCATATGTCGGTAATGTAATAAATAGAATAATCTGTTTTAGAGCTTGGAATCTATCACACCAACGCAACAATTCCAAATTGCCATAAATCAAGTTGTTTCCCAGCAGTTGGAGATTTCAACAGAGATACAATATCATTTCGTGCATCGTACCAGGGTCTTCAATGGCCTCAATCTCATTTACAAGCCGAGTCATACAAGTTGAAAGCTCCCCTTGTATGAAATTCAACTACATATATAATATACTGTACTGTCCCACAGCTATATACTTCACCACCACTATATATACTGTACCACCTTGCCGCTCTGTCGCTTCTAGTTACTCTATTGGTTGTTGATATATCGATGAATTTATGGTGAATAGAGGGAGTAACTAGGGGTGGGGTGGGTAAACAGAGACCTGGCAACCGGAAGGAGAAAGCAACACCTGCACTTGAATTGCACGACAAAATCGATGGCCGAAAATTACTAATTGTTTCCTGTGATTTATGGCAATGGATGAATTGGGTTGACGAGGTTGGCCTATATTGTGATGGAGCAGTATTATGAAAGTTGTGACATTACATGGTTCATACATACAACTTTTCTGAACCTCAACTGTAAAAATTGAGAATGCAAATTGGAAAATTGTTATGAGATAAGGAAGAAAATAAAATTTCATAATTCCAATATCAAAATTTCATTACCATGAAGGATTTTTAATACTTTCATAACTAGTACAAGTATCAGCTAGCTACTGCATTGTATAATAGCTGTTTCACGTAATGTTTTCTACAATTCACAACCGAGCTATTGTACAATTAACTTCTTCAATTATACACCTTCAAGAATTTTTAGTTTTAGTTTCCATTATAGGATCTTTTTATTTCAACATTTAATATTGATTTGCAAGACTGATTTTGATTTTGCATTTCAAACCTTCTCAAAGTGTGAGTTGTGAATTGTAAAATATTGTAAATTGTGAATTCATAAAGTATCGAAGCTCTCGAAAACTGTATTCTTACTGATATGTGATTTGAAGATATTATTAGAAAATCTATTATTTTGTACGATGAATCTGAAGCAGCTTGGCAATGTCTATATTTTATGTAGAAATTATACCGATTTATATTTTTATTCTTGTGTTGTGATTTTCTATTTCCCATCGAAAATTTTATAATTCTGTACATAGGCTTATATTTTTTCTCATTTCAGATCGAGAAATCAGAGAAAGGACTCTCTCACGCCTTAGACGAAAACGAAGTGATGCATTGGATGTTCTAATGGGCCTTCTTGAGGTAAGAATGCTCCTATTCATGTTACTATTTTCTTCTTTTCTCCTTTCTCAGCTTTAATTTATCATCTTCCTCACTCTTATTATATTCCTTTATAGAAATTAAAAAAAATATTTCAAATTTATTGAGTGCCAATTTGCAGTTTTGAGGTGGTTTCCTATTAGTTTCTCCAGTTTTTCTTTTGAAAATTAATGTAATTTATAAAAAAAAAATTGTTTTCAATGACTAGAAGAAGATAATGAAGATAATGAGAGTCTGCTGTTGTATTAGTTAAAAACAGACAATTTTTATAACCTAAACTGATAAAAGTAGTATTTTTGAAACTAAATCATTCAGTATAAAATTCAGTTAGGAAAAATTATAATATTCTGCAAGTACATTACATGATTAATATACAAATAATATCAGTGAAAATAATTTATAGTTAATGAAAATGAAGACACTGAATGAATAAAATACTGATACAAAACACGAAATTGACAACTTCAAAATAAATAATCTGGAGATTAGAAACCCCTGTTCACTAGAATTTAGAGCTATCCAATTTCCGGTAAGTTTCGAGTCGAGGACTTCACTTTACGACAGAGAGGGTTGAAGTGCAATAAACATTTTATGACTGGAGCTTGTTCCCTAGTTTGTTGGAAAATTTGTTCAGTCATTTTTCTCGAATTTCTTCTACCTACATAGATAACATTTTTATGCTACCTAAATTATGTTGACTACAGGGACAAAGAATAATAATTTCTGTATAATTTTGTATTCAACATTCTAAGAAATTCCCTTATCTCAGTTCTATGCTCTGTTATTTCTCCTGTTTCGTGTACTGTACAATTTTAGTTATACTTTATTACCGCTGTGTCTTCTTATACTGAAGGTAATTCAAGTTAATTCTACAAACAAAATTACCCAAACTGCAAATTAATTTTGGTAATTTTTTTTGTATTTTATGTGAATAGAAAATTAAGCATGCAAACAAAGCTTTATGAGTAAAGGAAGAACTGAAAATCACCAGAAAATTTTGCCTTTTTATTATGTGTCTTCACTAAAAAAAAAATCAAAATTGAAAAGGGTTTCTATTTTAAATGAATGATTTCTCCCCAATTTATGAATGTATGTATAATGTGCTGTAAAATTTCCTATACAGTTATTCAAATCCACATTATAAGGCATAGTATCTGTTGGGGAATTCTACTTGATAAATTTATAAATTTTAAATTATACATTTCAAATATTCTATAATCTATTGATTATTTGCTTCAATGATAAATCAAAGCAGAACTACAATTATCCTGTTACAAATACTCAATAATACCAAATGCTAAATTATATTAAGTAGGAAATCGAAACTTATCACTGAGAATCATATTTTGTTTTAAGGCTGCTAAAGTTTTCTAAGCTGTTAACAGAATATCTCATAGGCCTACTCAAGTTTAAGATGAAAAATTAAATGAAATGGAATAAGACAAAAAAATATTCCGAATTTTCAAGAGCTATCAGATTATTTCTGTAAACTGAATAAGTTTTCGTTCTAATTAGAAATTGGGACAAAGTACTTTAATGAAGAAGGATCGACTGCTAAACTTGCAAAGTACTGAAAGCTCAAAGCTTGGTAGATTGCCAATGGAATACAGATACAGAAAACGCTTTATGTGTGTTATTCTAACAATAATAGTGTGTACAATGTCAAGTTTCCTTTCTCTTCATTTGTTTTGTTCGCACTCAATCAGAACTTCAGACAACACTGCTTTTGTTGTCGTTCAATTACCCCCATTGTATTCCTATTTCCATCAAGTTTTGTTTGTTGAATATTAGCTTTAGTAGATTATATTAACATCACGCTCTTGGAGTTGTTAATAGATGATTACTGTTAGCAAAAATACTGTCATCACTTCATCTTTCACACCTTTTACATTTACTCCATTATCACTATAATATTATTGTAAAATAAAATGAAACATTTTGAGATTATTGCACATGAATCAACTGATGATAAATTATCGTTTATTTTTTATCTGTCACTACCTTATCAACAACTCGAATTGTAGGTTAAAGAATTATTATTTTGTTTTAGAGCCACTCAATTCTCACGAATTTTCAACTGAAATATTTCCAACTCTATTTCATTTAACTTTTGATGTTCTTTAGTATTGTAATGACATGGTTCTCTCCTTTAGCAATATCAAACTTGAGTAAGTTCACGTTATCAAGCCAAATGTTCATAAATTACAAAATAAAAGCCAAATTATATATTATATTAGACTCATAGATTAACCAAATAAAATATAGTATTAAAATAATATAGAATGCTGTATCTGTGCTTGAATCTTTCTCAGTAGTATGCTCTATCCATCCTCTTATAATTCTGTGCACTTCTGTACTAACTTAGAATATTTTTTCTATTACTTAAGAATCAGCAAGATACTTATAACTCGCTAATTTATCATAAAAATCAAAAGCTAAAATTATAGCAGCTTTCCAGCTTTTAATGGAAGCAAATTATCAATATAGGATATTCGATAGTTTTAATTTTCAAAAGCTAAAATTATAGCAGCTTTCCAGCTTTTAATGGAAGCAAATTATCAATATAGGATATTCGATAGTTTTAATTTTCAAATGATGATCTAAAATATATGCATATATTTTTAAGTACACAATTTCGATCATATTTTAAGTTTCGTAATGTGAATTTATATAACTGTAAATTTCATATTCTTACTGCACATTATACTTGAAAAATAAAAATATAATTAAAAAATAAATTGTTTTCTTTAACTCTATCTGAAACAAAATTGCAACTCCGATTCCGTTCAAAATAAAGTAGAAACTACTATTAAAACATTTAGGTTTAAAATATATTTTGATAAATCAGGAAGAAAGAGATAAACTGTGAAAAATATATCAGATAAGGTTATCATATTTCATCAATTCTATTTGATAGCGAAAGATTGCAGGCAGGTTATGAACCGGACAATTCTTTTATTCTGGTAAGTTTTACCATGACGAACTAGATTCGATGAGTTTGCTGTGAGGCTTTGTAGCCAACTGACCAATCATTTCAAACATTCCCATCACAAGCAGACAATACTTCTGAGTCAGACCTGTCAACAATACTTCCCTTCTGATTTTGTTGTTGGAAAAACTCGTCGCTGCATTTGACAATAAAACAAGAAATGATACGATACAATACAATAATAAACGAAGCAAATGAATTGCAGCTGGTAGATTTTTGTTGGCACGAGATGTCTTTTATCGGACGCGTTTGGCACATGGTTAAACGATTCGCGATTTTGCGTGGCATCCAAATATTCGGCGAACTATTGTAGTTGTCTGGTGCATTAGTGCATTGACTGACAGAGATGGCAATTGCGATGACGCTAATGATTGAGTGAGATGACTGCAGCTAGGTCGAAAATGAATCAATTAAAAGTGTCATCCACCGTCGAGAGAGCGCCAACTTGTAGAAAGTGACAATTGCTGGGAAGGCGCTAAACAAATGCAAAGTTTGGCTTGCAAGTCTCACTTCTTGTGCCAGTAGTATCGTAGTAAACTGTGGAAATTCAATTTATCAGTTGTGTCTATATTTTTCCTTACAAATTTGGCCAAAATTTTTCATTCCAATGCCGCCAATATTATTGTAGTAAATGGTGGAAATAGAATTTACCAGTTGATTTTCTTTTTGGCGTAAAATTTCCCATTTAAATGCCAATACTGCTGTATTATCTAGTGAAAATTGAAGTTTTCAGCTGGTCCTGTGTCAGAGAAATGCGTTGGTGTTGTTGAGTTGTTGTCAGAAGTCTGAATCTTTATATATGTTGATTATTTCAGGAAGGATATGGTAAGAAAACTTAAATAGTGTTATAGACTCTATTAAATGGAATACAGCTTATTGGAATAACAGTGTATAGAAACAATATCAATTTGTAGCTGTTGGGATCATAAATTGCTATTTATTTGTTTTCAATTTGTTAGAGGGGATTCTGATCTCTTTCAAACATTCACCTATAGTCCAGTCAATATAGACATAAAAAAGGGGGTGTGCTTGCAATATATATATTGTAGCTCTGATTTTTTAATATATTATTTGTATACACGAGAGAAGTCCAGAACCAATTTTTTCATGCAAAATTTCTTTGTACTAGATACAGGGTGGCCCAAAAACCTCGTATTTTGAGTTTATTTTCCAGTTTTAAGTTATTTCCGCCAAATCCAGTAATCGGACAGAAAGATTTGCTGCAGCCTTTTTTTAGATCATTCGGAACTCTCTATTGCCAGTGAGTACTGAGTTATGATTTTTCAAAAACGAGTAAAATTTAAAGAAAAAATTAACCTTGATGAATTTTAGTTTTTTATCAATGACATCTTCCGATTGTTATCATTCAAATGTATAATTCAAAATCCCTCTGGGCGTAATTTTGTGCTCTACAATCTGAGACCAGGTAGAGCGTTCTATCTCGAAAAAATTGCCATGTACACCTGACAATAATGCTCCTTGTATTGTGAAAAACACTAATTAGCTTCAACCATCATCTCCAATCAAATTGTCCTCACAGTGATATTTCACTCGATGATATAAGTTCATGAGATTATATTCTATGAGTATCACCCGTTAGGTGCACTTCGTTTCAGTATTTCTTAGTAGAGAAGCGCGCATAAGGACACCTCAAGGATCAAAATTTCAGACACTTTTGGCCCAATGCTTGGATCTCATCGAACTACACTGGACTGGACTTTGAATAATGTTTCCTTACATAATAATTAACAAGATTGAAATTCTATTAGGCAGAATAAGAATCAGATTTTCAAGTAGGAAAGGTTGATAAATCAGCTATATCCAAAAAAACTTGTTAACTGTTCAATACATTAAATTTAGATTCGTATATACAATCCCTTTGGTAATCTGAGCTCTTTTGTATTATATTATTTCATGCTACATTCACACATTGGCATTCAGTTTTCTCGTATTGCTTTGAAACTAGGGTTCAAAATTTGATTCATAATCCCATTTTGATTTTGTCCAATATATCTTTGAATCAATATATGTTCATATGTGAGGTTCGTGTGGACATTTATCTGGGATCCTCTTTTCCTATTGGTGTTGAACTGCACATAAGTTTTTGGAAGTAATAATATGGACTAAAAAATTGCTAATTAGTCTCAATAGTAGAAAGCAATGGTTTCAAAATGTTTTTTTTTTATATGAACGAGATTATGTAAACTCTATGCTCTTCTCCTTATGGATTAAGGATCTTGTTATTGATATCATTTTGTAACGAAATGAGTAATTGCTGAAATATTGTTGAGTCTTTACCATTATGGAAAGACAATACAGCTTTTTGCCCTCTACATAATTCTGATTGTATCGTAATTGAAAAACTCTGAACAATGTCATCAGTGGAAAGTTTTCAAAAGCGTAGTGCACAATCTTGAACTGTTAGCTTTTCTTATGATGAACATCAATCTTAATTTCCCAAAATTAAATTTGATTGACCAATACCTTGTTATAATTCATTAATCTATCTAACATCCAGATATTGGAATTGACACTAGATAGAAATATTCCAGAGATTTTTGAAACATGTAACGCGATTTAATAAGTTTAAAAGCATAGAATTGAGATTTTAGAGGAGCCGGTTATGAGTTATGATAGTTGATTATTTCAGTTCAAAAGAAAATACATCTCAAAGAACACAGAAATAATATGAAACAACGATACCGGTTGCTTCATAAGATGATGCTAGCTGGTTGAGGTCCAACGATAGCGGAACCGGCAAAGCGAAGTACTATTTATGAATATTTTCTTGATTGGGCTGAGCTCGACTGAACGTTGGTCGACATCCAACAGTCAATTACATTAAAAATCGCCACCGTTAATTGCTGACGCTAAAGTAAAACGCCAAATTCTGCACGCTACATTAACACTCGTTAAGAGGCGACCGCACTGTTCTGTTATTGTTGTTGTTTTCAATACACAAAGATGACCATCAACTTATAATGGCAATAATAATTATTATATAGAGCAAGGCGCTAGCAACTGAGAACTCAGAACCTACAGCTGGTCGGTTTCAATCATTTTTACCGCTGAAAGTGATACTCAAAATATTTTTGCACAGTTTCATATAGCATTAGGTCGTTTTCGGCTTTGGTGGATTTTTCCAATCAAACCTGAACAACATACACTAGGGCGTCGTCATAAATTTATTACATGACCCTCATTACTTTCAAAACTTTTGGTTTTATATAAATTGGACTAGTATTATTTAACAGAAGGTCTATTATCTTTGTTCTCCATTGCCAAGTTATCTGACATATTAGTTTGTATTTTTCTGCTAAAGTTTAGTTGCTTAATGGTAGAGTAGACATTACTGTCTAATCTTTACCATGCAACCGAATAAAAAAAGTCATTTTATTCTATTCTATTTGTTCCAGGTAGGGCTTAATTTGAGGGTATTGAATTAGAAGTTAGGAGTAGAGAATCGTAAGATTAGAAGCAGAAAAGTATTGAAGTTCTCCTTGTATACTTCCAGGGCGTCACCTTAATATCATACAATAAGAATACAGAGAATGCTATCTCTATGATAATATTCTAAAGTCTTTCAAGTGTTAAAGTTGAGTTTTGCTTGACGTTTCATTTCAGAGTCATGAGCGACATACTCTCATTCTGTATTGCATGGTATAGATAATACAATTTATTCTTCCGTATAAGGATAATAATAGCTTTCTCACCGTTTTCGGATACATTGGCACACAAATAGAATAACATCTGGACACATCGACATATTGAATAAATTGATTCAGAAATAGGATTCAAAGAACTTGCACTCGATGTAGCTTGTACGTCATGTCAATGTGTGGCACTTCCATGAGAACCAATGCTATCCCTTTTCTGCCCAGTAGAGGAAGGCAAGCCTTAATTGAATTGATGTCCCGATCAATATGATCTTCATGCTATCGATTCAAGATGCCAAATTTCTGCTACAACTATTAACAGTCATTTTTATAATAAGCCCAGTCAATAAAGACAAAAAACACGGTTAACTTGCATAGTACACGTTTTTTGCGCTAGATGCCCATTTGTGTAATACTTCCTTAGAGAAACAGTACCATAACTCATGCTACTGTTTCTCTATGTATCTCTAGAGAAACAGTAGCATGAGTTATGGTACTGTTTCTCTATGATACTACCTACCACCAAGGAAAAATCCTGGTCCACAATTTTTGAGACTCAAATTCAATTCTCTATCAGCAAGAGCTTCCGAGGGGGATTGCATTGAGAACAGAAGAAAGCACATAGTTTCTCGGAAAACACCTATTGGTGGTAGTATTAGTTTCTCGGAAAATACCTATTGTTGGTAGTTTTACTCAAATGGGCATCTGGCGCGAAAAAAAATATTGCGCAGACTAACTGGACAATTGAGATTATTGGACATTAAAAAAGTTCGAATTATGATATATATCATTTTATCACTTGAAACGAGAAGTCACTTGAAGGACTTGAAACGAGCTATAATTTTCATACGAAATTTTGATTTCTCTTGTAAAAAGGAAGCGTAAACTTTTATTAGAATATAAAATTATGATGTGAACGTTTCCTGATTTTCTGGCTTTGTAGGGGAATAACGTCCTGAACAATAAATATACGATGAAATTTTATAAAACATTTATCGTAAACCCATTCGTTCTTAAGAGAATAGAATGAAAGTAAGCTTGATATCTTTATGTGTAGTCGAGATATACCTGTTTTAAGAAACCATTGCAGTTTCGAACTTTGAGGGAGTCCTGGCCTGGGAGGGAAGCAAGCGGTGTAATTGTGGTACTTTTCGGTTCCAGACTATGCAGGGGTGCCCAGCCCCCCCAAGGGCAATGGCGCATGCCCCCCCCCCAATCCAAGTGTAATGCCCCCCCCCAAAGTACCCCAATATAAGTAAGGGAGGCATCGATTTTAAATGTTAAGGTTACTTAATACTCATAAAAAGTTGAATAATAAATATCATTGATAATTCTTTATTGCAAGAGAATATTGCATAGCAATTTTGGTACCTAAACATTCATACAAATTTGGAACGATTTTATTCTGACAATATATAATGTCGGCAAGTTTAGGTATTTTAAATCCTATATTATTAAACGAGCAATTTCTGTTTAGATGTTTATATGTGTGTATTTCACCGGATCTCGAAAACGGCTCTAACGATTCTCACGAAATTCAGAACATAGTAGGTTTATAATATAAAAATTCTATTGCACTAAGTCTCATCCCTGGGGAAACTCGCTGAAGGACATTAAAAGAATTAAAAAACAGCTGATATAATTTCGTCGTCTGTTGATAATGGAAGTGAGTGAGAGAGTGCATGTGTGTGGGACTGAGACAAAATTATGACTCAGCTGTTGAACTTTTGTATCTAATTCAATCAGGTACTTAGAGGCACTTTTAATCAAGATTAACTCCAGTAGAACCAATCAGATAAGCTATCTGTTTGAGATGGTCTTCTGTGATTTGGTTCACGTGAGATTAATCAGGATTAAAATTTTGTGAGAGAAATTTTTGCATTCTTCTGAGAATTAATCTCAATCCACTGTGATTAGTTAGAACCTTTTTGTATGAACAATGAATATTTATTATAATTTCTTCTTTCCTAATCATTTTTATATGCTTTTGTAGGAGCTCAAGAGCGGAGCTCGGTACCCCGATATTTATCATAAATTGGAACAGGTTGTCACTGATTTTGTGTTGTTGGTAGTATTTACTTTTTAACATTACAGGAGTAAATAACACAAGTCGAACAAAATGTATCTTCAAATGGTTTGGTTTTTGGAATAAAGATATCATCTGAACAACTACATTTTGTAAATTCCATCTATTAATACCAGATATCGGGGCACCGAGCTTTGCTCGTTATTTATTCATTGATAAACAGAACTGAATTCTCTAAAATGATTGGGGAAGGACTAACAGGCACAGCCCAAAACTTTTCTTCCCCGAATTTTGATTTATACACTATACAATTTATAGTTGGAATATTATTCAATATTCCAAAAAGTAGGATATGTTTCATATACTTGAATTCAAGAGAAATTTTCAGTCCAAATATTTGAAAACATAAAACTTCTAATTTAGATTGTATACATACCAAATTGAATGACAAAATAACACTCACTAATCACTTAGAACTGTAAAATAATGATTAACTTTGAATATTATGATATATACCATCTCATGTCAATAAATCAGATTACTCTGATCTCCCACACTGTCACACGCATCTTCTGTTATCGACAGACGACGAAATCATCATCTGTTTTTCCAAGGATGAATTATCCTTTTCATGTCCTTCAGGGAGTTTTCTCAGGGATGAGACCTAGTGCAATCGAATTTTGATATCATAAACCTACTATATTCCGAATTTCGTGAAAATCGTTAGAGCAGTTTCCGAGATCCGTTGAACATAAATAACCATATAACCAGATAGCCAGATATAAAAAAATATAAACAGATAATACAGAAATTGTTTGCTTAATATAATAGGATAACAACTTATAGTCTAGTCAAATGGTCATTTTTCAGGAAACAGTCCCGAAATAATTTTTTTCGATGGTTCTATGTGTATTTTGAGGCGCTGAATTCTAATCTGAAATTTGCTGACACGCCAGAGGGCGACTTCACCCCCAAAATCTTGGACTTTTTTTAAGTTTTCCATTTAATTTCGAGAACCTTGAATTTTTCAGGAAAAAGCATTCTCTATATAATATTAAAGATGATAAAATTTCCAATGAATTGAGTGGTCGCGCAGGACTACTTTTTGGATTTTTTATCTGAAGTGTTCCACAAGTTGCGTAAACTTTGAATGTGCCAGAAATTTGTGATATTTCCCCCATTTTCACATTCTCGCATATGTAACGTTGCGTATCTTGTGGAACACTTCAGATAAAAAATCCAAAAATTAGTGGAGGTTGTGATGAATTTTCTCTTCTTTTCACTCCCATGAATTATACTTCTGTTTTCAATACCGTTCAAAAGTTACAGAAAATTGAATGATGATCTTTATTTTCTCATTTTTCTTGCGATTTTACTGTTATTAAAGAGTCTCTAAAATGAGTACAATACATGATAGAAACTTGCGATTGGTCTTAAATGAGAGAAAATTTCATGCTCTATAAGCTGAGTTGCCTTAAATTGATCTTGCATTACTGTTTATATCGAAAAACTGTCGAGACTGTGAAAATGAAAAAAAATATCGCAAATTTCTTGATTTTTAGAAACAAACTTATCTTACTTCACGATTATATTTTTACAAAAATCATTCACCTCACATAAAAGAGGAGATTCTTTTCTTCAAATCAAGACCAAGTATCATTTTGAATATAGAAATCGGTAATTTTTCTATGAATTGAAATATGGGCTAAAATAGGTACACTAAAGGAGGAATTTTTCATTTTTTTAACAAATTTTAGTGATATGATACATGATTTTCAACCGCCTTGACGAGCTGATATGAACGAGCTGTAGTACGAGGAGATCATTCAGTCAAAAGTTATAAGTGATTAAAGTTTTGATCTTGGACGTATCCTTATGTGTGCCTCCCACTAGGAAATACTGGAATCTAACGAGTGATTCTCATAGAACATAATCCTCGTAAGGTGATTTCAGCCGAAATGTTTCTTTTTTGTTAGGAATGCCATGAAAAGGTATTATAATGAGAATTTGAATTTTGGCTGTAGGACATGATTTTCTATTTTTGGGTGTATTCCCCTCCCACCACCACTAAATTCAAAAATAGGTACCTAAGGAATTCTGTTCAGAATTAATATTGTTAATTCACGTGCTGTGTGACTTTCTATCATTACTAGAAAAAGATCGTAGTTGTATTAATAGGGTAGAAGTGGTAGGTAGGTAGGTTTGCATAATTTTTAAAACCCCTTAAAAATACCCCTTTTTTGAAAACTCTAAGCTCTGGAATCAAAAAACGTACAGTCCTGCGCGACCACTCAATTTATTGGAAATTTCATTATCTTTAATATTTTAGAGAATGCTTTTTCTCGAAAAGTTAAAGGTTCTCAAGATTGAATGAAAAACTTGAAAAAGTCCGAAATTTTGGGGTTTTTGGGAGTTTTGGGGGTGAAGCCGCCCTCTGGCGTGTCAGCGAGTTTCAGATTAGAATTCAGCGCCCCAAAATACATATAGAACCGTCGCGAAAAATTCTTTCAGGCTGTCTCCTGAAAAACGACCATTTGACTGGACTATACAAAACAGAAAAAAAGTAATGAAGCATTACAATAATTACTTGATTACTGTGTGGTAAATAGGGTGTAAATTTGGAAGATTGAAATTGGCTTCATTTGATATGATATTTGACAAGAGAAGTTTTTTCTTCTGTGAAATTCACTAGAGTTTGCGATGTTGTTTATAATTGCATTCCCATTTCAGAGACATTAATATCATCATGAAACGCATTCGAAATTAAAATAATTATTAGATTAAAATGTACATTACAATAATTTAACTTATCATTGTGCTTTTAAGAAAATTAGGTTGCAACAGCAAGGAAACTGAAACACAGGACCATTAAAAATTAAAATTAAGCAAAGGAAATCAGAATAATAGTGGATGATGAAGTTATAATTTATTTTTGTCAAAGATTTACCTTCAAACTCATAGGCTAAAATTACTAAAATTCCTGCATACAGAATATTATCAATTGTATTTTTTATGCTTTATATTGAGTTACACTTAGCAAAATATAACATTGCAAAGGTGGGAAAAAGTATTAAAATCAACTACATTAGGATATCTCTATTTAATAGGTACCTTGATTTTTTAGCCATGATTCAAAATGCTGACATAAAATATAAAAAAAATCATGCCCCCCCCAAAAATGTTGATGGCGCAAATTGCGCCATGCCCCCCCCCTTGTGGGCACCCCTGAGACTATGTACTACGTATACTAACACCATGCAAAAATTCAGCTTTCCCCTAATTTGTTGCAAAAATTCAGCTTTCCCCTAATTTGTTGCGCATCAATGTCTCTATTGACTGGGCTGAATGTCGTCCTCGATGCCTATAGTGTGGTCCACGTTATAATGGCAGTGAATAAAGATGGAAGAATAGCGATGCCGATTCACTGCATTAATTAATTTTATTTCTACACTGCCAAAAACATAATTGTCATCGTTGTGGACCTAGAAAAGGATAGTATCACCGGCTTTGTCAATATACAAGGATAGCAAAACTAAAGTTGATCAAATACTGCCATTATAACGTGGACCTCACTATAGTATAACTTTTCAAAATATTACCAAGTTAAGATATCTGGCATCTCCACTCAATAATAATTGTTAACTGATAGTTTGGCAATGTTGAGCATACATTTTTCCAAGCTCTTCAAATCAGAAAAAAATGATTCAAATAATCTGTACTTATTAATTGAATTTATGTCTCGAAATAAATGTGATTTTCAAAAGTATGACAGTCGGCAGGCACATTGACGGCTTAAATGATGAATATATATATATATATTATATATATATATATATATATATATATATATATATATATATATATATATATTCAGGCAAGGTGGAACTTCCGTCAGGAACTCCCCACTAATAAAAACCATACGAATATTATAATTATTATTAATGCGACTTTCACATTATTAATTTGGTGATTGAATACTACAAGCCTTCTGTTACAATTCCTGATAATAATTTTTAAATCATCAAATCAGAGTAGTCTACTATCTAGCTTGGTTAGATTGGTTAGTCTTCAAGTGTCGTCAGAATAATCGACAGCTCTACATTGGCATTCTTTTGATGGACTCTTTTACAGTTTTTATAGATTGTTCACTGCACTCGAATTGTTGCAAGTAAAGTCGTTTTTTTCGGCTAGGGCTGTTGCGTGAGAACGGAGTGCTTGTGTCGATGATGATGACGATGACGATGATGATGAGGATGATGTTGATGTAGGTAGGGTAGCACCACCGCCACCGCCGTTCAACTCCAATTCTACTTTCAGTTTCTTCTTTTCACGTGTAGATTATTATCGGCGCCCAACTTGGGGCAAGCGCGGCTTCAAACTTGATCGAAAAGTGTGTAGAGACAGAGTGATGCCAGTCATAAATAAATAGAACAAGGAAGGAAACAGTGTTTTGTTGAATGTAAGAAGTGTACCGACGGCAGTCTTAGCTGCCAACTCTGCCTTTGCTAGAAAAAGAGGTTTATATTGATAGTAATAGTAAAAGGTTTGTATTGCAGCGGTGTACACTGTATGTGCAGTACACGCACCTTGATGGGATAGGAGGTTTAGGAGGAGAAGGATGAGAAGAATGTGATGGAAGAGGAGTGGAGCGATAGTGATAAGGAAGAAGGAGGAGGGATGAGGAAAGAACGAAGGCAGAAGAAGGAAGAGTAGGAGGAGGAGGAGAAAAGTACGAAGCCTAAAAAAGATGAGGTGGGGGAAGAAGAATGGAAAGCTGATGCATAAAAGGAGAAAAAGAAGAAATGGGGTAATACTATTGAACAGAGAATGAAAGAAAAGAGAAGGAGGTTGTAGATGAACGTGGAGAAAAGCATAGGAGTACGAAGAAGAGGATTATTTTGAGGGGAAGAAAACTGATGGAGGAAGATAAGGATTTGGAGTATAGGAGGAGAAGTCAAAGGAGGTGGAGAGGATGAGGAAAAAATTAAGATTAGGACGCAACGGAATGAATAATGGGTAAGGTATAGAAGGAAAATAACTAACTATCATGGGGCGTTAGAAGAAAATAAGAGGAGGAGAAGAAGATAAACGAGGATGAAGAACAGGAAAATAGGAGAAGAAAAAGTACAAGGAAAAAGGATAAGAGTGGAATACTACTGAATAGAGGAGTTGGAGGAGAAGGCGAAGGAGGAGGAATAAGAGAAGTACTGGAATACTACGGAACAGAGAATGAGGTCAATGAGAACTGTGATGAAGGGTGGGAATACGAAATGGTGGAGAGGTTGGAGTGGGAGAAAAGGAAGAAAAAGAAGGACTAGCAGGAAGTGACGTGGAGGAAAACAGAAAGGAGAAACAGTTAAATATTAGGAATAGTATGCTATGAAATAGAATGAAAAAGAAGAGAAGGAGGTTGAACATGAAGAGAAGATAAAGCTGGTGGCGAAAAAGAAGAAGAAGAAGAAGCAGAGGATGAAGAAGAGAGAAGAGAAGCATGGGTGATGGGGTTGCGTGCCGGTTGTGAATAGGCCTTACTCCATTTCTAACACCCGAATATGCTTAAATTTCGAGCTATCTATGGCTTAAAATAGGTTCTCGCTGATAGGGCATGACCTGGCTTGTTTATAGTAGGCCTTCTACAATATTTATTGATAATCTCAATCTTCAAAATGATATTGTCTAGTGAATGGTTTATTTGTGTAGTGAGAACTGCGTGCGGCTCACATAGTAGCGAATTTTTTTTAAATTTAGTAGAGTAGACAGTATAGCATTATTCGCTATGAATGGAACAGTTCGTATAAAGCATGCTCAAAATGTATTCAACTCTTTACTAACTTCAATTCTATAGAACTGTATGAACCCTATAATTTTTTTTCCTGACGGAAGTAAACACTTCGTATTTTCCCCTTTCATCCATTTTATTTTCCTTCCATTCTGTATATCATGACTAAAACATTCAAATGTCAAACCAAATGTAATAAGTGTACGCTAATGAAAATTGAAAAGATACATGAAAGGATAATAACTTTCGCATCTATTTTTTTGATCACTTGAAATAAAAGTTCGTTCTAATACTATTACAATAGCTTTTACAGTAATTATCAACTAATATTAATGAACAGGTTTGCCAATGATTGAAATTTGCTACAATACACA
Organism: Nilaparvata lugens; assembly: GCF_014356525.2. NCBI lineage: Eukaryota > Metazoa > Arthropoda > Insecta > Hemiptera > Delphacidae > Nilaparvata > Nilaparvata lugens. The sequence goes on from NC_052505.1 coordinate 65,281,579, forward strand.
CGAATACTAGAATAAGTTATTACTACATTCAAAAAAGGAAATGTTAGTTTTTACCCAAAAAATATGAAAGCGTAAACATTTATCTTTTGCTGGGTTGCAATCTAGAAGAATATAAAATTTAATAGTACTGTACACAAACAACCATACAAATTATTGATAAAACATTAGCATGTTCAGCCTGAAGCAGTTCCTTCCTCGATTTTCGATAGATAAGGTATGGAATAATTACTATGAAATCAATCTCCTCCTGAAGTAAAAAATCACTACTTGTTATTATGAGGCACCACTAACATTCTAAATTGGTTTGCAAGGCAAGAATCTAGTAATCAATTAACTGGGAAATGTTGTGTATTAACGTTTCAATTGTTACTAATTTCATAATAAAAAACTTCAGTCCTTTATCACTGAATAAAGTTTGTAAATAGTAATTATAACACGCAACAAGCAACTAATAACTTATACCCCAACACATATCATTCATAGTGGGGTGTATTTTTATTCATTAAATTATCTATGCCCATCAACAAATTATTCAATGCATAAAACCTCTTTGTTTTATTTGTATTAAATGTTATAGTATAGTATCCAAATTTGTATTGTAATTGTTTTGATGAATAAACTTTGATTTTATTTGAATCAAAAGTCCATGTGCGATGCACTGCAAACTTTCATCATTTCCTATAAAAATAACTTGTGCTTCGTATTCAAGCAATGTTGACAGTTGGAAGAGACTCTCACTCACTATAGATGAAAGAACGCAGCAGCAGGCAGCACGCATAGCTTGGTGCTTGGCTGCTTGAGGTGACAATACTTGTGGTTGCTTGTAGAGAAGTGCTCATTCACCACATGCCACCTAACTTGATAGCGTGTTACGCCCTGCCGTTCACAAACTATTCAATTCCACATCGGCTACAGGCTTAAATTAATTCCTATGAGAAGATACGGACTCGGGAGTCATGCTCAAAGACTATAATGCTCAAATGGTATTGTCACCAATATTGTACATGCACTTGCACTTTCTACATTCTTTTATAAATGTAAGAGTACCTACTCAGTAATCTATATTGGTACCACTCTGTAAAGTATACAATTGTCACGTTAAATCTCTTCCTATTATTTCTTTTTCAAAAATAAACCATCTACTTTTCTGTATTTGTTTCTGTCTATATTCCCCCCATCTATTCCTATTCTCTTCTTTTCATCAAATTTCTGTTGTTAGATTACCGTATTTAAGCTCAAGATCTTCCATTTAAATACCGACCGACATACAGTCATTAATTTTGAATGCAAGGGAAAAGTTTCATAAACACATTGTTAATAATAAGGTCTTGTCGGAGGGAGATATATATTTTTTTGTTCTCCACCCGTCACACTTGGCTCTATTTATGTATTTTTCTCCTCTTCAAATTAGCTATTAATTAGCGTTTATTAGCTTTCCAAATTAAATGTTATAGTTTATAAATTCACAGCTTTATTTCCTGGATTTGAAAAAAAATGAATAGACTAGAATGTTATTGATGACTTTTATTTTTAACTGCTAATCACTTTTAAGTTGTTACTTACTGATATACTTATTAGAACTGTCGTGATAAAATAAAGGTTGATTGGATTATAAATCATCCAAAAGTCCTCGTCAGTAAAAATTATTAAAATAAACTTTTTTTCCAATATAGATTGTATTTTTCTGCGCATTTGTTAGTATTTAACAGCGCTCGACTCTTTTTATGTTACTTGTTTCAATCATTATGCGAAGAAAAACACAACCTAACTATATTTTGATATTTTTATAAATATATATGTTAATATAAAGCTGCTTTCAGTCGATATTCCTTCTCCACCAACAAATTCACAACGATTTCATCACCGGAGCAAATAAATTATAATAGAATGAATTTTGTGCCCCCGGAATAATATTTGTAACCGCTAACAAGGAGATGCCGCATTGCAGGTATACTTTCGCCAGCTGTGCTGTTTCTTTTACCAAGTCCTTCTTCTCAACTAAGTCCTTCTTCCTTCTTAACTCCTTTCTCGTCTCTCTTTTCTACTACAAATCAAACGTAGCGACAATGTTCACCTTTCGAATCGGTATAAATACATTTTGAGTTAGTTACCAACAACATGCCAACCCGCTGAGAACGTAAAATAGTTTACATTATCCTTGTATTTATAGGATTTTGCAAAATATTGACACTGTCAACAGATTACATGCGGCTTGAACCAAAATTAAGTTTAATGACTCTTGATTTGCATGTTTTATCAGTATTTCGAAAAATACGTTCAGTCAAAAATTGAAAAAAGTTGTGACATTACATGGTACCATGTAGGCCCATGTAGGTACCATGTAGGTAACTGAAGTTACCATGGTAACTGTTTGGACCAAAGCTATTGATAATGTTGCCGTGCTACCAATTTTTCCTTAAACGGTTGGAATAGCATATAACACCTATCACCTAAGGAAAGTTGTCGGCTCCAATAAAATAGATTCTTGATAAACTGTGAATGGATCTATTGCCTATGAATGAGAAATCCAGTTTTCTGAGCAAATTAACTTATAATCTTCAGATGAAAATTTTGGCAAAAACACAGAAATATAAAACGAACAATAACTTACAAGCCTAATGATTTCAGAGTTATTACGAACTAAAAAAATACTTATCTAGTTTACAGTTGAAACACAGTGGCTATTGGCTTTACTACACTAATAGCGAATTTTGCACAAAAATTTATATAAACTTCAATCTAAAACATTAATAAATTCATTTAAACAGACAATAACTCAGAGCACAAAATTATACAAGCAACAGCCAGCCATGTTTTTCAGAAGAAGGTCCAACAGGAAAAAAACACAAGTTGCCAGTCACGAAAGACAACGCCCTGTTCAATATCGATCTTTACAGACACGTCAACACAAAATTATAACTTATAAGTTTAGAATTCACATTCTACATCTGTTCTCAATAAAACTTTATTTTGAAAATGTTATTTTAAATTTTTATACATATATTCTATTTAAATAAACGATTTATTTAGTAATTTGTTAACCCTACCTCGGTGACATTATGGAACAATGCAACAAACATTTACGATAATAAATTCTCCGTCAAAAAATTTATCCGTCTATTGATAACTCTGACATTTACTATAAAGTTCCATAGATCTCGAATTGAAGATTCGATTTAAATGTGAGAAGAAAAATGTAATATTACAAATACCCCCCTCTTGACATAAAAAAATTTTACTGTTTGAAAATTTAAAGAAAAAATTTACATTGACCCTAATGAAAATTGTTGAAATTTAAATTCGAGAACAGTAACAATTTTTTCTAGAAAAACATTACATGTCATCCAAAAATATTGAAAATTATTATAAAAATTCATCAATAGCGTTTGTTATATGTTTCCAAACAATATCTCAAAATATAGAATATCAATATTACTTTTGATTTAGCTTTATAATTTAAAGAAAAATATCTCAACAGAAAGTTTAATATGTAAAGAATAGTTTTTTTTGAAATTGCACATAATTTAATAGATAGAAAAATTTAATTTTTATTGCATAAAAAAAATTTAGTATGTTGAATGAAAAATTTATTATTATTATTATTTTTTAAATGAATTGATGAATTGTTACATTTAATTTTCACATAAAATTTCAATAAATCAAAAAATGTTCATTTCTTTCACTATTGATGCGGTTGATTTTATTGATGCACATTTTGGAAAACAGTCCGTTAAGGCACTCAGTATGATTTTCAGTTAAGTGTGACTCCAATGTGATGACGTTAAGTGTTGGGCTGATCTGGATGCACGTAGTGTTGGGCTGATACTTGTAGTCGACTGCTGCATACCAAACTCGATACAGGTGACATCTCAGTTAGCATTGCTTCATGTTTGTAGTAGACGGCTGCATTCCAAATTCAATACAGAGTCACATAAATTTTGTATCATATTTGTAATTATACAATGTACATTTCAGGCTTGAAATGACAATGTAATTCGTTTTTTGGAAAAGAGATAGACGCTGCATACAGGATTAATTTAGGTGAGGATTAATTTAGGTAAGGTTTGGTTTTTTGATATTTTCAGCTTTCAAGGTTTAGAGTTCTGCATACAGGAATAATTTAGGAGAGGATTTTTTGAATCAATTCTTTCATGATACTGTGACTGTTCTTCTGAATTCAAAGTTGTGAATGTGAACATGGATGGCAATTACCTCCAGGTAATGCAGTAGTGTTGAAGTTTGAGATACAGAGTCAGCAATAAGCATTGGCATTGCTATTGGCGTATGCTTTGGTGTCGGCTTTGGCATCGGCGTTAATATTGGCATTGGCGCAGGCATTGGCATTGGCATTGGCGCAGGCATTGACATTGGCATTGGCGCAGATTTTGGCATTGGCGTAGCTATTGGCATTGGCACAGGCATCGGCGTTGATTTTGGTGTTGGCATCAGCATTGGCGCAGGCATTGGCGTAGCTATTGGCATTGATTTTTGTTGTTGGCATTGGCGCAGATTTTGGCATTGGCGTAGCTATTGGCATTGGCGCAGGCATTGGCGTAGCTATTGGCATTGACGTAGCTATTGGCATTGGCGCAGGCATTGGCATTGATTTTTGTTGTTGGCATCAGCATGGGCGCAGGCTTTGGCATAGTTATTGGTGTTGACATTGTTGTTGGCATCAGCATTGGCGCAGATATTGGCTTCGGCGTAGCTATTGGCGTTGACATCAGCACAGGCATCGGCGTAGATTTTGGCGTAGTTATTGGTGTTGACATTAGCGTAGTTATTGGTGTAGGCCGCAGCGTAGATTTAGGCGTAGATATTGGCGTAGTTATGTCACACTAGTTTGAAAATCACCCAAATGTTCTTAACACTCTTCATGGCGTTCACTTGTTACTGATTTCGAGATTCACATGATAACTATTTCAATGTTAATGTCTGTGCTGTACCTGTTATCTTAAAATGCTTATAAACTAAGAAGAAAAACTTGATTAGGCTATCAATACAATCTAATACACATAAAAATTATTTTAAGTATCTATGAAATTGAAATTTGTTAACATCTTATTATACAGTCAGCAATACATAAATTGTAAAATATGGACATATCAATGATAAATTTAAAAAAAAATCATTCATTTTCATCTATTCACTGTTCAAATATCAAAATTTAATCCATTCTTCAAAATAGAAATATAATTTCATAACACCCTGTATCATTATCAAAATTGTAAAAAACAAACATCATAACAACACAACAAAAATTTAATTTCAATACATATTTCAATAATTTCAGACATTTGGTCTTCTATTCAATCATTTCATAATATATTTGCATTTCATTATTATTTAATATAACATTTCATTTATAGCATGTTCATTTCACATTTATGATTTATCATTCAGGGTTTCAAAATTATTTAGTTTTAATTTTGTTCAAAAATTGTATAAAAAGCAAATTATTTAATATTATTAATCATCGTTTGTTGGATACTATAGTTTATTTCGACTCTTCAATGTTCTAAACACAAACTACATTTCATGACAAAACTTTACTATCAATCATTAAACAAGAAACCATTCAAAACATCAATAATATTTTGCTTCAAAGGCAAACAATATTCATAAGTAGTCATCATTTTGCATCTATGGCAATCAACATTATTAATCATTATTTTTGCATCTATGGCAATCAACATTATTAATCATTACTTTTGCATCTATGGCAATCAACATTATTAATCAACACAAAAATTATTATCTCATTACTGCCTCTCTAAGTCATAACCTCTGTTATTCCTTCTTTAGGCAATAATGGGTTTCCATCTCAAAAAACAATCACATACCAGCAAAATTCTAATCAACAAACCCCACTAAAAATTCTACATACACTCCAGCATCCATTTCAAACGATAATCAATCATATCAAAATTTATAGAACAAACAGTTTTAAAATTTAAAAAAAAAAATCAATTACAAAACACTTATTTCAATTAATAATATAACAAAACGTTTTAAATTGAACCAATTATTTTTTAAACTAATTTAAAATTTAAAGACTGTATAATAAGTATAAACATTTCAAGATTATGATACAAAGATGATCAAGATGAAATACTGGGTAAATAAGTTCCCTAAAAAATACAAACAAGAGAAAAAGAAAACTGGGTAAATAAATTCCCTAAAACAATACAAAGAAGAGAAAGATTAATTAGAGCCTATCCTACATGTCAGTACTGAACTTTCATGAGGAAGTATATTTAATAAAATATACTACTATGGAATTTTGTAAATTCCAAGTATGACTCTAATTTGTTATAATTGTGAGCTATCACTCCCACAAAAACAACTGGTGAAGGAAAAAATATGTTGACTATTGTGACTGGGTGGAAAGTTCCTAGATGTCTGTAAGGCAATGTGATAGCAGACTCTAGTATCGGACCACAAAAACAAAAGTATGCAAAAGGTTTTACAAACATTTGTTGTTGCAGTCATAAGGTTTTTATATCGCAAACAAGTAGGTCAGATAATCGAGTCCAGCCGTATGTGGTTCACGCCCACACCTCTAAAAAAAATCACACCTACTTGTCTACCAAAAATCCAAAGTATTGGACAGCAAAGAAAAAATAAAATGCAAAATGGGTTAAAAGCCCAGAAGAAAACTATAACCTAATTACATATGGCTTATGGCACAATATGCAATGAAAGATGAGAACATGGGACATAATTGCTCTGAAAAACCTAATTACCTAATATGATACCTAAAAAAAAATAGACATGATTAAAATATGTAATACATGATGAAAAAATATACCGCAAGCAAACAATTATTTACACTACAATGGATAGATTTTAGAAAAGTTAAGTTTTATCAACAATTAAAGATTAGGAAAATAAGCTACTATTTTAACTTCTAAAATTATTTCAGAAAAAATACAAATTTAAATGACTATGGACAAGATTGGTTAAGATATGCTTCATAGAAGAAATTTACTGAATATTACACAAAGACAGGAAAGAATCGAAAATTGAAAAGATTAAGGGCCAAGAAAATAGGCTACAGGAAAGAAAAAAGACACAATTATGGACTCTTACCATACACTGTGTAGCGATTATGCTATTCTGAATCCCGGCATAACACAGGATTCCTAATCATTGTGTGCTTTCTGATGGTATTTCTTCATCATATATTGATTGACTCTCACAATTTTACCTGTACTTATCTCTTCCAGTTTGAAACACCCTTTATTGAGATCATCTCTTATTATGTAAGGTCCACGATATTTAGGACACAGCTTGGCAGAAAACTTTTTCAGCTTGCTCGACAAAATGTAATTTCGAATTACAACTAGATCATCAACTTTGAATTTATACTTGGGTTTATTATGCATATTCTGTTTGAATCTCCTGATGACACCTCTATTCTTTATTCTGTACAGTATTCGTTTGTTTCTGATACTTTCTTCTTCAAGTTCAAACTTATTTTCTACAGGATATTTGATATATTTGAAAACAAGATGTGCCAATTTATGATTCATCATAAGCTCCATGGGTATGTGACCAGTCGATTCATGAAAATTGTTGTTGATGACAAATTCAACCTTATCAATATACTTGTACCAAATATTATGCTTATTTACAGGAACGTAAGTTCTCAATATGCGATTGACCTCTTTCAATGGTCTTTCACTAAGATTTGCCTGGGGATGATAAACTGAAATGTAGTAATATTTTATACCTAATCTTTCCATAGATTCTTTCCACAATCTGCTTTGAAAACAAGTACCATTATCACTGATTATATATTCAAATTTACCAAATTCATTTACATATTTCTCAACAACTTTTACTAAATTATGAGCGTTAGCCTTAACTATAGGATACAACTTTGTAAACTTAGTAAAGCCATCATGAATAATGCACATCCATTTGTACTTGCCACCTGGTAATTCTCCATAAACATCAATGAACACTTTGTGATGTTTTTTCTCAGAAATTATGGTATGCATTTCTAATAATTTCTTTTCATTTGATGTCTTTACAAGTTGACAATACTTACAGTATCTTATAGTTTTGGTAACAAGTCTGTAACAATCTTTTATGTAAAAAGTTTCTTCAATAAATTTGCATGTTTTTGATATACCTACATGACCTAATCTTTCATGAAATTCAACTATCAATTCTTCATACAGTGCTGAAGGCACACAAACTTTCCAAAAACTATTCTTTCCAGATTTTCTAGTGAACAAAAGATCATCATTTACTTTAAAAAATTTGTTGATATTCAAATTACCTGTCTCCAACTTTTCTCTTACATTTTTTAACCAAACATCATCTTTTTGAATTTCTTTGATCTTCTTTACTATCTCAATTAACTTGTTATCACTCTTAATGATATTCAATACCTTGAATTCATTTGAATTTCGATTTTCTAAATTACCTTCATAATCAGTTCTAGAAATGATATCTGGCACAATGTTATCCTTTCCTGCTACAAATTCCCACTCAATATTAAAATTCTGTAATGCAAGAATCCATCTTCCCAAACGACCATGTCCTATCTTACATTTTTTTAAAAAGGTCAAGGCTTTATGATCTGTACGGACAACTATTTTTTGATTACCAAAATAATTTTGAAGTTTCATCAAGCCAAATAATACAGCTAAACATTCTTTCTCACATATTGTGTAATTTAATTCAGATTTCGTTAAGCTTCTGCTAGCATATGCAATGACACAGTGTTCCTTATCTTCACCTTCCTGAAATAACTCAGCTGCAATTCCTACATCACTGGCATCAGTGGCCAAAATGAAATTTTTGTTATAATCAGGATGTTTCAAGATCACACAGTCGATGAACCTATCTTTGATTTCTTGAAAGGTATCATTATCTTTTTCAGTCCAAATGAATTTATTTTTCTTGCATAGAAGATGTTTAAAACGATTTGTCAAGTATGAATAATTTTTCTGAAACTTTCTGTAAAAATTACAGAGACCTATGAATGACTGCAATTGTTTCAAATTTTGAGGAATGGGAAATTTCTGAATAGCATTTAGCTTAGAGTCATCTGCTTCAATACCATTTTTACTGATAATATAACCCAAATACTTTATCTTATCTGCAATAAATTTCGATTTATTCAGTTTCAACTTCAAATTACTTTCCCTCAACTTATTGAATAATAGTTCAATTCGACTGATATGTTGTTCAAGAGATATACTAGAAATGGCAAGATCATCAATATAAGCAATAGTAAACTCACAAACCTCTTCACCTAGCATTTTGTACAAGCACTTGATAAATTCAGAACCACTAATATTCAATCCAAATGGTAGATGTGTATATTGATAAGTCTGTCCAAAAACATTGAAAGCTACATACTTTTTACTATCTTCAGTTAATTTTACCTGATTGAAACCTTGAGTGAGATCAAAACTGCTAATGTAGTTGCACTTATTGAAACGAATGATCAAGTTATCTATTGGTTCAGTTTCTGTAAAATCCCTTATTATGTACTTATTTATTTCTCTTCCATCTAAACATAATCGAATTTCATTGTTTGGCTTTTTCACTACTACCATAGGGCTTGTATATTCAGAACTACCTGGTTCAATGATTTTCTGATCTAACATTTTCTTCAATTCTTTCTTGACTTGATCTCTATACTGATATGGAATCGGATAACTCTTCTTATCTAATTTCACATCATCTTTCATTTTAAGTTGACATAAATAGTCTTTTGCAGATCCAGGACTATCAGAGAAAATATCTTTGTTATTTTCAAATACTTCAATTAATTTGTTTACCAATTCAGGAGATTCATCGCTTAGCTGTAATCTTAAATTATCAATCTGCTGCTTCCATAAAGTATCAAACGTTTCTTGGTCTCTTACCATGTTAACATGAAAAAGTCTATTGTACTTCAAGGTATCCTTTTTTATAAATGGAAAACAACAATCTTTCAGTGATATCATATTTTGATTAAAATCAATAATTGCTCCAGCATCTTTTAAGAAATCACAACCCACCAAAATATCCACATTTAAATCTTGAACTATAAGAAAAACTATTGGCAATTCTAACTTACCAAAAAATACCTCTAACATAATCTGTTTATTTACTTTCTTATGTCTCATACCAGTAGCTACAACTATACTTACATTAGGAGCTGGTACCAAGTTCAACTTGAGATTGTTTTTCTTCATTTCATCAACAAGTTTCTCATTAATTACATTTACCTCAGAGCCGGTGTCAATAATCATTTGATATTTCTTATTGAAAATTTGTACTTCTATTTCTGCTAAGTCATATCCAGTGGGTGGAGTATTCTCTTGTTCCTCCAATAGTTCATTAAAAATACAACCTATCATGTATGGTTCTTCTTGACAAACAATTTCAGATTTACTCATAGCTTCATCTACCTGAATTTCTGGAGTATGTACCATATTAACACTTGATGCTTTAATATGACTTTCTTGATAACTAGGCATTACTTCATTACTTAAATTCTTACAGCTATTTTCTTGCACATGAATTTGACTGATTAATTCTGGCTTTCTTACTTCAAATCTGTTTGAAGTTTCAGTTTCAAAATTTATTTTATTCATGTCTACAGTTATATCAAAATTTGACCTTTCCTTAACTGGGAGAGCAGGGCTGTCGTTTCGTCGTCCCATTATTAGTTTAAAGGAGCATTATGTCTTGGACGATTTGCATTTGTCTGATTTGAAGTTTGAGCAGGCATATAACCTGGCGGTGGTAGGCTGAAATCTAACTGGTAGTTGTTAGCTGGTCGATTTGGATTTGATTGATTTGAATTCCCAAGTTGATGATTTCTATTATCTCTGAAATTATGCTGAAAATTTTGATCTCTATGACCATTATTGTTTGGTCCATTTTGGTACCGTCGATTTTGGAAATAATTCCTACCTCCTTGATACTGCTTATTATTATCATGAAACATCACACCATTTGAATTCTGAGACCTATTTCTATCATCCCTATGTTCACTCTGATGAAAACTTATTGTTTTATTTTGACTTCCAGCTTGAGCATTGTTATAATCACGGGGCATTTGTCTGTTTACTTTGTAAGTGTCAGTATTGTCAAACTCATTCAACAAACAAATAAACTCATCACTAGTCTTAATGTTACGAATAACAGCAGCTGTAGATATGGTTTCATCAAAATGACCTTTCAAAAACTTGAAAATAGTATCTTTATCTAAGGCTGGAATTAGATTCTTAGCAATGTTGAAACGAGAAATATAATACTCAGTAAGATTCTTAGATAAGTTTGGCTTATATTTTCCAAATCTCAAATCATCTCTAGCAGATGACTGAATGTTGTCTGACCACATTCTAGCAATGAATTTCTCTTTAAATTCTTCAAAGTTATTTATATCAAAACGGATGAAAATCCACCAATCACGATGAGCAAAATTTGAATTAAAATTGTTTTCCAAAATACCCTTAATTTTGATCCAGTTTGTGATTTCATTTCTCTCAAGATACTCGGTCAAGTTTACTAAGAAATGCATTGGATTCTTTTTGTCAATTTGCATTTGGAATTCAAACCTATCGAAATTACTATTGTTACCAGTATGATTACACATCGGTTTTGTTGACATGTTAATTTTATTTATGTTTTTTCTAACCTCAGTTATAGCAGCTGTATTTTCTTGACAATCTATTTTCAAAGAGGATAATACCTTGATTTCCTTGTCTACTTTTTCGTTTAATTCTACAACCTCTTTTTCAACATGCTTAATACTTTCATTGTTTTCTGCATTGATAGCATTTTGTGTCATATTTTGTTGCTCAACTATGATCTTATTTTTATTTACTCTTTCATTAACCTCACTGACCCTATCAGAAACTTGAATGATTTTGTTTTGCATTGATGTTTCTACATCTAACATTGATGTTTCAAGATCATTAGTTTTCTGCTGTAGATGACCTATTTCTTTGTGATTTTTACTTAATGTATCATTTATCTCTTTTATTTCCCGCTTTGTACTAACCTGATCTAGTCTTATGCTAGCAAATTCTTGCTTCATATCATCAAACCTAGCATTTTGCTCTTGTTTCAAATTATCAAATCTTTGTGTTAGGAATGCTATAAGATTTGTATCATTTTTAGCTCCTACCATACTTGTTTCATTTGATATTTCTACTACTTTCTCATGACTTGTTACATTTGAAACGTTTTCACTTACAGCTACACTATCGTTTGAGTCATTGTTTAAGGTTAGGTCTAAATCTTGTGATTCTTCATCTAAGTTTTGAATGTTTTCACTGGATAAAACTTCATTATTTTTATTGCTCTCCATCTTGCTACTGCGTAAAAAATATTTACTCATTAGAACCTGAACTTTCTTGAACCGATTTCCCACTCAGCAGAATCTCCCATTCACAATTCATCAAGATATCTATCCTACCAATAATTTTTTATAACCAGGGATATATTTTGTAGTTTGAGTCCCACACCAGGGCGTACCATTTGCCGTGCTACCAATTTTTCCTTAAACGGTTGGAATAGCATATAACACCTATCACCTAAGGAAAGTTGTCGGCTCCAATAAAATAGATTCTTGATAAACTGTGAATGGATCTATTGCCTATGAATGAGAAATCCAGTTTTCAGAGCAAATTAACTTATAATCTTCAGATGAAAATTTTGGCAAAAACACAGAAATATAAAACGAACAATAACTTACAAGCCTAATGATTTCAGAGTTATTACGAACTAAAAAAATACTTATCTAGTTTACAGTTGAAACACAGTGGCTATTGGCTTTACTACACTAATAGCGAATTTTGCACAAAAATTTATATAAACTTCAATCTAAAACATTAATAAATTCATTTAAACAGACAATAACTCATAGCACAAAATTATACAAGCAACAGCCAGCCATGTTTTTCAGAAGAAGGTCCAACAGGAAAAAAAACACAAGTTGCCAGTCACGAAAGACAACGCCCTGTTCAATATCGATCTTTACAGACACGTCAACACAAAATTATAACTTATAAGTTTAGAATTCACATTCTACATCTGTTCTCAATAAAACTTTATTTTGAAAATGTTATTTTAAATTTTTATACATATATTCTATTTAAATAAACGATTTATTTAGTAATTTGTTAACCCTACCTCGGTGACATTATGGAACAATGCAACAAACATTTACGATAATAAATTCTCCGTTAGGAACTTTATTCAGAATTGATAAAAATTGATAACATTAAAATCACGACGAACATTTTTGATAGCGTTCTCCGTTTATTTCTGTACTAGAAAATCTTATATTTAATTTTTTCCGCCCTCAACATTTTATTAGAAACAAGTGTGCCTTCATAAAAACTAGAGCTCGTGGAAAGATAGAATCTTTTGGCACCAATTACACTGCAGTTTATTAGAAAATTTGCAATGTTTCCTATGTTTTGACGAATATTATTGGTTGTTTTTTAACAGTGCGCTCACCTATCAGATTGGCTGATAGAAGAGACACTGTAACCACAACTGTCTGCCAAGATCAAACAACTCATTCCATCACTCTCACTCACGAACTCTCTCATTAACTCATTTTCTCACTTCAAATGTATCAATCCTCGATTCATGCCGTGAGCTAAATTGTTACGAATTTATCGTCGGATGATGCCGATGCCGATGTTGTGTGTAAATGGATACACGCCATTTTATTGGCACGCATATTCTACTGTGTAATTCACTTTCAACGGTCTGCATTTCTTATAAATAACATCGGTACTTCCCTTTTAACCAATGCTGTAAGATTGGAGTGAATCTTACTTTATAGCGAAACGCAACAGAATCATCCGATGATTGAATTTTGCTTGCATGGCTCACACATACTGTGAAGACTCAGTTCTAGATATATAGCAAGTACCTATATGTATATGTTAGATGTCCAACACGTGTATACACGTATACGGCTCCTATCAGTTGTAACACATTTCAATCTTAACACATGTCAGAAGGTTCATTCCAGAGACGTCTTTCCTTCTAACGCATGTCTTGCTGCAATATTACTATCTTGTCAGCGTCTAGGAAACGCGTATGAAGATTGTCCTAGTTTTCAGTAATTTGACTTGGAAAATATTCGTGAAAGCTGTCGTGGTGCTTTGGATTACAGAAATTTGACATGGAAATTATTCGTGGAAGATACCAGCTACCATAAGTTGAAGATGTATTATGAAAATTATGTTAGTGCTGGTGAAATTGGATTTCAGATTAAAATGTGTCGTCAAATTACACCTGAGCTGAAATTTTAATGAAGTTGAAGTGGAATAGACCTGAAATCTGAAAATGTCATCAATGTATCAGTGATTGTCCAGAGTTTTCTTCATTCTCTATCTCTTACCAGTTGGGAAAATTGAATCGTATAATTTTCCATGTCTTTTACAAGTTTAGAATTTGTTTTGAAAATTTTTCGTGGAAGCTACGTAATCTCTCTTTCCAATTTCGGCAACTTATTAATTGATAAGAATTAAAAATTGATGTAAGTACCATCGATTGTATTAGTTATCGTGCAAGGTAGAATATTAATTGTAAACCACCTCAAGAATCTAAAATGGCATCTTTTTGAGATTTCTCGATTTGGCATTGACATGGAATCTGAAAATGTTACACATAATATCAGTCAATGTCTACAATAAAGATAAAATAATAATAATTTATTTTTCTCCTTTAAAAGATATTCAGTATTAGATGAGGCAAAAATGCTAATGGTTTTGTACAATTAGTAGGATTGAATTTCTGCGTTATCTTACTCTGAGAATTATTCATTCTATATTGTATTATTTATTTCAATAATTCTTCATTCTCTCTTATATTTTAAATAATTTACCTTTTTATTTCTGAGAGAAACTCCTTTATTATTCTATTTATCTCTTCTATTTTTACTTGATCTGTATTCCTTAAACATTCTTATAAAAATAATCCTATTTGTGATCTTTATTCTCAATTACAGTTTTGAGGTCAATTTTTAATGGCGATCCGTATGAAACTTTCTAGGGTGTTCTTTTTACGTTTTCACCCAGTATCAAGGTAATTTTCAAACTCCTTGCAGGGAATTTTTCTTCATTCTCTCAGATTTCTTTCAATATAAGACCATCATTACTACAATCGAATTAATAGGGTTTCATTAATTCTATTAGCTTAAAGATGATATTGGAAGTAACAATCCAATATCTAGAGGTTGATTAAACATTCCTAGAAAGTTTCACCGATATGACCGCTGAAATTCGGTAAGAATTATTTTATGTGTATTCTAATGTATACTAGAAAGTCAAGTCTGTAGCTATTTTTCTGCATTCAAATATTTGTATTGAAGAACATGGTTCATGTGAATATTTTCAAATTAAAACCAACCTATAGTAACAGAGTAATAAATAGTGACTGTGTTTTTGGTATTCTCAACTTCTAAATTATATTATTGAATATAATTGTGTTATTGTCTTACTGCATCTATCTTCTTAGATTTTTCCGTAGTTTTTCCTACAGAATTCCTTGATTCAAGGATAAAAGTGTCTGTCTTTCCTCAGTTATTGTAACGAAAACAATGCATTAAATGTGTACTTTAGAGAGTTTTAACCATGCCTGGTTGGGAATTATGACTAGAAATTTATGTTGTGTATAAATGTGTTTTCAAGAAAATATGTACCAATGTTAAGAATACTGTATAATATGTATACGCCATTCTCGCGTAACTGTTATCTATTAGGTATTATTATGAAGTATCATCATTTCAATGAGAATAATTATTGTTGGTTATTTCCTGCTTTTTGATATTTAAATTGGTTTAAAATCCACGTATCAATTAAAAACTATTATCATCAGTTTTATTGTAGTTTCAATCAATTTTTATCCTTCTGATATTATATACAGGGTGTTTCAGAAGTAGTGTCGAGAATTTTAGGGTATTGTACCTGGATGCTAGGAGACTACAAATGTCATATTTGAAGTGTCCAAAACTCAGCGGTTATCCTTATAGCTGCCATTTTGTTTTTTTCACTTAAAAATTTTTATCTCAAGAACGAAATGTTGTATTGATCTGAAATTTGGCATGAATATTTATGCTATAAAGACTCAACTATAAAAAATAAAAAACAATTTTTTCGTTGAAATTTTTCAAAATGGCGGCCCTTTTAAATTTTTGATGGCGAATATCTTGAAAACCGTCCATTTTACAGAAAATTTACAAGAGACAAAAAAGTTAGCAAATCTTTTCACGATTCCAATGATACCTAATTTATTAAGATTGGTCGAAGAATAACAGAGAAATTAATTTTTTTCGTACTGCATGCATGACCACTTTTCACCATTTAAAGATCAATATTATTTTTTTTTATAATTTCATGAAAACCGTTCTTATTACAGAAATATACAAGAATAACTTTCCTCCAAATTTTATTTTACATTGAAAAATATTAATTTCACTCAAATCGGTTCACTGATACTAATGCAGCAATTGCTCAAAATGCCGTCCTTCAACTTGATTAGTTGACGGACAGACTTGACAGTCTGCACCTTTCAATCATGGACCGTCGAACTGCTATAAAAGCATTTTCATCATCTTGAATGGCACCTGCTGCAGCAACCACTCTTGCCACAAGGTCTTCTTCGTTTTCTACTGGCGTGCTGTAAACAAGGTCTTTCATATGGCCCCAGAAAAAAAAATCTAAAGGGTTGAGGTCAGGTGAACGTGCGGGCCACGGTACTGGTCCACCCCGCCCAATCCACCGCTGACGATAGGTCATGTTCAGAAAGTCCGTAACAACATTCCGAAATGAGCAGGGGCACCATCATGTTGAAACCAAATATATATCTGTTTGCAAGAGGCACATCTTCCAAAAGTTCTGGTAGTATGTCTCTTAAAAAAGTAATGTACGTGGGAGAATTCAGACGATTAGGAAGAATGTATGGTCCAATCACGCGATTACCTAAGATACCCACCCAAACATTCAGCGAAAATCTATGCTGATAACCACGCACTTTGACCTCATGAGGATTGTCTAAGGCCCAGACGTGACTGTTGCGAGAGTTGAAGATTCCTTCTCTTGTAAAACTGGACTCATCGGTAAATAACACATTTTCTAGAAAATTTGGTTGGATAATGTCTTGCTGAAGAAACCAACGGGCACAGTTTACTCTTGGCTCATAGTCGCGTTCAACCAATGAGTGAACTTTTTGAAAGCGGAAGGGGTGAAGTCTTTCCTTGTTTAGTACACGCCACACAGAAGAAGCACTTGAATTGATTTGCTTTGCAACTGCTCTCGTACTCGTTCTAGGATTGAAATCGAATTTCTGCAATACTTCCTCTTCAAAAGCAACATTTCGAACTGCTCGAGGCCTACCAGCAATTACCCTGTTCCGTTCAAATGAACCAACTTCTCTCAGCCGATTGTGAGTTCTTGTGAACACCTTGTCGGAAGGGAGACGGCGGTTTGGAAATGCAGCTGCATACATTCTTCTTGCTTCGGTCGCATTGCCAAGAGCTGCTCCATACATGAAGTGAATATCGGCGTACTCCAGCGAACTAAATTCCATTACAATAATTGAATATTTGTGTAGAAGCAACGTAAGAAAATATTGAAACTGGAAATTTAAGATAGAAATAAGACCTAGGAAACGTGAGACTAAGAAATAGAAGCACTACATCTGGTTCTTTACTTTTAATGAAACAACAATACTTTTACAAGACAAACATTATCATCTGAAAACCATTGTAAAATCATCTGTTTGCCCATATGGAGCCATACTGAGTTTCAAAGCTTCATCTTAAATACATCTGGAATTAAAAAATTAATATTGATCTTTAAATGGTGAAAAGTGGTCATGCATGCAGTACGAAAAAAATTAATTTCTCTGTTATTCTTCGACCAATCTTAATAAATAGGTATCATTGGAATTGTGAAAAAATTTGCTAACTTTTTTGTCTCTTGTAAATTTTCTGTAAAATGGACGGTTTTCGAGATATTCGCCATCAAAAATTTAAAATGGCCGCCATTTTGAAAAATTTCAACGAAAAATTTTTTTTTTATTTTTTATAGTTGAGTCTTTATAGCATAAATATTCATGCCAAATTTCAGATCAATACAACATTTCGTTCTTGAGATAAAAATTTTTAAGTGAAAAAAACAAAATGGCAGCTATAAGGATAACCGCTGAGTTTTGGACACTTCAAATATGACATTTGTAGTCTCCTAGCATCCAGGTACAATACCCTAAAATTCTCGACACTACTTCTGAAACACCCTGTATTTCTTTTTCTCTCGATATAACATTCACGGCATCTATAGACATTTATCATTGGTCCATGTTTTCAAATTAATCAATATAATTCGAATAACAGTGATCATCTCGATTGGTAAGATGTAAGTTTATGTCATCATTGCATTTGTTCTACTTTTGTTAATTTAGAAATACTGTATTCAGGGGAATTTTCAAGTTGAATCAGCTCATAAAATGAGTAAGGTAATCAATTATGTTCACATTGGGATATGAACAGTTCACATATAAAGATATTTCAATATATTTTTCTGCATGCCTGAAGAATATTTTCATAATATGAGTTGTTGTGTTTACAGTTCGTGATAATAATATCATCAGTATGAGTTGAAACAATTCTTTCAATATACTGATAATATTCCTGAACTATTTTACTGATATTAAAACATTGTGCTATTGTAAATATCCCAACGTATACCTACATGAACTATATATGGCATATTATATGAGCCATTAAACATAGATGTGCATAAATATTTCTCAGGTGATATAGCTATAAAATGGTTGAATATTAGATTTATGTGTTCTTGTCATGCTATAACTAATGTGCTATGTAAATCAACCTGAAAAGAGGAGAATATATTCGACTAAGATCTGAGCAGACCACATTAATGAACACGTCTTATAATATTTATTTGTAAAATTAGGTAGTGTCTACCATTCGTAGATGAACACATAATTAAACACAAATTTGAACAACCAATACAATGAAGAATCTTGTTTGTTTGATCAATCACTGTTATTCGAATTGTGTGATTGTTGTGCGTTGTGTGTGGTGCTTGTGTGTGTTGAGTGTCATACTAACCTGGATGTGTCCTGCTCTGCTCTCCGTAGAGTGTTCGAGACCATGTAACTGCTGCAAGCGTGGCAGGCACAATCCGCGAATGCATCGCGCACAAAACTGGTGAGTTCCACGTTTTCGTCGCTCTCATCGCAAAAAGTCGATTACATTCGGCCGTTCTGAGCGCTCTCTATTGTCTGTCCGCTTGCGCTTTTATCAAATCTGCTTCAAAATTCAGTTTTAGATAATATTCAAGTTTTATCAAAATTCAAGTTTTCTTGTTTATTTTATCCAGTTTTGTTCTATTGAATCTGCTTTATTATTCCAAAAACTTTCCCTTAAAATAATTTTGATTTTGAGGTGAAATTAAATTCACATCTCTGTTTATAGTGTAAATTTTTATTTCGATTTTTCTGTCCGTTTTTGTTTGTTGACATCGGTTTTATTGTTTAATCATTTATCCATTGATTGTTCATTTTCAATTGTCTATTTTTGTTCCATCAAGTTTGCTCTACTATCCCATAGAATACATTTATCTTTATATTGTATAGGGGAACAGAATTTGGCTAAAGAACTTGCGTCAACTAACGCAATCCCTGGTGGCGGAATTTTCTAGAAGAGATTCATATCTTCTTCATGGAAGCGCTAGCGGTCGTAATAATGTCAAAAAATCAAACAACTTCATTCAAATTGAGATAATTTCAAATTCAAAATTAGGCCCTCAGCCTCTATCGTGTGATCTTCACACAATTATCTTCTCACAAGAGCGCTCGCGTTCGAACTTTGGTCCCCTATACCTGGTTTTGCTTCTATTAAATTTGGTGTAATTTTGAAAAAACTGGTAATCCGGGTGCAAATGTATTTCCTTGGTCATTTTTGGGTAACAGCCGTGGAAGATGTCTCAATTTCTTCCTTAGGACTAGTATAATGAGAAACGCAATGATGATCAGTCGAATTCACATTATAGTGGTCCTAAGGGGTCCTAAGGAAGAAATTGAGACATCTTCCTTGGCTGTTACCCGAAAATGACCACGGAGTGCCTTTTTTAGTACATTTGCGCCCGGACTATAGTTGTTTCCAGGTTACTTTGTATTTGTCTAAGATTTTCCTATTAACTAACTTCTTATGTTTTCATGTATTGTTGTTGTTGTTTTCCATCATGTTGTATTTGAAACATCTAAATTAAAAAGTATAGTTTATAAATGTTTTTGGACTGAAACTTTTGTTAGAGTGAAAACCTAAAAGACATTTCCATATTTCAGACTTTATAATGTTATTACATTTGAGTGAGAAATAGTCCAAGGTATCCTTAGTTTTTCGCCCCCGATCTGTGGTTTATTGTAGAAAATAATTAAAAAATACGTGTTGCAATCAGGCTATTTGCGTAAACGCGGATCAAAGTTCAATTTCCTATCATTTTTTCAATCTTGCAAGTGATCAGAAATAAAGTTTTGATTGACGCCTTTTGAAATCACCTGATAGAGTTTTTTTTACTTTTTCTGTAAGTTCTCATGTTACATTAAAATCATGTTTCTTTCGCTATTTTAACGATTTTACACATCCAGTTCAACACTTATTAGAACATATTCTCGTATTTTCTTGATTCGCTTGTGTTTTTGAATGCTAGGCTAATAAAATTGTTTCAATTAAAGCATGAAACTATATTGAAGATGACATTTGCGCTTTTTTTATCTAGGAAGTAGCCCTCTCGTTTAGTTGTCAATTCTTTTCCGGTTTGCTAATAAATTATGTTGTATTAATATTTGTTTTTGTATTATACTTGTTTCATTATTTTGTTTGTATTTTTGTCCAAAGTGCTTAAACTGCCATACGTTTATGGGAAAGTGCAATAAAACTCAGTTGGAGTCGAAGGATAGGCGATTAGTTTTCAAGTTATTTAAAAATCAGAGACCTAAAAAGCAAATAAATGAACTATCAAGTAAGGTTTGTCGAACAATATTCATTCAATGCATCCTAAGCATGCTTGATTATATTGGGTACCTTGTAGTAGTCAGAAGAATGTTGTACGTAAATAGTAGATCTTGTTCTAGGAAGAGGTGATAATACTCCCCTTTCCAATTCAATTTGTAAATATTATCCTCATGAAACATGCATGTATGACAAATAAGTTTTTCCCAATAGATCATTTAAGGCTGTTAGGTACACTTTTTTCATTATTTAAATTTGATAACCTTTTTCAATACAATTGTTAGTAGTCCAGTCAAGGAAATTTTATAGATGGAAAAGTTGGGAAGACAATTTTTGAACCCGCAGATCTGTTGAGGGTAGTTAGGAGGTAAACAAGTCAAAAGTCCCCACCCCTACCCACTGTGTTAAGGGGGTGGGGGTGGTTTAAAGGTACCATTTTTTGTTTTCTCGGATAAAAATCAAAACCTATGTATCTTAAGTACTTAACTGTCATATAACAAATTTAAAGCTTACATAATTTCCTATAATATTCATCCTATAACTTTTTTCATATCTCCTTGTTTCCGAGATATCCGCTCTTGAAGGTGTGACATTTTTGAAACAAACACATTTGCCAAATTTTTTTCTATTTTTACTCTTATAACTTTTTAAAAATCGATGGGAGAAATCTATGTTGATTATGAGCTCATAGAACATTAAATTCTCTTCAATTCAATGTAAAATTCACACTTTTACGAATTTCCCCACACCTTTAGCAGCAGCATTAGTGATGAGTGTGGAATCTCCATTTTTGCAACAATAGACCAATTGTCAAAGGAATTTGGAGGGAATGTTTTAAACAAAATTTTCGACTTTGCAGCTTTGTTGAGACTAGCTAGGAGGAGAACATATCAAAAGTCCCCATTCCTAACTCATGTGCTAAGGCGATGAGGATGGTTTAAATTTGCATTTTTCAGCGATTTGCTTCCACGCTAATATCTTGAGAACAATGCATCCAATCGACATAAATAGCTATTCAAAAATGAAGCTTGATTAATTCTCTACACCTTTTGTTGAGTGTAATTTTGTGATATTCCCAACAGTTCCCGAGATATTCGCTCTTGAAGGTGTGTAATTGTTTAAGTAACACGTTTTTATCCAATGTTTTGCTCTTTCAGAGCTTATAACTATCCAACAATGCATCATAAAAACTGATACTTATCATAGGTTTGTAGAGCATTGAATTCTCTTCGAAATTATTTATTATTTCACTATTCCAAGTTTTCCTTTCATTGTTATAGCAGCTTCATTATTGGAGGTGAAATTTTCATTGCTGTAACAATTGATCGTTCGACAATGACATTTGAAGGGAGTGTCTCTGACACAATTTTTGACTTTCCAGCTTGATTTGGACTAGTTAGTAGGTGAACATAGCAAAAGTGCGCATCTTTATCCCCTCTGTTGAAGGTGTGGAACCGCTGAGTTGACACTTGTTGCAGCAATGAAAATTCCACCCCCTACTTAGAAGCTGCAATAACAATGAAAGAAAAACTTGGAATAGTGAAATAATACATCATTTCGAAGAGAATTCAATGCTCTACAAACCTATGATAAGTATCAGTTTTTATGATGCATTGTTGGAGAGTTATAAGCCCTGAAAGAGCAAAAAATTGGATAAAAACCTGTTACTTTAACAATTACACACCTTCAAGAGCGGATATCTCGGAAACAAGGAGATATGAAAAAAGTTATAGGATGAATATTATAGGAAATTATGTAAGCTTTAAATTTGTTATATGACAGTTAAGTACTTAAGATACATAGGTTTTGAGTTTTATCCGAGAAACCAAAAAATGGTACCTTTAAACCACCCCCACCTCCTTAGCACAGGGGGTAGGAGTGGGGACTTTTTCTATGTTTACTTCCTTACTACCCTTAACAGATCTGAGGGGTCAAAAATTGTCTTCCAAACATTTCCCTCTATACCCTTTTTTGAGCATTCATTGCCTGGACTATAGGATCATTTTATAAGAGTGAGAAAAAGTGGCAACTGAAATTTTCAAGTGGTGTAATAAGCGAGTTATGGGTTGTTGAAGTGCTAATTTTCCAGATTCCGTTTTCTTTCCAGAACATAAACGGGTTCGACTGTATTAACAGAAATTCTCTTAAAAATTCAAAAAATGTATCTTTCCAAACTAAAACATGTTATTCCCCATATCGTTCATAAATAAAAAAGTAACATTTTTTCTAAATTCGATAACTTGTTTATTTTGTCATAAATTGCAAAAAACGAATATTAGAACAAAGCCATTGATATTCTGAATATATTAAAAAAAAACTCAGATGGAAAATTCGAAACCGTTCATGATCTGAAAATAAAACGGCGTTCAACACTTCAACAACCTTTATTAGACCACTTAAAAATTTCAGTTGCCACTTTTTCTCACTAACAATTGTATTGGAAAAAATTATAAATTCTAAATAATGAAAAAAAGTGTACCGAACAGTCTTAATGAAATTATATGAAGTTGAAATTCCCTTTAAAACAAATAAATTCAATTTTTTAACTATTAGAATGATGGATTAACTTCATACTAGTAATTTAAGCTGAGTTCTGTGTGTTTTTATACTCTATAGATGAATTTGTTTGAATCTAATTAATTATAATATTCTGGAATAGACGTTTCCGTAGAATCTTGCAATTTTTTCTAGCAAATCTTCTAAGATGAAATGCTCGTTCTTCTTCAATTCAATACAATTGTGAAAGTAATATTCTTACAACAAATTATTCTATATGATTCAATAATATAGGTATATAGGTAAATACATTTATATTGTTTTTTTGCATAGTATTGCTTGATAATTTGTTGTAAATCATGACTTAAAGTTGACAATTTCAATAACATTCAAGAGAACAGAAAGAATAATTGATTGTGACTTTAATATCAAAATAAGAAATTATATCAACGATCTGATAATTTTCATTATGTTACTTCATACTGCTTTTAAACCTAGCCAGGGAATGGTTTGTAAAGTTAATTTGCAGGTCAATATGTAGTCTCCACTAGAATTTTGTAAAAACGTTGCATTAATAACAGGCTTTTAAGAATATACTCTATATTTCTATGTGATTGCAGTTTCATTGTACTACCTTAATGTTATATTCTAATTTCGGTTATTATTGATGGTTACAGGAAGTATGCGAGGACCAACAATGCGACGCTTAGTGGACATGAATGCCACTCAAGTATTCGTCAAACTTGTCATATCTCTGAATTCAAGGGAAGTCGGACAGTCCGAGGTGCTAATGCAAGAATTACTCTGGATTCTAGGACAAATCTCACCAAAAGGTCAGAACATTATCTAGGTTTTATATATTTATTACATACTCTATGATCATGGTTCATCGGTATAATTTGATTTTTCCATAATATTGAATATACAGAGTGTTCTGATAAAAGGTGCCCATAAGTCAGGGCATGATTCCTCACATCAAAAGAAGAAAAACGTTCTAATTAACATAGGTCCGAAAATGCTTAGTTACAAGTTATACAGGGTGGAAGATTTCGTCTGAATTTCTGTGCCCCTGCTGAAATGAAGTCCTAAGGGTATTTGTTGGCTGTTAATTGTAAAATTTAGCGTACTTTATGCAAAATGAACTGAAAAATTGAATAGAACCGTTTCCAGACCTGTAGCTACAGTAATTTTCAAGATATGTGACGAAATACGCGAATCTTGGTCCCGAAAAACAAGTTCCTTTATGGTTTGAAACAGATTTACTGTGTTAAATGTACAATAAACACAAAATAATTTTTACAGAACTTGTAGAAAATTTTATTTCGAAGAGAAACATGTAGAATAAGTCTATAATAGTCTTGAAAAAAAAAATCATTAATTACATACAAAACGCATGAAAAATAGACAAGTCTACATCTTTCTCTTCGAAATTAAATTTTCTACAAGTTCTGTAAAAAATTATTTTGTGTTTATTGTATATTTAACATAGTATATCTGTATCAAACCTTAAAGGAACTTGCTCTCGGGACCAAGTTTCGCGTATTTCGTCACCTATCTTGAAAATTACTAAAGCTTCAGGTCTGGAAACGGTTCTATTCAATTTTCAGCTCATTTTACATAAATTATGCTTATTGTACATCTCAATTAACAGCCAAAAAATACCCGTAGGGCTTCGTTTCAGCAGGGGAATAGAAATTCAGACGAAATCTTTCACCCTGTATAACTTGTAACTGAGCATGTTCGGATCTATGTTAATTAGAACTTTTTTCTTCTTTTGATGTGAGGAATCATGCCCTGACTTATGGGCGCTTTTTTTCAGAACACTGTATTATGAGATACGCAATTATTGAATTTTCAAGCCCGGTCCAGACGTGAACTCACAACTTACATCTTATTTCAGCAGTCACAATGATTCAGGTAAGAGGTTGCGTTTGGACCGTGAAACTTTTCACGATTGAAATTCATAAGTTTTTTATACTTCTTACTGATCACACAAGAGATGTAATGTAAAATTATTGTCTGTTTCTTATTTAAACTAAACTTATAAGCTTGTAAAATTAGAATAATTCTTATTACAGTATATTAACTTGATGATTTTTAAATTTGTATAGCCTAATACCAATAACTATTAAAATGTCATCATCATTCTAGAAACGATCAAAGTATTGGATTTATAAAAAATCGATTATCAATAAATAGAAATAAAAATCTCAGTACCTTTTTTTGAATTATTTTATTACAACATGTTTCAACATTCATTATTCATAAAGTAATTCAAAAAAGGGTACTAAGATTTTTATTTCTATTTATATTACAAGTAGCCCTAAACAAAAAAGAGACAATGGATTATCAATATTTCGGTTTTAATACGATAGGTTCCTGATGAAGATACAACTTAATTGAATGAAAAAGACTAAGAAATTGTCAAAAAACCACTGATTTATTGATAATTAGAAAGACCGGTTTCGGTTATTACACCATTGTCAATCTCTGATAAACAATGAATGTTCATCAGTTTATCAGAGATTGACAATGGTGTAATAACCGAAACCGGTCTTTCTAATTATCAATAAATCAGTGGTTTTTTGACAATTTCTTAGTCTTTTTCATTCAATATGAATAATTACCACAATATCAACTTCTCAACTACACAAAAATACAACTTAATCTTAGTAATAATGATTTGTTGTAAATATTTTCATACATTTTGAAAAAATATTGAATAATTATCTGTCGTGTCGTTGGTTTTTCTGAATTATGTTTCAATCCACTTTGCAGACTCGAAATTCTCAATCAAAGCACGGCTGCTGAATGGAGTGAAAGTGTTCCATAATCTGCTGCGTGCTCGTTACTTCAACCACAATCGTATGCTGGTGCCTCTCCTTCTCATCATCAAGTCTCTTGCCAAAAATGGTTTGTCTCAATGTTCTTTTTTGCAGATCAGTTTTTCGTTTAGTGTATCGATATCCAATGTATCGTAGACTATAATTTGTATTTCACAATGTTTTATTGGTTTATTCACTTTCTTGATAAGGACTACTCGTTTTTATTTGAAAATTTAAAATCAAAGTTCCCTGTTCTCAACTTTAATTTATTTCACACAACATGTTTCGATTATTAATGTCAATTACAAGTGAGTGAACCACTTGAAAATGATTTAATAGTTGAAACATAATTATTATAATAAAGTTGAAAACATGGTACTTTGATTTTCTTTTAATGGTATACAACGATTTGTATTTTACTTGGGAAAATTATTAAAATATTTCTCATGATTTTTTTCACGCATTTATCAATTCACGCTCTATCAGGCTTTATCAATAATTTAGGATTTCTATTTTAAAATCCTAGATGGAAAAGCTACCTAGTTGCACAGCCTTCTACATTATAATGGCAGTGTTTGATTGGCAATGGTATTGCTATCCTTGTCTATCATTCAACAAAGCGGATAGCACTATCTCTTTCTCGCTTTGCTCTGTTGCCAGATCGTCTTTCAACAATGTAGAATTAATAATTAATTAACCATATATTTTATCTAATTATGAAAATTAATTATAAAATATAATTTATTGCTTGATAAACTATAATGTATTATTTTAAATGAGAATGAACCGTTAATATTACAATATCGGGGCACCGAGATTCGCTCGTTATTTTTATTTATTGATAAACAGAACACAATTCTCTAAAATATCATGTTATATTTCACAGCTGGCTATATTAGTCCAGTCAAATGGTCGTTTTTCAGGAAACAGCCCCGAAAGAATTTTCTCGACGGTTCTATATGTATTTTGGGGCGCTGAATTCGAATCTGAAATTTTCTGACACGCCAGAGGGCGGCTTCACTCCCAAAACCCTCAAAAAACCCAAACATTTCGGACTTTTTTAGTTTTTCCATTTAATCTCAAAAACTTAGTGTTTTTGGAAAAAATAATTCTCGACAAAATTAAAGATAATAAAATTTCCAATAAAGTGAGTTGTCGCGCAGGATTCTACTATTTTTGGTTCCGGAGCTACGAATTTTCAAAAAACGGGTATTTTTTAAGGGGTTTTCAAAATTATGCAAACCTACCTTTCTACCCTATACAACTTGAATATTTTTCTAGTATAGATAAAAACCACACATCACGTGAAAGAACAATTCATTATGAACAGGATTCCTTAGGAATTTTCGAATTTAGTAGTGTGGGGAAGGGGAATACACCCAAAAATAGAGAATCATGTTCCACAGCCAAAATACAATTTTTTAATTATAATACCTTTTCAAGGCCTTCCTAACAAAAAATACATATTTCGGCTGAAATCATCTCACGAGGGTTATTTTCTATGAGAATCACCCATTAGAAACATTCAATTTCAGTATTTCCTAGTGAGTGGGTACGTCATAAGGATACGGCAAGGATCAAAACTTTGAACACTTATAACTTTTGACAGAATGATCAGATCTCCTCGTTCTACAGCTCATTCTTCTCAGTTCGTCAAGGTGGTTCAAAATCATGCATCGTAACTGAAATTTGTTGAAAAAATAGAAAATTCCTATTTTAGTCTATTTTAGCCCATATTTAAATACACAGAAAAAATGCCGATTTCTATATTCAAAACTGTGTATCTCGGTAACCCGAAATTATAAAAAATGGTACTTGGTCTTTCATGTGAGGTAAATGTATTTTGTAAAAATATAGTCGAGAAGTAAGATACGTTTGATTCAGTAAATTTTCTTTATTTTCCTCATTTTCACCGTCTCGACACTTTTTCTATGAATAAAATTCTTTCGGGACTGTTTCCTGAAAAACTACCATTTGACTGGACTAATAAAATATGTCATCTTATGAATTTCGGGGATGCGATATTTTGATTTTTCACATACTCACTAGCTCACTCACTTTTTTACTATCCACAGCTGTTTCAGCCAAGGATGACTTATCCTTTTAATGTCGTTCAGCGAGTTTTCCCAAGGATGAGACCTACTGAAATCGAATTTTTATATCATAAACCTACTATGTTCCAAATTTTGTGAAAATCTTTAGAGCCTCTTCTTCCTCCTCCTCATTTCCTTTTCTTCTTCTTCTTCTTCTTCTTCTTCTTCTTCTTCTTCTTCTTCTCTTCTTCTTCTTCTTCTTCTCTTCCTTCTTTTACTGTTCTTGACAATCCAATTCAATCTCGTGATCAATAATTCATCAATATTAGGACTATTTTCGCAAGAAAGACCATCACAGTGCTCACACATGGCAGAGCAATCAAGTCCCACTTTCCGACACCCACAATATTTAAGACATGATGTCTTACAGCTACAAGACACAAGGTGCAGAAGGTCATCAGGTGCAAAGGGTTTGGTGCTTTGTACCGGTTTTAAACTTTTCTTGTGATCACCATTTTTCTTCACCATTTCCATCTTCCAGCCCCAATCTGTAGCATCCATTCTATTTCCAAGCCATGTCTGCACTTGCAAATACACTCTAATATATGTTGATGTGCAGCTTCAGACGTTGGAGGAAGCTTAGCAAGATCAAAATTAGATCTGAGTTTTGATTTTCTTGCTAGTTTTGTAAACATGAAGTAACGTGCTTCATTGAGGCTTGTGTGCTTTTTCTGGCCATACAAATTCAGAATAAAATCTTCACCATTTCTTTTCAGTTCTTCTTTAGATGAATTTTCACAAATGAACACTGATGCTTGTCTTTGAGCTTCTTCTGATTTTTGAACAATTTCTAAAGATTTTATTTTTCCAAGGCCGAAAAAGAAGAAGTTGTATCACAGCCTGTTATTGCATAAGCAAACAGTAAAAGCTTCCTTGTATTTTTCACCCTATCTATTATCTTTGAAATGCTGTAGAACACTTTTCCATGCAATCTTCCTGTTATCTGTTTGCAGAAGTAGATTTCTTGATTCTCAGGGGCAAGAGCTATCAACAGTATCAACAAATCAGTGTCTGTACCATACAACATAACAGTTTTTGTCTCTTCAGCTCCTCTATTCCAGTCGTCACAATGGAAATATCAGCATCGTCTTTTGCAACATTGTATTGATATTTGAACTTATAAGCTCTTCAGAAACTGAAAATATAAGCTTCTTCTTGTTTCTTCTGTTGCCTAAAAATTCTTCCTTTGATGTTAAGCATTTTGTGTTCCTATCAAAATCTATGTCATTTGAGGATTTTTTTGCTGCTCTTCTATTCTGCTCTTCTTGTTTAGTTGTACAGTCTTCTGGATAGCCATCAAATACAACCGTTACATTTTCTCCAAAGTTTTCTACAACATATTTTCGATAAATGTGTATGATATTTCCATAAGTGGAGTCTTGTGGCCAGGGAACATAATGAAGGAGAAATCCTCCATCAATAATCACACATAAATTTGTTTGATCAATTTCTTCTTCCTCTATTACAGCATCTTGAAACACTTTCAGGATAGATGATTTAGTTCCTTTTCTTAGTGAAACATTGTCGAAGAGAGATGGTGGATGTGAAGACAGTTCATATTCAAGATACAATTTCAATTTTTGAGAGCTATCACACACACAGAGTATTCTATTGAAGAGCTGTTGAGAGTTGACTGGTATTCTTTGGATCTGACTTTAACTAATTTGTGTGCTAGTTGGGTCTTAACCATGTCCTTTCTTTTTATGTCAGTTTCCCAAATGATTTTCCTACCATTGTCTTCATAGCAGCACAACCTATGTCATAGGCTTGGTCACAGTTGACTGACTCATCACTGATGAAACCAGATGATAATGAAACTAGCTCTCCAGATTCCTTATTTAATGGATTGTGTTGTCTGAACCATGTGGTGAACTTATCAATATCAGCTTGGTCTCTGAGTTTTCTTGACTTTCTCAGCTCAACATGTTGTTCACTGTAGGTAATAGAAATGTCTAAGAACTCCTCTAATGCTTCATTAATCTTTATGAAGTATGGTGTCCCAAGAATCCATTTATTCACAGTACTTTCATTCATTCCCCTTCCATGAGTGAGTCCTCCTACAGATTTCATTGGCCTCATCAGACATTGCTCTATGCACATGTCTGTCCATGTTCCTGACCAGTATCTTGTTGTTCTTTTCACAGTAAAATATCCCTTGTTGATGAAAAGATCTAATTCTTTTTCAGAGAGTTTTTCAGTTATTTTGGTCATTTCTTGGGCATAAATATGTGCAGACTTTGCATAAGGCAAGTGGCCTGATGCATGGAAATATGGAAGCATATCTGTTGTGCATTTTAAATGCATAATCCAATCTCCTGTCCTCTCAGCATACACAAAATTAAGAGCTAAATCTATAGTGTGAAAAAGCTGCAGCCACAACTTAGCTGTCCTGCTTGTCTTTTCAATGGTTTTCATACATTCATCCAATGATTGAGTTTTTCTAATAGCAAGGGGTTCTCTAATGCATGTTTTGTTGACATTTCTCCTGAAATTATTTTGTGTTTATTGTATATTTAACATAGTATATCTGTATCAAACCTTAAAGGAACTTGCTCTCGGGACCAAGTTTCGCGTATTTCGTCACCTATCTTGAAAATTACTAAAGCTTCAGGTCTGGAAACGGTTCTATTCAATTTTCAGCTCATTTTACATAAATTATGCTTATTGTACATCTCAATTAACAGCCAAAAAATACCCGTAGGGCTTCGTTTCAGCAGGGGAATAGAAATTCAGACGAAATCTTTCACCCTGTATAACTTGTAACTGAGCATGTTCGGATCTATGTTAATTAGAACTTTTTTCTTCTTTTGATGTGAGGAATCATGCCCTGACTTATGGGCGCTTTTTTTCAGAACACTGTATTATGAGATACGCAATTATTGAATTTTCAAGCCCGGTCCAGACGTGAACTCACAACTTACATCTTATTTCAGCAGTCACAATGATTCAGGTAAGAGGTTGCGTTTGGACCGTGAAACTTTTCACGATTGAAATTCATAAGTTTTTCATACTTCTTACTGATCACACAAGAGATGTAATGTAAAATTATTGTCTGTTTCTTATTTAAACTAAACTTATAAGCTTGTAAAATTAGAATAATTCTTATTACAGTATATTAACTTGATGATTTTTAAATTTGTATAGCCTAATACCAATAACTATTAAAATGTCATCATCATTCTAGAAACGATCAAAGTATTGGATTTATAAAAAATCGATTATCAATAAATAGAAATAAAAATCTCAGTACCCTTTTTTGAATTATTTTATCACAACATGTTTCAACATTCATTATTCATAAAATAATTCAAAAAAGGGTACTAAGATTTTTATTTCTATTTACAAGTAGCCCTAAACAAAAAAGAGACAATGGATTATCAATATTTCGGTTTTAATACGATAGGTTCCTGATGAAGATACAACTTAATTGAATGAAAAAGACTAAGAAATTGTCAAAAAACCACTGATTTATTGATAATTAGAAAGACCGGTTTCGGTTATTACACCATTGTCAATCTCTGATAAACAATGAATGTTCATCAGTTTATCAGAGATTGACAATGGTGTAATAACCGAAACCGGTCTTTCTAATTATCAATAAATCAGTGGTTTTTGACAATTTCTTAGTCTTTTTCATTCAATATGAATAATTACCACAATATCAACTTCTCAACTACACAAAAATACAACTTAATCTTAGTAATAATGATTTGTTGTAAATATTTTCATACATTTTGAAAAAATATTGAATAATTATCTGTCGTGTCGTTGGTTTTTCTGAATTATGTTTCAATCCACTTTGCAGACTCGAAATTCTCAATCAAAGCACGGCTGCTGAATGGAGTGAAAGTGTTCCATAATCTGCTGCGTGCTCGTTACTTCAACCACAATCGTATGCTGGTGCCTCTCCTTCTCATCATCAAGTCTCTTGCCAAAAATGGTTTGTCTCAATGTTCTTTTTTGCAGATCAGTTTTTCGTTTAGTGTATCGATATCCAATGTATCGTAGACTATAATTTGTATTTCACAATGTTTTATTGGTTTATTCACTTTCTTGATAAGGACTACTCGTTTTTATTTGAAAATTTAAAATCAAAGTTCCCTGTTCTCAACTTTAATTTATTTCACACAACATGTTTCGATTATTAATGTCAATTACAAGTGAGTGAACCACTTGAAAATGATTTAATAGTTGAAACATAATTATTATAATAAAGTTGAAAACATGGTACTTTGATTTTCTTTTAATGGTATACAACGATTTGTATTTTACTTGGGAAAATTATTAAAATATTTCTCATGATTTTTTTCACGCATTTATCAATTCACGCTCTATCAGGCTTTATCAATAATTTAGGATTTCTATTTTAAAATCCTAGATGGAAAAGCTACCTAGTTGCACAGCCTTCTACATTATAATGGCAGTGTTTGATTGGCAATGGTATTGCTATCCTTGTCTATCATTCAACAAAGCGGATAGCACTATCTCTTTCTCGCTTTGCTCTGTTGCCAGATCGTCTTTCAACAATGTAGAATTAATAATTAATTAACCATATATTTTATCTAATTATGAAAATTAATTATAAAATATAATTTATTGCTTAATAAACTATAATGTATTATTTTAAATGAGAATGAACCGTTAATATTACAATATCGGGGCACCGAGATTCGCTCGTTATTTTTATTTATTGATAAACAGAACACAATTCTCTAAAATATCATGTTTATATTTCACAGCTGGCTATATTAGTCCAGTCAAATGGTCGTTTTTCAGGAAACAGCCCCGAAAGAATTTTTCTCGACGGTTCTATATGTATTTTGGGGCGCTGAATTCGAATCTGAAATTTTCTGACACGCCAGAGGGCGTCTTCACCCCCAAAACCCCCAAAAACCCCTAACATTTCGGACTTTTTTTAGTTTTTCCATTTAATCTCAAAAACTTAGTGTTTTTGGAAAAAATAATTCTCGACAAAATTAAAGATAATAAAATTTCCAATAAAGTGAGTTGTCGCGCAGGATTCTACTATTTTTGGTTCCGGAGCTACGAATTTTCAAAAAACGGGTATTTTTTAAGGGGTTTTCAAAATTATGCAAACCTACCTTTTCTACCCTATACAACTTGAATATTTTTCTAGTATAGATAAAAACCACACATCACGTGAAAGAACAATTCATTATGAACAGGATTCCTTAGGAATTTTCGAATTTAGTAGTGTGGGGAAGGGGAATACACCCAAAAATAGAGAATCATGTTCCACAGCCAAAATACAATTTTTTAATTATAATACCTTTTCAAGGCCTTCCTAACAAAAATACATATTTCGGCTGAAATCATCTCACGAGGGTTATTTTCTATGAGAATCACCCATTAGAAACATTCAATTTCACTATTTGCTAGTGAGTGGGTACGTCATAAGGATACGTCAAGGATCAAAACTTTGAACACTTATAACTTTTGACAGAATGATCAGATCTCCTCGTTCTACAGCTCATTCTTCTCAGTTCGTCAAGGTGGTTCAAAATCATGCATCGTAACTGAAATTTGTTGAAAAAATAGAAAATTCCTATTTTAGTCTATTTTAGCCCATATTTAAATACACAGAAAAAATGCCGATTTCTATATTCAAAACTGTGTATCTCGGTAACCCGAAATTATAAAAAATGGTACTTGGTCTTTCATGTGAGGTAAATGTATTTTGTAAAAATATAGTCGAGAAGTAAGATACGTTTGATTCAGTAAATTTTCTTTATTTTCCTCATTTTCACCGTCTCGACACTTTTTCTATGAATAAAATTCTTTCGGGACTGTTTCCTGAAAAACTACCATTTGACTGGACTAATAAAATATGTCATCTTATGAATTTCGGGGATGCGATATTTTGATTTTTCACATACTCACTAGCTCACTCACTTTTTTACTATCCACAGCTGTTTCAGCCAAGGATGACTTATCCTTTTAATGTCGTTCAGCGAGTTTTCCCAAGGATGAGACCTACTGAAATCGAATTTTTATATCATAAACCTACTATGTTCCAAATTTTGTGAAAATCTTTAGAGCCGTTTTCGAGATCCGTTGAATATAAATAACCAGATATAAATATAAACAACCAGATATAAAAATAAATAAATTGCTCGCTTAATATAATAGGATCAATAAACCTGTATCAGCTATTGTAATAGAAGGCATTGACAAGACAGAGGATCTGCAATGTTGATCTCCCATCTTTCTCTACTCCCATTATAACGAGAACCTCGCTATAGCACTAATTGTAGTGTCAATCGAGCTGAATCACAAACGAGTTTGCAAATATATTTTTTTATTCAGTCAATGCGTTTTATAGCACTTTAAGTGAATAAATTAATTCCACTTCAATAAGCGGAAGATTATTATCATTTTACTGTACTATTCACTGTACTATTTAACACTGTAATTTGAACATTTTGATCGAATTTAATTGAATGTCAATACTTTTTCCTTATTGCAGCCACAACTACACACGTTCTTGTAAAAGATGGAATTTGCACCACATTGGATAAAACCATGATTGCTAATGGATATTCACCAAACACAAAGCTCAAACTACTTCTAACAGTCATCTGCTACCTAAGCAGAAGCAGTAAGTATCAAGCATCACTAGAAAATAAATCAATAGATTTGCGTTTTCTAGAATGATTGGTTGAAATAGAGTAGTAAGTATAAGACTAAGTATAATTAATAATTAATAATTATTAATTAATGATTATTAATTAATGATTATTAATTAATTAGGTTTAATTAACCTTCACAACTCAACTCCGATTTATTATCTTTGATTCTCAAATTATAATAAATCCAAGCGTGCAATCACTTTCGGTGTAGAAGTGAAGGCTATGTTGCAAATATCAATATTGTAGTTGGCAATGCCAATTATTTATTCAAATAGCGTGTAATGATTCCGTATCCATTCGAATATAACATAGAACTTGAGTGGTTTTTAAATCAAAGTAAGTGGCCAATCAATAATTTATTTTAAGAATAAAACGTTCCGAAGTACAGTAGAATAAATACTGAATGAATGTTCATAACTAATTGGATTGTCACTTGTCAGATAAATTCAAGTGATATGAAATAATTTTTTTTATTTTTTATGTAAATGTGTATAATTTGATTATGTACTTCATATCCAATAATTTCGTATGTTAGTTTAATAAAGAAGTATCTGTGACGGTAAAATACATTTATAAAAAGAGTCGGAAATTATAAATTTTTGTCAAAAGAAGTGAAAATGATGATATGGATATTTCACCCTTCATCAATCCACAAATTATGAAAAAACTTATACAATGTTTATTATAACGGTAATCTTTTAATATAATGAAAATTATAATTTCATTCTTATTTTTTGAAAAGTTGAATTTACACTGTATTACACTTACAGATAGGTTTTGCGCTAGAATGGTAAAAGTTGGTCTTGGACAGCAAGTGCTGCGAGTTTTCGAGAGATGGGAAAGATTCGACGGAAAAATGAGATACCGCATCTGCTACTACACACTTCAGACACTGCAAAATCTATGTAGCACCAGTGAGTATCCATATTACAATAATCAACATTCAAATTTCAAAATAAAAATAGATCTATTGAATGCTGACTGCGGTGGCGTTGGGGTTGCTTTAAAAGAGAACAACTCAAGACGTCTCACTTTGAATTTGAGATTTTTCCTGTGCTCTATACTTTTTGGGTAGAATATTCATATATTTTTCGCATACTCTGGTTTAGATGTACGAAGGTAACTGATTCCAATCTTGGATTGCTAATATCAACTGTACAGTTTTCTTAAAATACGTTAAATTTGGCTGATACAGATTGAATATATCCAGTTATATGAGCTTGTGTGATAAAAAAGCACTTTGGTCGAATGAACGTTCAAAAGTATGAACTCATTTCATTCAGAATATAACGTTGTTGTTGTCGTTTGGTTGAGAACCATTGATGCAACTTCTGAGCTAGCTGTTATGTATACGTTCATTATTGCTCAAGTGGTGTGGTTCAACATGAATTATCAGTATAATAATAATTATTATTATAACTACAACATTGTTAGGCTGCTCACATACAGAAAAACAACTGGTGATAGCAAGTGATACCAGAAACTGGAGCAGCTTAACGTAGTTTTCTAGTCGCGTTGCTATAACCTTACTATGAACAACAGATTCCACTGATTGCGAGAGAACTGATGAAGTTAGTGTTGTGTTGCCATTATCAGGCTGCTCTCTGTATGTAACCATCCTTACTTGAGCATTCATCACTCACAGATGTGTAATTTCAAGAATTACTCGAAATAAATGAGTTATAACAAGGAACTTCATTATCGAGGTTTGTTATATCGATATTCTACTGTTTATCATTTAATATAGTAATAACAACTATTACTTTGTTTCATTAAATTTTTATTATTCCATTAAACTCTATGATATATGTTTTCCTTATTGATAATTCAATTCATTTGTAATGTGTTCTATGAAGAGTGATATTGTGAATGGTGTATTTCGAATGATAGTGGTGGCAGCGGGTGGAGGTGCGCTACTGGCCGTGGGGAGGGGGGTCCTTAACTGTAGCCCCAGCCTGTGCTTTACACGAGGTACCAACAACCAATGCTGGCAACATTATTGCAGCTAGCAGCAACGCTAGACGAATCTGAAAACAAAAATATTGAACCAGATACTGATACTCATATGTAGGAATCTGCCTCAAATCTCCTGAGACCTGCCCAATTCAATTTCAGTTTGAAAAACTTGATAAATTCTCCATTGCACAAAAAAGCAATTATCCGTCATTTACACCACGGGAACTAGATGCTTTTGGGCTTTATTCTCATATATTAATTTTGCTCACCATAGATGTACAAATGCGATAGAGATACGAATAAATTATATACGATTAATCCTTTCACTTCTAATGCGCGATAAAATTATAAAACCGATACATATATCCAGGCTATTATTTATTTGTATATATAAAGATTCCAGTCTTACTCTTGGCGAACACTAGGCAGTTTAGTGGGTATGCACGGGGACGCACGACAATTCCAAACTCTCAACTCAGGGATTAACTGTCCCCCCACATATGATGGGCTTAGCTTTCTAAGCTCATATATGTGCGTAAATGCATCTTGCTGCCCTTTATAAGAAAGACGTATTTTCTTCAAATTTCTTCAAATTAACTTAACACAACATTGTGGATAAATCTCACATGATTAATTAAATTAATGTTTCTCATAACAATTTATATAGACCGCAGTTGAAAAATTCTAAAAATGCTTCTTGAAAAGCTGTATTGACAGAGTTACGATGTCTGAGAATGATAACTCCCAATAAATGAGAATGATGGTTACATAGGATTATTGGTAAAAAAATTGGTGAGCGTCGTACTTTTGGTGATTTAAAATGTTAAACGTGATTTAAAATTGACGTTTTGATGTCTACCAGCATCATACGTTAAACTAATGAATTTTCAAACAGTTTATATAAAAAGCAGTTTTCCACTGATAATAATAACGTATAATAAATGACAGAATAATAATTCATAATAAATGACAGAATAATGGCTTCCTAGAAGGTTACGTTATAAAAGAGCATCGTGCAACAAAATATTGCAAAATACAAATAGAGCAATTGTGCAAAAGAAGCATAATTATTACACAAAAGACAAAATGTGCTTCATACCAGCAACTTGAACATGGTGGTGAGTATTATAGAACTGTTCTATAAATTGTACGATAATTCTGTAGCATTTATACAGATCATAAAATAAACAATAACAACGTCATAAGCGGAGTGTTTCGCTTTCCATTGTGTGTG
Source organism: Nilaparvata lugens (assembly GCF_014356525.2). NCBI lineage: Eukaryota > Metazoa > Arthropoda > Insecta > Hemiptera > Delphacidae > Nilaparvata > Nilaparvata lugens. Next base: position 65,319,852 of record NC_052505.1, read on the forward strand.
CTCTAAGTTCACACTTCATATTCGACAGTTGATCAAATATTCTCAATAAAATTTCTATAGCAACAATACTAACATTTGATTTTACATATCTATCGTTTAATTGTTATCAATATTCGCTCAACAATTTTGGAACATCTATACTGATCTACTGAACAATTATCAACGTCATAAGCGGAGAGTTTCGCTTTTCATTGTAGTAAATTCTCTGAATTCACACCTTTTTTTCGTCAGTTGATCAAATATTCTCTGTAAAATTTCTATAGCAACAATACAAACCTTTTATGCTATTATTTACTTATTTATCAACCTTCACGCTCAAGAATTGGAAAATGAATTCTACGACGTACATAATCGAATGTAAACAATACGTATTTCTATTGAAAAAATGTAAAATTATGTGGAAATAATTATCTTCATTGGTTCTATTTTATATTATAAATTCATATTGAAACTTTCGATGCCATTATTTTTTCTAAAAATATCCACAAAAAGCAAGAATGACTGTGAATACAGCCTTCCCAGTTTCAAGAGGGAGGATGATTCCAGGACATGTACTATGTATACTAACACCCTGCTGAAATTCAGTTTTCCATAGTTTGACTGGGCTATATCAACTATCCATACATTTTGTAATTTATAATTAATAAATATTATTTAAATCACTGGCCTGGCTAGTTAAATCAACCATAATTTCATTTGAATTAACCTGTTAACTACTCTATTCATTGCTTGAAATAGATGATTTGATAAATTCATTTTAACGTTTTGTTATCCACCATGAATTTATGGACAAAATGCGATAGAGATACGAACTAATTAATGAAATATGATTAATTCTTCTATTTCTAATGCACTTTAAAATAATAAATATGATTAATTAAACCAGGCTATTTTTTTATTTGTATATGATTATGCCAGTCTTACTCTTGGAGATCACTGGCCAGTTTATGGGTCCCAGTCTATAACAGATCGAGGGTCCTGTCAAGGGGGGGCGTATTCAGTAGGGATCACCAGGGGGTCTGGAGGTATGGAAAACACCCCGGAAAAGACGGTTCCGGGGTGGAAACTTTTTAGAAATATACCTTCAATTTGGTACGATTTTACGGAATTTCCACTTGAAAACTAGCCGTTCATTCAAGTTTGTTTTTGTGTTCAGTAGGCTTCTTATTATTTCGATTTTCCCTTGATAATGTCATAGATCTAGTTTTTGGCCATGACAATAATTTCTTGTAGATTATGCTAATATTTATCAAACACAGTTTCCAGCTAATAAATCGAAACAGGTAATGAATGTGTCGATAAATTGGTGAAATAGTCGATATAATGAGAGTTCCCTTCATCTCCACAGTAAATTATATCTCCATTGTTATAACTCACTGAATAACCGTTTTTATTTACTTATTCACATTCCATAATACACAAACCAAATAGTTGATTAGAAAAGGACCAACAGGCCTAGCCCAAAACTGTTTCCATATCGAATTTTGATAAAAGTATGACCAAAAAGTAGGTTCTGTTGCTTCACTTTGAATTGAATTTCCAGTCCAAAAATATACGAACCAAAAATTAGAATTTAATAACACTGAAAACCAAAAATAATGAATATATTGCATTGTTATTGGAATACAATAAAATATTTGTTTATGGAATTGTTATTTGTTTTTAGAAATCGGTCGAACGTACATGAGCACCGGGAACGGACTGAGCTACCTGCACAAGTTCTGTACGAACTGCCCTGACAACGCCCAGCATGACACGCTCATGAGCAAGGCCTGCACCATCATCAGTCTCTGCTTGGAGAAGAAGGATCTGCCCATCAGCTCTGCCATCAGTCCGGCTCGCTTCCCATTGGCCGATCTCTGCAAAGGTCAGTACTCCATTTTCGATAACCACTAAATAAATAATTTAATATAATTTTATTGCTGGGAAACATACATGTTATGAGCAACGTCAAAATAACCAGCACTCAGCATATTCACAATGTACTTGAACTTTAGTACTTGACAAGAATAAAATAAGATTGAGCTCTGTATTTTTTCAAATTCCAAGACAACATGGCGTTAGAAGTTTCTGAAGAACTGTTGTATAACTTCTATAATGAGATTTACTTCAAAATATATTATACAAGAGCTTCATATTTAGCAGTGCCTGTTCTTCTACCCGCCTTTTATGTATTGTCCAAATTCAATTCATGCACATGATAAATCCTTAGTTTGTTCCGTTCAAACTGTGCTGAATTTGAACAATAATATTTTTTGTTGAGGAATAACAAGAATAAAAAAATATTTTGATGAATTATTTATTTTTCCCATCCTCAATATTTTTTTGAGTCAATACTACAGCTATCTAGTCTAAAGACTTTTTTTTCTATCATAACATACAACTGGAAAAATGAAACAGTGAGTGTAGAATCTTTCAATGATGTTATTTAATTGATATGCACACTATTGACTGCACTAAAAACTAGATTTCACTCAATACTTACCGAACAATACTTGAACAAGCACTAAACTTCAAACGGCTACCTCTTTTTGAGCCTCCGCACCAACCCTCCATTGTCTAGCAGCTCCATCGTCTTGACGTTGTCTTGTTGCTCCCTCCATTCAATGGTGAATTTGTTGTGCAACCCTACTGTTGTATTGTTGATAAGTTATCATTTTGTATGTATTTTTGTGTGTTTAAGTAAACATACTGAAAATTGAAACTTTTGCAGTGGATTCAACGAAATCGGTGTCAGACAGCGATGACAGTGTGTCGGACCAATTGGAAGACGAGGTCGATGATGACGATGAGGAGAATCTGGACCAGGACATGAAAGACAAAGACAGAAGTGACAACGATACACCCTGTCCTTCTCTGCCCAACAACCTGCTCTTCCAAGCACGCCGTCGCGACTCCGATGATCTCCATATGTGAGTCAATGCTTTTCAAAATTATTGTTACACTAGCAGGTCACCCGTGCTTCGTAAGGGTCCAATAATTGAAAACTTGACCTACTGAAACCTTGAAGAATTCAAAATATCCCTATATCCATCCTCGGTAAATTGAGAATCTATATGACAAATTTCAAGTTAATCAGTTCAGTAGCTCAGACGTGATGATGCGTCATTCGTGAATTTCCCGTACGTGGGTAAGCCAATTCTTTTCTTTATCATGTTATAGTTTACCATACTGTAAGTAAAGTATGCCAAAATTATTAATTAATTTATAATACAAGTACAAATTATATACAACAATCGAGAGAGGATAGAAAAAAGGCTGAATGCAAAACTATCTCTCTCTTGAATTTTTATAAAAATTAACTTCTTAAAGAAGTAATGTTATGTTTTCAATTTCATATACCCAAACATTTTGATCATCGTTAAAAACGATTTTGAACTTTTAGTTGTTCAACTTTTGTCAATTCCGATCCAGTATGACGATGACAAGAATGCTAAAACAATGAAGCGCAGAAACAATGACTTGTGTAATGTTTCTAGTCGGTTTCTTCTTCAGTTTGATACAATCTCAGATACAGTTTGATGCAGTCTCATCAATCACCGATACCAATGAATGCGTAATATTTTGGACACTCTAATTTGTTGTTGGAGATCTTTTTCTCTATTAATTTATCCATTAAACACATAATCAAAAAATGATTAGGATACATTTGGAATAAAATTCAAAGCGTTCAAATTTCTACTCCGGTCTCTGACTGGTTACTGTCTAGTCCAATATACTAGATTATTTTATTTACCTTTACTTGATTATAAATAATTTTTGCATAGATATACTGAGTATACAAATTAGTTGCATACTTCTTGATTAAAAAGTAAGAAGTTGAAAATCAGCAAAATATTCATTCTAAATAAAATTGAATCTCAATACCGGTGATTTATTGGATATAAAATGACGTCAGCTACACAGGAAATTTAGCACAAACATGCGCGTGACACCTACCGTCTTCTTCTATTTACCGTGAAACATACAGTATTCACCTTAGTAAACTATCAAGTCTAATTCATTAAACCCAACTTCACTTGTTGGCTGCTACCAATGAAGAAATTGTTCAAACAATAGCAATAAAATGATACGTAATCATCCATTTTTATTTGTATTGCAAAATTCCACTTGCTACCTGACCCAATAATTTGTTTTCGTTTAAATTTGAGTAGGTGGAAAAACTCTCAACCTGAAAATTAATTAATCCATACATCTATAAATGTTTCTGTAAAAACTCTCAACCTGAAAATTAATTAATCCATAAATTTCTAAATGTTTCTGTAAAAACGATATTCATTCAATCCTTATTGTACATATTTTAACAACGATAATATTGTTTTGCAGGTATGATCAGAAGTGGAGTGAAATGATCTCATCGCCAACCGACAAAAACAGGTTTGGGCGGCAATTTTCTTACTGTGATTCGATAACCAGTAAACTGAATAGTATGAATACAAAATCAGCCAATAGGTAAATACAATACATTCGACATGCTGTTCGACTATGCCACCTGCATGAGCTGTGCAGTGTTCAGTTCGGTTGGAATCACTTTTCGACATTCACAAGTACACATATTTATTTTTCACTTGACAACATCTCGTCCAATCCTTTCTGTCCTCTAACAAATCCTTGTAGTCCTACTTAGCTCTGTTGATGTATGCATTTGCAATTTTCATTCTTTTGATCTCCTGAATTCTGGAATAACGACAATAGAGATGTCAGTTCAAATCTCTCTTTCCCCCGAAACGTTTTATTATCAGCACAAAACTAACAGGTGATGTCGATTCATCACTTTATATTATCTCCATTTCTCTGTGCTATTTTACTCCCATATCTGCTAAGTATAACCTCACATAGATCTGAGTATAACTTGGCAATTTTTTCAATTTTATTATTTTGAATATTGCATTCACATGTTTTGTTTTTAAGAGCATCTATGTCAAAATATATTTTCGTGAGCACAAAACTACGCACTGTATCGATTTATTCAATTCAAAACATGTCCCTTATCCATAGAATCCTATTTCAATCCTAAGAACATCATCCTCTTAGAACTTATCCTAAAGAAATATAATCCAATTTAATCCTTTGCATCTTCTCACACTCAAATCTGTTCGAGAATGATATTACAAATGTGATTTTTTTTTTATTAATATCGACGCAATACATGGTTTCTTCAAAAAACTCACCTTTTCTATATCATTATTATTTGAGCTATTTTGCACTTACATTACAAGTTTTCCCATCTGGTTCACATTCTCACTTTCTTGAAGCTAAACTTAGTGTGCACAAAAAGTAGGTCTGACGCCAGTTGCATTGTTGCAAAAATGATGAACAGTTAACAAAAGTTACATTGATAGAGGGATGGTGTTTTAATCCCGGCTTTCCTATTAATTTCTGCTATACTGGACTAAAAGAAAATATGATTGGTTCTTATGAGAGTGATTACTGTAGTCAGCCAGTGTGTGTACTCTCATTCTCTTCCAGAAATCAATTGAAAATATTAAAGTTAATTGATCAAGGTTTAACAATTTTTGATAACAGTATATACAGTTGTCCATTGTTTTTGTAGCTATCGTTGTTTCAAGAATGCTGCACTATTCAGTTTCTTCCTTGGTTTCCTTTGTTAGTTTTATTTGAGATTTATTTATTTATGTGTCTGTAAGAAAATTTCTTTTTGATTGTTATTATAAAGATTCGAATTGAACGAATTTGTCTTCCGGATTCTCAAATGGAAGATCATGAATATATTTTACCTAATTGTAATATAAAAATAATTTAAGAATATTTTTATCTTGTTGGAATTTTTCTGGTTTAAGCTCATATATTTTCATTATCCTCAATAACTACAATGTAGTAAGGATAAAGGACTGTAATGTTTTTTTTTCTAATGAATTCAATTCATTGCTTTCAAGAATTTGTTCCAATTCATATTGAAAAAGAATGAACAAAAGTAGTGAGTTTGTCCAGTTTTCAGGCCAATTTTATCATGTTTTGACCTTCACTGTTCTTGGTTAGATTTAGAAGTCCTATCTCTTGAATCCTTATCGCCAACAATAATAGCTTGATTTCTCTTATGAAGAAGTTGTGACTAGAATTTACATTCTTGAAATGCTGATAGATTCAGTTATAAAGACGATAGATATGATAGTTTGTGGAATTTATTGAGATTAATCTCAACAAGTCAGATAGTGATCAGAGGTATCGATCTGAACCTTCCCTCCTAAAAATGTCACACCATAATTTCACCTTAATTTCTGCATTGCAGGTTGAGTAGAAACTGTTCCTTGAATTTAGTGGATAAGAAACCTGATGGTAGACTTCTCAACAATGTGAGTACCCTTGTTAGTTAATCAGTTTTGCATAAACCTAATCTTATATATGACAGAAAATATTGTTGACAATTCCAACTGCGCAGGTGAGGGAGTTTCAAATCAAATTCTTTTTCGAACTAGTAGTTAAAACCTTAATAGTTTAAGATTGGCATTTCATATATGAATAATTATGTCAAAAAATCTACCAATACTCATTGATCAATTATGCTATTTTTCTATTCTATTATTAAGATTATTATCAAACGAAACTTCCAATTAAATGTTGTAAATCACCCCGAAGACATATGCTACTGCTAATATTGACAATAGGGTAAACAGCTAGATGGAAATTCGATGAGCGCTACTATACAAAAATTATTTGTCAGCCAGGGAATCAAACCCGGTACCTCCTATAGTGAGGTCCATGTTATAATGGCAGTGGATGAAGATAGAAGAATAGCGATGCCGATTCTCTACATTAATTATATAATTATAATTGATTATAATTATATTATTAGTATATGTCTATACTGTCAAAAACATAATTGGTATCGTTGTGGACCTAGAAAAGGATAGTACCACCGGCTTTATCGGAAGATAGACGAGGATAGCAAAACCAAAGTTGATCAAATACTGTCATTATAACGTGGACCTCACTATAGCTCCTAATTGCCAGTCATGCTTACCCTTACACCAAACTGACAATCTCTGGATACGAATCTCATTTTATACGAATTATACACTTAATTTGGATTTTCGTTTAATAATAATTAATCATACTAGCGATTTAACTAATGCAATTTTCAATTTATTTCTATCTGTAGACTGGCTGGCCGCTATGGCTTCGTATAAAATGAGCGCTGCTATCCAGATAATCTCAGTTTGGTATAAGGGTTAACATTCCTCACTGGTAATCAGGAGGTACCGGGTTCAATTCCCGGGCTGACAAATAATTTTTGTGTAGTAGCGCTCATCGAATTTCCATCTAGCTGTTTACCCTGTTGTCAATATTTGCAGTAGCAGAAGTCTTCGGGGTGATTCACAGCATTTAATTGGGATTTTCGTTTAATAATAATTATTCATATTAGCATCTGAACAAATGCAATTTCCAATTTATTTCCATCTGTGGTCTATTATTAAGGACTACCTCCAGTATTGCAAGGGTTGCGAGTATTGATAGACTACCTTTATTTATCCTGTCTCAGATTGTCTTTTTTAAATACATAAATACTTTCTCCATCTTATTTTATGAAAGTGTACTGAGACCTCTCTTCCTCGTTATCAAGTTTTAAATCACTAGAGACTTTTCCAATTTGCATAAATTTTATCCAAAGTATTTAAATTCTGCTGTAATGAATCAAACTTGGTAATTTCGTTCCACTTATCTTTAATTGTTGATTGGTTTGTATTTCAATATTATGTTTTCTCAAAGTTGATTCCCCTATTTTTCGCAGAATCTAGGAAATGGCAGCAACTTGAAAATTCTGAGCGGTTTCTCAGTGAAAGATACTCACCGCACGGCTTATTGCAAGATAGCGTCGCGGGTGAACAGTGTGATCCGATTTGTGAAGGTCGCCTACCCTGATATGATTGGTGGCACCCAGCTGGATGGACCGGATCCTCTCTTCGTCAGAGACAGAAAGTCCTACAGGTGAGAAAGAGATGCTGAAAACGGTGATGATAATGGAACATATCCTAAACTTTGAATATTAGTCTAATACACGGTTTTGAGTTTTTTACAACCACGTGCAGTCTTTTATTTGCGTAAATAAGTAGTTTTTTACTCACTGACTGGAGTAATTTCGAACGGCAAGTGTCCATTTTCAACAGACTGTATTTTTACTTAAACTAGTGCTTATTTACCTGAAAAAAGACTGCACGTGGTTGTAAAAATAAACATAAACACCATGTGTTAATACATCGCAGCACGGAATAGATTGAGAAATCATCATTTTTACCAGTCTAAATTTGATCTGGCTGAAATGTCTAATAATATAATTTTTCTAAGCATTATTTGAATCCAAAGTATTGTATTTTGTACGTAAGTACACAAAATACTGTACGTTATATCAGTGTTGACGTTCGACTAGCATGAGACAAAACTATTATCTAGCCTCAAATTTTCCGTCAATATTGAATATTGATATAAATGATTATTACTTACAAAGTCATTCAAGTAGAAAAATGTCACTTTTTGCTTTGGTAGTCAATAATAGCTGGTAGGTGAAGGCATTAGTGTTATTATTATTATTCCTAAATCAAAGTGATTTTTCTTGAATAAATTTACCATTCTGTCAAGTCAATGATTTTTTTGGTTATAAAAAAGGTTGGTAATTTATTGATAAGGGAATTACAGTAATGAAAATTTTTGTATGTAGTTAAATAATTAATTTGTCCAATCTATATTGGAGATGGTTGTTGATAACTGATTAATATTAATTGTAAAGAGATCTTTATTTCTGTTGAAGAGTAAAACTATATTTTTCAGTTTTGTCTTAGTATGTGAAACTTGAACTTTTTAAATACGAGTCTGCTAACGTAAATGTTCGTCGACCTAGTGCTGATTCTATTTATGCTGTTTTTATGCTTCTGTAGGTTGAATATATACGGTACTATTCTATATAATTCTTAGTATAAACAGTATAATTCTCACTAATATATATTATTTATCATGGTTCTCAGGTTGAAATTGCTGACTAGTATAGAAAGGAATTTGTACCCGGAGCATACCAACAGTAACGTGATATACGACATGGATCATCTAGTCACTATACAAAGTGATCGAAAAGAGTGAGTGCCAATTCTGTAGAAAGTGATGACTTTTTAATATAAATAAATACATTCGTTAAGTATATACTATTACTAATATTATTACTAAAGTATGTATCAATTAGTTTCTATTCCATGATTTGATTTATCAAATATGAATCAGAAATCTTTTAAAACTTCCTGGCACAGTTCTGTCATCTATAGTCCAATGTAAATACGTGTGTTATGGATTCACAATATTCTGTTTGATGCAGTTTTAATGCTCTAATTCAAGGTAGAATATTTGATTTTGTGTTGAAAACAATACATGATTATTGTGAATGTATTGTAGACGAAAAATTACATTAAATGTGTTTTTTTCACTCTTAACAGTTCTCAATGGTTCTATTCGTTCGAATATTTTTCACAATCTTGGATATTATTTCAAACTTGATTCGTCATTGGCTTTGAAATCTGAATACTGTTATCGATATGATTCAGGTTCAGTAAATTGTTATAACTGTTTTTTTAATATCTTTTGATTTGTAGCTTACATGGTCTTTTTCTTCTTTTTTTCAGAGATCTTACGAATTTTGATGAAGAACGTCTGGGTGTTGCAGAGTTGAATGTCAATAGCCTGAAGTTTGAATCTCGTTTTGAGAGCGGAAATCTTAGGAAAGCTATACAGGTAGGTATTTTATTAATTCCAAGGCCCGGTTGCACGTATTTCTATTAACTTGAACCACGGCTAAATGATAACATTGTATTTTAGTTCAATTCTTTCATTGGTTCTGTTAGATTACACATCACTCAACCGTAGTTGGATTTGATAGTGTGATTCAGGAGTATGATCGAATTCTTTGTTAAATCAGCAATGATTTATTGTTGAGTGTCATATATTCTGCCCAAAAATTATATTACAACACTTCAGAAAGTAACCTATACTTTCATGATGTAAACGTGAAATTCATGAAACAAGTCTTATCGAATCACAAGCTTTTTGAAGGATGAGTACTGCTGACTTACAATTCTTCAAAAATGAGTAGAATTTTAGGAATTTTTTTTTTGTAAATTTTAGTTTTTGTCCAACAATATCTTCCGATTGTTATCATTCAAAATCCCTCTGGGCGTAAATCTGTGCTCTACAATCTGAGGCCAGGTAGAGCGCTCTATCTCATATAGCTTTCCAGACACACCTGACTGCTATGCTCCTTGTATTTTGAAAAACGCCTAATTTTTAGCTTCAATCATTATCACCAATTTCTTTGCATCACATTGAGATTTTTCACAATGATATAAGCTCATAAGATCATGTTCTATTAGAATCACCCGTTAGATGCAATAATTTAGTGGAGAGGCGCGTATAAGGACACCTCAAGGATCAAAATGTCAAACACTCGAAACTTTTGATACAATGATCGGATATCATCGTACTACACAGCTCATTCTCCTCGGCTCGTTAAGGTGGTTCAAAATCATGCAAGTCAAATTCGGTCGAAAAATAGAAAATTCATCTTTGAGTATAACTAGTATTTCAATAAACAAAAAGTAACCAATTTCAATATTCAAAGCTATGTATCTTGTGAAATACTTCAGATAGAATGTAAAAATCTAGTAAGAATATAGAAATTTGTCATTTTTTGTGCATTGAAATACTGGTTAAATTGAATCAAGGATGAATTTTATATTTTTCGACCGAATTCGACTTATTACGCATGAATTCGAACCGTCTTGACAAGCCGAGGAGGATGAGCTGCTTACGATGATATCCGATCATTGTGCCAAAAGTTATGAGTGATAAATTTAAAATTTGTACTCCTAGTTTGAAAAATCTTGTGTGGCACACTCACACTACTTTCCTAGCAATCATCAAATATTTATCACTAGTATGTACTCTTGCTTTGCTTCGGAACTCCTTTGTTGTATTCGTAGTTTCATCCAATAGAAATACTGTAGACCTATTTATATTTTACTTATTACTATTATTATGATATTCCACTAAATCATTATAATCCACTAAATCGTCATTCGTGAATTTGACCTTTAGTTATTAGTTGATTTTTTTTTTTGGTCTTCAAATTGCATATTTAAATTTTTATTATTTTCATCACAATTCTTTTGGGCAGTGCATTTTATAAATTGAAATATTATTATTCATTTGATTTTTTATTGACTCACGCTTCGCCCTCTGCACCCCTGTAGTGTAGGTGGCAGCCTCTATGCTTCGCGCTTAGCAGGGGGCATAGTTAATCTGTTCAATAGTTCAGACGTGATGATGCGTCATTCGTGAATTTCCTATCCCGTACGTGTATAAGCCAATTCTCTCATTTATTATTCTCTAGATTATAGATGAAAAGTTGAGTTATTTATTTTTTATTGTTTATCTTTTATCAGCTTATAACTAATTGTTGAAAGTTTGTAAATTGTTGAAAGTTTAAAAAAGAGACACCCGTTCGGGAATCTAACTCTGACTTTTTGCGTGGTTGGCTAGTTTCCTGAGATCGGGAACGGAAGATGTTGAATTTGATAACATTAAAAACTTCTCCAAAACAGCTATTCTAAAGATAAAATAATCTCGATCGAGATTTTTTTAATTTTAGGCGTTTTCTGTCATGCACGAAAAAGAAGTTACAAACTTCATTTTTTCAAGGACCTTTAGCCAGTCTCCTAGAAAGGAGACTCATGCCAGTTAATAGAGCTAATAAATGACCATCCAGGATATAAATTTGGTCAAGCCATTTTTGAGAAAACCGGGATAGAATTTGTACAAAATCCAATGTTGAGCAGCTCCTGCAATTTTTGCAAAAATGAGACTTATGTCAGTCGATAGAGCTTATAAATATACTTTTTTCTATGTATTTCACACGACATGCAGTCAAATATAAGCTAATATTTGACTGCATGTCGTGTGAAATACATAGAAAAGAGTTTGTTAATACATCGCAGCTCGGAATGGACCAAGAAACCATCACCTTTTAAATATCTATCCAGGGTATGAATTTGAAGAAAATCGTTAGAGCCGTTTTAAAAAAAAACCATAAAAACATGTTTTTTAGTGATTTTCCGTCATTTTGTATTGAATTTTATTTAATTTTTTATTGCCGGATCCTCATAGAAAAAGACCTTGAGTTTGAAATTTCAAGTCAATCCGTTAATTAGGAATGGAGTTATCGTTTTCACAGACATACACACGCACAGAGACTAACACACAAAAATCATGTTTAGGCTCAGGGGACCTGGAAACGTATAGAGAACATGGAACTGGGGTAGCCTACGTGATTTTTTTTTTGGATAGCAATACTTTTTTACCTATGGTAGTAGGAGAGTAAAAATCATATGAATTACAAATACAGAGTAACACATGAGTGTTAGCGAGTTCTCACTTTTGACTTAATGAATACCACTTTAGAAAGAATTGATCAATCAGCTTCAAATTTTGAACACGTATTCTTCGAACCTTTTTACTGGTCAAGTTCGTTGAACAACAAAATTGACTTACGCCTTTGTCCTTTTTCAGGAAATAAAAATAACATTGAAAGTGCTACTGTATTTTCATTGATTCATTCATTCATAACATCAGCTAAGGCTATTTGGGAGCTATCGTACAGTCAGTCCATCATGCACTGACAAACTGATATGGGTTGAGAATACAATGTGCGGTTTTCGACATTTATTTTCTCTTGGAACTCTGAATCGAAATCATGTATTACATTCAAAAAAAATCTCAAAAATCACTTTCCATTTCAAAAAATAAATTTGGATTCCTATTATGAGGGTCAAATATGTTGAAGCGACAGAGTAATTTTTCATTCCAAATAGGATCCCCGATGAAACCTACTGTCATATTATTCTTGTTAGAGAAATATTTAGCTGTTTCCATAAGTTTCATCAACTCAGTATAGTATTAAAAGTTGCTGGTCTTAAAGATTACAATACAAAACAGTTCATGAGCGAGTTCTCCAACCCAGGGGGTCACCAGATTAACGTTATTTTATTTCAACAAACACATGATCATAAACAAAAAATTAAAAACTGTATTATTTAACGTTATTCATTTCATAAATTCTCTTGAAATTGACATTAATATTGAAACATCTTGTGAGAAAAAATATTTATAAAGAGTACTCATAGATTTTTTATTATTTGATTCTCAATTTTGAAAAAAAATATCTTCACGACGAAGGTAGTGTACAAATGCCACACCAGATTTTTTCAATTCCTCAGACCTGAAGCAATTTGGAAATGTTTGCGTTGCAGGTTGGTCCAAGAGAATATGACTTGATAATGATGCCAGACGTGAACTCATCTCACCATCACAACTGGTTCTACTTTGAAGTGTCCAATATGGACAACTGCTCGCCGTATACGCTCAATATCATCAACTGTGATAAACCAAACAGCCAGTTCAATTTCGGAATGAGACCATTGCTATTTTCTGTGAAAGAGGCTGTTCAGAACAGGTAAAAACTCACAGCATTTGATTTTGCATTCTAAATATTCTATGTCGTTTGAACTTATCTGTTTTAACACTGTATCTGTATAACTGCAATTTTTTGTAATTGTACATATTATGCTGTATCTAAAACGATTTTATAAATTATAATATAGTTTTTTAAATAATATACTTGATGTAATGCAATATAAAAAGGGAAATAGATAGCGATAAAGGTAGATAGATAAAAAGTCGATATACTGTAGTATGATTTTCACCATTTCCATATTCTTGAGTTCGTACTATGTTAACTCTATCGAGTTAACTCTCGATAGTAAATTCAATATTTTATATTATGGAACATCATGCTATTCATTTGTGTATTTATTTTTTTTATTGGATGAAGCAAATAGCTACAGTACTATTGGAATGCCAAAAGCAAACAATATTATGAAACAATTTCAAAAACTTGGAAATGGAAAGCGTTTACTCACTAATTACTAGGAGTGACGACCGTTTGAGAAATAATTGAGAAATACCAGGTGGCAGAAAGGAATCTACAATTGAAAAAAAAATACCGATGATCGGAAATGTTACATAGCGGAGTGATTGATTGACAAGTGGACTACCGGCGATGGGTGGGGAAAATCATGCCACTCTTAGTTCTCACAATGTCAATTGAGCATCAAGGTATTGTTTTAGAAACATTCTCTAAAATAAATAAATAGATTTTATTGTCGTAGACCAATACAGATAAATATTATTAAACGAAAATCCTAAATAAATGCTGTAAATCACCCCGAAGACTTCTGCTACTGCAAACATTGACAACAGGGTTAACAGCTAGATGGAAATTCGATGAGAACTACTATCCAAAAATTAATTGCCAGCCCGGGAATCGAACCCGGTACCTCCCAATTGCTAGTCAGGAATGCTTACCCTTACACCAAACTGATAATCTCTGGATAGCAGCGCTCATTTTATATGGAGCCATAGCGGCCAACCAGTTTACAGATGGAATATAGATAAATTAACATTATGATTAAAGTCATAGTAATGTACAAAATAATATCAACTTATAGTCAATATAGGCAAATATTAAAGTAATAATATTGAGGTTGAAACGCAGAGATGGCTCTTTGTAGGCACTTTGGTTTGACTCCTCCGTTTTGGTTCGATAAGGTTTTTCTCTGTAACAATATTTTCAGGTGTCCTCACATTTTCGGGATTCCCAACTGGATATCTATCCAATTACAGGATATGTTGCCCTTACACTAGTAGTTGATGAGTTCTAATGATTTTCGCATTTGAAACCCTGTTATAACAAATGAAATCAAGTCTCCAAAAAGCCCATGTAGCTGTCACCACACTATATGATTAATTTTGTAGAATGTTTCTAAGACAAAACCTTGATGCTTACCTGACATGGTGAGAACTTGAAGTGACATGATTTTTCTCATCTAATGCTACTATTAACACTCCGTTACGATTCTTGATGTGCGTACGCTCTTCAGTGATTGCTGGCAACTGTGTGGAGTCTATTCTGGCCCACCTGCTAGGAATATATTTATTATTTGGAATTGAATAAATTGAAAAAAATGCTAATAATAGTACTCATGCAAAGTCTAACGTAATTTAAAATAAATTCAATCATTTTATAATATTTTGAGAATCAAGAATTATGAATTAATGTTAATAATCAGAAATAGAACTTATATTGAAATGAAGTATTAGATTTGTAGTGTGATATATTGGTATGCATTCAACAGACCAATTTGGATGCGTGCCGGGACTGACATTTGTTACTTCAAAAATGCCTACAGTTGTCCTGGAAAAACTAAGAAAAAGAAAACCTTTCAGACAATTTCTTTCACAATACAGTTCCCACACAGTCTAGATGTCTGCTACATAGCATATCACTTCCCTTATACGTATAGTAAGTTAATGGTAAGTATCAAGAATTATAGTAAGCTTTAGAAATGGTTGCTTTGGGATAACTTGCTTATTTGTGAATAAATGTATATGTAAAAGATTCACTGCTGTATCAGATAAATATGTTTATTTTTATCAATCAACAGTTCAAGATCCACTCATCTCTCATCAATATCATCCTTTACATTACCCATGCACAAGCCTTTAGCTTAAGTGGGTATCACACTCAGCAAAATTAATAATTCCCTGATGCCATATAAAATTGAGAAACTAGTTGATATTCTCATTGATTCACATATCAATCCTGGGTTGAGAGATCAATTTTGAAAAATTTTGCTTTTAAAATAGCTATTTATGTATTAAGAGCGTAATGCGCGACTTTATCGCTCGCGCAAAACAGTTATCACGCGACGCGAAGCGAAGCGTGATAATTTTGCAAGAGCGATAGAGAAGCATTACGCGCGAATTACATACAAAAATTTTTCCACAACTGCCCAAACCTGTTAAATTACTTATATCGCGGAGTTACAATTACCGACTTTTTAGGTTAAGATTTGACTTTTTGGCGAGCTGCTTACCATCCGCTGATTAGCGAGCGTAATGAAACTTCTGCGCATGCGCGAATGATTAGCGAGCGTAAAGAAAATCTACTGCGCATGCGCGGATGGTTAGCGAGCGAAAAAGTAGATTCTCCTCAGAAATAAGCTGTTTTACGAGGAGAATTGAGTATGTAAATTCTTTCATTACGTGCAGTTGTAGAAAAATAAACTTATCATTAAAGAACCTTCTATTACTTTATTCTAGCTTGTCTGAACCTCTTCTTTTTGAAGGTTATTTTTTCACGGATATATTATATTCTTGAAGGATCTTATTTGCCAACTCTGTTAAAGTTTTAAAAACTTCCAACCGAATTGATTGTTTGGACTGATATTAGAGATAGATGAAGAGTAACCCATACAATAGTTGTTGTTGGATAGAAATTTCTATTAGTTATAGAAATGAAGTGCCATGAAGCTAGTCAAAACACGGTTCAAAGTTGACTGTTACAATTGCTTTAATCCATAGGCATGAATTGTTTTAAATATTTGGTTTCAACATTCCTTAATTAAGCATTTTCATTTGATGCGTGCATCTGAGTTGTCTTTTGAAGTGAGCTTTTGTGATTGGCGACCAATTTTACCAAATAGTATAATCAATTTTTCGCTATTGACCTTGTATTTAACAAAATATGTGTCTGTACTGTATAGTAATAAATTAGCAATTGCTTTCAGAAATAAATATTTTTTTCATTTAATTCCATATCGATCATTTTGTTGAATATTTGTATTAGTGAGTGGAAAATTTAAAATGAAGAAAGGGTATATTTTACGACCTATGAGGAAATAATTTAAGATGCAAATACTTTGCTTCGCTTTTGGAAATATGATATGTTTTGAATATTTGATGAAGGCGATGCTTTTGCACTGGCATAAGAGTATTTAACTTCATTCTAAAAAATGTTCAAAAAAACTTTCCAAGACACTCGTTCAAATAGGTAATAATCAAAGTTCATTATTTCATAAAAATACACATGAAGATACAAGAATAACTGAAGAGAAATGTTTTTCTCTCATTAATCATAAATTGAATATTCAGTTAAATCAATATTATGTCAGTCTTCTGTTTCTAAAAGCTCTATTCTTTTTCAGTATAATATTTGGCATTGGAGTAACAGATTACTTCCTAGTAACCTTTACTTTCGAGTTGAAAATCTGTGCTGTACTCTGAACAATAATGAAACACCTCTTCTAACCATTACTGCCAAAGAGACTGATGACAATAAGCTGAAAGTAAGTATTCATTTGAGTATTTTTTTTTAATTTTATCGTATATTCATTCATATTCCACTACTAGTTCTGTGAACAGTAGACCTCACGCAGTATTCTCATCCACAAGTACCTGATTGAAACTATAGACCTTATGGAAATACTAAAGACCTTAAAGATGCATAGACTCACATGCAGCGCTAGTGTCGTACTTGGATTGAAATCGGCCATTGAGGGGGCAACCTATAAGATTATTACATACCAATGCCTTTGTAATCTATAATATTACACATATTTCAGTCTGGCAGTGACTGCCGTTGAGAACAGTCGATGAGATAACGTTGCGATAACGATTATCTGCTGCCTGCTCGCCAACCCGGTGTAATATTTTACGAGTTTACGTTTGTTTGAATAATCATGTCGCTCTGTGCTAAGTGTAATTTGAAATTTTCGGTTAATACTCAGGACGTGATTAAGTGCTCTAAGTGTGAACAATATTATCATGCTACGTGTACTCGCATAAGAACAGTTGCCAAATTGTCCAATCTCGGTGCTCGGAAAGAATCTTGGCAGTGCGATACATGCAACACCAATCCAGGAACTCCAGAGGACGAGCACAATGCAATCCTCGATGCAATTAGTCTGCTCAAAGAAGATTTCAACTCCAAATTGGATTCACAGGCCACGCAGTTGTCAAAAATCACTAGTATTGAAGCATTGGTGACAAAAACAAATATTTCCATCGAAAGTATTCAAAAATCGCTCGAAAATGTGAAATCCGACGTGAACAATCTGCAAACCGAGTGTGCTAATTTAAAGAAGCAAAATTCTGACCTATCTAGCGATCTATGGAGAGTGAAGCAAGAACTGAGAGACATACAACAGTATTCGCGTAGCAATAATTTGGAGTTCATAGGAATACCTCAAACTGAAGGGGAAGACGTTTATGAAATTCTTAAGACTGTCGCCGCATGTATTGGCCAACGTTACTCGAGAGCGGACATATCTGTTGCCCACCGAGTGCCTCTTACCAAGTCTAGCAAATTGAAATATCCACCCATAATAGTTAGCTTTATTTCAAAAACAAAGATGGTTATGATACGATCAAAACAACTTTAAAACAGAATCGTAACGACGGAGTTATTATCTTTGCTAATAAATCGTTATCAGCTATCGGAAAGGAGATAGTGTTGGGAGGAGTAACAGCATTGGAACTGAACTTTAATTATAAAAATAAGCAATATAATATTCTGGCTGCCTACAGAACTCATGATAGTAATGTTTATACCTTCATTGATAATCTTAAATTGCACTATGAAAATCTTTCTTCTAATAAAACTTATATTTTAGTCGGAGATATCAATATAGATATATTAAGTAGCAATCCGAGAACTGAGATGTATTTGGATGCTATGTATGAGACGGGATTTATTCCTTGCATTGATAAGCCTACTCGTGTAGACAGCCGTACTGGTACTTCAACCTGCCTTGACCACATTTTTATTCGACAGGGGAATTTCGGCGAGGTTCGCGCTGGTGTGCTGCAGGTTTCAGTAACCGATCACTATGGTGTAGCATTGGAGATTACTGACTACAGTCACAACAACTCACATAAAGAAGATAATAATATTAAATTCCATATTGAGAGTGATCGTTTGCGGGACCTGTTAGCTCGCCGGGGCTGGGGCGCTGTGCTTTCTCAGTCAGATACCAATCAAGCTGCAATAAATTTTTTTGAAATAATTAAGGATTGTTACAATTTAGCTAAAAAACCTCTTGCTAAGACAAATGCTAAACTGAGAAAGCTTAAGCCATGGATAACCCAGGGCTTAGTCTGTTCCATTAGAGAGAGAGATAGATTGCATAAGATTGCCAAGAAACAACCCTTTAATCCAATAGTGCAAAATCAATTTAAATCTTATAGGAATTATTTAAATAATCTGATCAAAATTACAAAAAATAACTATTTTAGAGTAAAAATAAATAATTCCAAAGGTGATCCAAAACAATTTTGGTGTACTGTTAATGAAATAACAGGTAAGAATAAAAAAAAGAACAATTCCCAATAGAGCAGTTTGTTAATATTCAGGTTGATACTGATGTTCATAAAACGGTTGCTAATGATTTTAACAACTATTTTTCTTCAATTGGCCAGAGACTAGCCAACCAAATCAAGATTAGTGGACCTCCAATAGCAGATGATAGGGACTATAGAATTGATAGAGAACTTTTGAATTTTCAAACCATTTCAGATGAGGTTATCCTGTCAAATGTTCAACAACTTCGAGGTATGTCAGCCCCGGGCTATGATGGCATATCTGCTCGTTTTTTAAAAGAAAATATCGACCTGTTTCTGTCTCCTTTAAAGCATATTTATAATTCAAGTATAAGCACTGGTATTTTCCCAGACGTTTTCAAAGTGGCAAAGGTATTTCCACTCTACAAGGGAGGTATCAAGTCGGACCATAATAACTTCCGTCCTATTTCAATGCTGAGTGTTTTTTCCAAAATATTAGAGAAAATTATCAAGCACCAACTTACATTATATGTGGAACAGAATGGCATTCTCTCTGAGCGACAGTTTGGATTCAGGACCAACAGATCTATATCTGAGGCATTATTCCAGTTGAACCAGGAACTGAACGTGTCACTAAATCAAAATAAGAAAAATCTACTTGTGTTTCTAGACCTAGCAAAGGCCTTCGATACGGTGGATAGGCCCAGGCTTTTAAAAAAACTTAATCTTATAGGAATACAAGATAAAGCGTATAAATGGTTGGAATCATATTTGACCAATAGACAGCAGATGGTGCAAATAGATGGAGTAGAGAGTGACTTGAAGAGCATCCAATATGGTGTGGTACAAGGAAGCACTCTGGGGCCGCTTTTATTCCTAATTTACATCAACAATCTACCTAAACTGAATGTAACCGGAAGCCTGTACCTGTTTGCCGATGATACAGCCCTGCTGGTTTCTGGTGATACGAGGAAAAAGATGTATGAAACTGCTGTGAGTGACCTTGCAAAGTTGAAAAAATGGCTTGATCATAATACATTAACTCTGAATGTGAAAAAAACTAAATACATGGAAATTTCATTGAGAAACACCGTTGAAGACACAACTCAAAGTTTAATGTTACACTCTTGCAATGATTTGCAAAGCTCCACTTGTGGTTGTCCGTCGATAGAACGTGTGAGGTGCTACAAGTACTTGGGCGTAATGTTCGACGACAACCTCAATTGGTCAGCACATATTGCATACATCAGAAACAGAGTTCGTAAGGCTATATTCTTGTTCTACAAGCTCAATAACATATTAAATCAGAAGGAACTCAGGAACATATATTTTGCATACGTTCAGTCACTAATACAGAGTGGTATAATCTCATGGGGTGGATGCTATAAAACTAATTTGGAACCTTTAAAAGTAGCACAGAAAGCTGTTTTGAGAGTAGCATTGAAGAGAGACAGTAGATCCAACTCACATGACCTGTATATAGACTTCAATGTTTTGGATATCAGGCAATTATTTGTGAAAAATGCACTAATTTATATGTATAAGCACCATACTGATATTTTCATTAGAAATACCCACACATATCCCACCCGAACAGCTACAATTTCAGGAATAATGACACCTAGAATTAACAAAACATATTCATCCACAAACATTTATTACATAGTTCATATGCTTTTCAGGAATATTCCCAACAAACTCAGAGAATTTGATGCAGCATCTTTGGTAGTGTACAAAAAAATTGTGAATCTTTGGCTAAGCGAAATAGGTAGGGATGGAACCGAAAATATCATTAGCTCAGTTTATAGGTTATAGAGTTTTATACCCAAACTCATTCTAGATGAAGCAAGTAGGCTACTAACTAGTGGACGTTCTCAAGCTCCGGTAAATTCTATTTTTCAATAAGATAAACTAAATTTCAAATCTCTTTATTTCTTTACTATCTTTATCTGTTAAGTTCTCATACAAGTTTCATCTTAATCATTCAATCCAGATTCACCCTTACTCACAGGCAATAGCCTATGTAAGGGTATTTCTCATTGCTGTCATATTCTGTATTTTGTACAGAACAACATATTGTTACTATTGTTACTATAGTCTTTATTATGCTATGCTTATGAATTTTATGTTATGTTGTAGTAGTACTGTATTTAATGTTGTGCTGTGCAATATGCATAAATTTTGTAAAGTGTATATTTTGAAGAGAATAAATTTGATTTGATTTGATATATAGATATAAAATCTCGTGCTAAAATACCCCAATGGCGGCCTTCAATTTCAAGTAAGAGCTATCATTGGGAAGGCATAGGCATTGTGGGTCTATACACTACCTCCGTAAACGTTTACGGAGGTAGTGGTCTATATCTCTTTAAAGTATTTGGAAAATACAACAATAGACTGGCTTCTCCACACTCATCTGTGTAATCACTTGTCAGCTGATTTATGAATAATAATTCTATAGTCTGATTTTTACTTTCCTTGCCCTACTACCATAGGTAAGGAAAGTATTGCTTTCCAAAAAAAATTAAGGTACCCAAATTTCAAGTTTTCTATACGTTTCAAGGTCCCCTGAGTCCAAAAACATGATTTTTGGGTGTTGGTCTGTGTGTGTGTATGTGTGTGTGTGTGTGTGTGTGTGTGTGTGTGTGTGTGTGTGTGTGTGTGTGTGTGTGTGTGTGTGTGTGTGTGTGTGTGTATGTGTGTATGCCTGTGAACACGATAACTCCATTCCTAATCAACCGATTGACTTGAAATTTTAAACTTAACGTCCTTATACCATGAGGACCCGACAATAAGAAATTCAATAAAATTCAATTCAAGATGGCGGAAAAAATGGCGGATAATTACTAAAAAACCATGTTTTTTACGGTTTTCTCGAAAACGGCTCTAACGATTTTCTTCAAATTTATACCATGGATAGCTATTTATAAGCCCTATCTACTGACATGAGTCTCATTTCTGGGAAAATTGCAGGAGCTCCGTAATATTTTTGTGAAAAATGGCGGATAATCACTAAAAAAACCATGTTATTCACGGTTTTCTCGAAAACGGCTCTAACGATTTTCTTCAAATTTATACCCTAGTTAGCTATTTATAAGCCCTATCAACTGACTTGAGTCTCATTTCTGGGAAAATTGCAGGAGCTCCGTAATATTCTTTAGAAAAATGGCGAATAATCACTAAAAAACCATGTTTTTCACGGTTTTCTCGAAAACGGCTCTAACGATTTTCTTCAAATTTTTACCATGGATAGCTATTTATAAGCCCTATCAACTGACATGAGTCTCATTTCTTGGAAAATTGCAGGAGCTCCGTAATATTCTTGAGAAAAATGGCGGATAATCGCAAAATAAAAACATGTTTTTCACGATTTTCTCAAAAATGACTTGACCGATTTTTTTCAAATTCATACCCTGTATAGTTATATATCAGCTCTATAAACTAGCATGAGTTTCCTTCCTGAGAAACTAACAGGGGGTCCACCCCATTCTTGAGAAATTTACTTTGTAACCTCCTTCTCGTGCTTGAGGTAGGTGGGTAGAGCAGTTTATTCAAAAGAATACACGTCGATATTTTATTTGTAGAACAGCTGTTTTGACAACTTTTAAAAAATCCTTAAATTTCATAATTCAAACAAAGGAAAATGTACTCTGAAAACAATAACAATAGTATAATCGTAGTTTTAATAAAATTATTAAGCCGCCAATCGGCATAATGTTATTCCCCTAGATTATCCTCGTTTAAGAATGAGGCTTATAGATCAATGAGCAAGGAAAGTAGTGTGAGTGTACCACACCAGATTTTTTAGTAATTTTTACTCTAAAGCTGCCTTTACACCGGAGTTAATAACACAAGTTTTTAACATTTTTGTTATCAACTGATGTTAATTACAAAAGTTAATAACATCATGTTGAGTTACACCGGAGTTGATAACATGAGTTATTAATAAAAAGTTGTCAACTTGACTGAATCGACAAAAAATTATCTTGAAAAAAGTTGATAACTCGTGTTTTCAACAGAAAATTCCTTGTTATTAAAAAGATTTATGTTATCCATCGAGAGTCGGTAACTTTTGTTAATAACAGGTGACTATCTTCCCCGCAACTCCCTCGCCCAGCATCCCTACCCTACAACTACAGCTGTTCCCTAATAACTACAGCTGCAGACAAAACACGTGACAAAGTTACTAACTTTTGTTGATAACAAATCTAGCAGCGAAACGAAAATGTTATTAACTTATGTTGAAAACTTTTATTTTAAACTCTGGTGTAAACGCATTACAATAAATTTATTTACATTAGATCAGATGAAGATCATTATTTTAATGATCACACACATGTTTTAATTCAAATTGGAAGACAATTTTTTGCTTTTTATTCCGGCTGTTATATCATATGAATAGTCTCGTTAAATGAAATCATATTGGAGTCAATTATATTGATAACAAGATCTTGTTAATAACAAGGAATTTTCTGTTAGAAACATGAGTTATTAACTTTTGTCAAGAGAAATTTTTGACGATTCAGTCAAGCTAATAACTTTTTGTTAATAACTCGTGTTATTAACGCCGGTGTAAACGCAGCTTAATATTGGCGTATGAAGGAGGCTCCTTTTTCCTTTTATATTATCCTTGAAATG
Source organism: Nilaparvata lugens (assembly GCF_014356525.2). Classification (NCBI taxonomy): domain Eukaryota; kingdom Metazoa; phylum Arthropoda; class Insecta; order Hemiptera; family Delphacidae; genus Nilaparvata; species Nilaparvata lugens. Next base: position 65,343,720 of record NC_052505.1, read on the forward strand.
CAAAATTCCCAAAAACCTTGTATGTACACGTCGACGCGCAATTAAAAAAGGAACATACCTGTCAAATTTCATGAAAATCTATTACCGCGTTTCGCCGAAAATGCGCAACATATAAACATTCAAACATTTAAACATTAAGAGAAATGCCAAACCGTCGACTTGAATCTTAGACCTCACTTCGCTCGGTCAAATATTTATTTACATGAATCCCTAATTCTCTGAGATTGTTATTGCTAAATTCAGATCACATAAACATTTAATGTGGTAGAAAGAAGAGAACAATGATAATTATTGAAAGATGCATTATAGATATATGAATACAATAGAAGCTAATTGGAAAAAGTTATTGACTTCCATATACAAAGTGAATGGAGCAACCAACATCTTCCTACTAGGAATTACAGCATGTCAGAAACTGCTAAGCAAAGTTAAAATACAGGGCCACTCTATAGTATGAAAACTAAGCAAGGAAAATTTACTCAAAATGATAATAATCTCGCTACAACAATGAAAATTAATCCAGAAAACTATTCTCAAAAAGGACAGGGATTTCCCTACAAGAATAAAAATTCAATTGAGAAAAATTACTCTTTAAATTGAAGGCCACCTTACTACAGAGAAGGAAAAAAATATGGACTACCAGTCCTGACATACAATTACCTGAATCGACGTGGATACTGATACGGAGAATAACGAACCGATACCCACTTCCCGTATTAAACTTAAACTCGTGAAGCGACAGAGTCGAGACTTATAAATTAAGTACTAAAAAATAACCCGCTACAAGAGCCTAGTTAAATTTCCCACTTAACCACTTAACGTACAAACTTAAGATCCCCTACAGGTTTCAAAACCAAGGATAACTCGTTCACCCCCAGTGATACGAATTTAGGAAAAATAACCGACAAGAGAGAAAATCCCCCAGGAAGTTCTATCTTCGAGTTGTCCGGAACTCTTCCTACAATATTCTATATTAACAAACAAAAATAGAATAATTCCCCTAGAAATAACTAGTACCGGGAATGTCGTAAGGAGAGGAGATTCGCGACCCGTTCACATGCTCAACCACCGAACAACTGCTTCTCGTCTAGGTCTGCTCCTCGCAGAGTAGGGTCCGTGGAAAATTGGGAGGCCGGGGGAAAAGAGATTGCCGACCAATAGGAGTCTCAGGAGACAATCACGCCACTGGCCATGTGACAGGGTATGAATCCACCAATGCTGGTGCTAAGGGTGCATCCATGATGACAATACTGCTAATTCCTATAGTAGATTAGGCCGGTAAACAATATTTCTCACCAGAAGAACGATTCAGAAGAATAATCTCACAAGAAGAACGATTCCGACTCAACTCGGTAGTTGCCTATCGCTTTGATGATACCGCTGCTGCTAATGCAATACTAGATACGAGAACGCTCAGAGTGGTAAACAAGATCTGGAAATTTCTGGCTATGATGAATCTGTTGCTGATGATTTATAGGGGTTGACGGCGATGGTGATGACAACTACAAGTCCAACAAAATATATCTGGAAGTCGACCCTATTCTTATTCTAAAATAGAATAAATTCGCTAATTTTACACTAGACTACGGCTCTACGTCCGTCACAAAAATTCACTTTGTGACAATACCGTGCTCAAAAGTGTAGTAAATTATCATACAAGTTGCAGTAGTGGCATAAGTAGATAGTTCGTCAGCAGTTGGTTTGTTTTTTTGGATAGGATATCATTTTCTTTGTAAGAAATTCTTATTAGAAGAATCAATTATATAAAATCTTCCCAAGGGGGAAAATTATAAGTGCCTATAAGTACCTACCTGATCTTGTAGGCCTATCAGTTGAATACTTCTCCAGCTTATCATCTAAAAATATTCCTATGGGGAATTATAAGGGTCTACTACTGTTCCAGTATCAGGGAAATATTTCTCCAGCTTGTCATCTTAAAATAAACATTTCAATATTGTATCACATCGAAATCTCATTTGAATTATTCATATAACATTTTTCAAAACCATTCTAATGAAATTTCATTTGTCCAATCTCTAGAATTTTGGACGTTATGATGCAAGCCAGGGAGATGCCTTAGAGATACCCAATTCCTGGTCTGCAAAAGTATTATCGATTTGTGTTTTCCTATTTCTAAGTGACTGATGGAAATCTCTATCTATGTACCGTATGTTTGTTGTTGTTTATATGCATGCAATGAATGTCTCTGACACGCTGTAATAATGAAATTTTGTTAGGAGATTGACTTTGAAGGAATGAACTAAATATTTATTTGTATTGTAGGACCGCGAAGTGGTGTTTCTGACGGCGAGAGTGCACCCGGGAGAAAGCAACACGTCGTGGGTGATGCAGGGCACTCTGGCACTCCTGCTCGGCGACTCCACGCCGGCTGTTAACCTGCGCTCCAAGTTTGTCTTCAAAATAATGCCCATGCTCAATCCGGAGGGTGTCATCAACGGATGGTGAGTACAAACTTTTATTATTTGCTAATTGTTATCAATATTAAAAAACCTTATCGCTGAAAAGTAAATTCATTATAGCACTTCACCCCGTTCACCGCAATAAATTTGCAAATTTTTTAAAGTTGCAAATCATGTCAAAAATACTTAAACAAATCTCTAGGCCACTACCCAGCAAGGAAAATGCTGTCCACTAGGAGTATCAGCACAGAATGACGCAAAAATCCGCCATCTTGAAAGAAAGTTCAGCACTGTAATAGTATAGATGGAAGGTTCGGATCACTTTACTGATTCGGGTCAATCGCCGTAAACCAATGGGTTGTATCTAATTAATTATTAATATTCGTACATTATTTCCTCGTGTATTCTATTCCTCAATTAAATACATCCATAGATGCATGTTTTTAAACCGATGGTCATAGAATACCCTCAAATTTTTGGCCTTCTATTCAAGAATTAGGAGGTTTAGTTATATCAAATAGAAAAGATGTTTCAGGTATTACATAATCCTATTACATTGAGCGAGCAATTTCTGTATGTATGTCCAACCAGAGGTAAGGAAAGATCCCCTTAGTAACTCATGTTTGTTAATCGGTCTCGTTCACTGCCGCGAGCCAATCAAAAGACCCGGATAGTGATAATTATAATTTCTAACATGATGTCGCAGTCAAGTGACGTGGTCTTGGTGCACTCAAGTCTTGGCGTCATGTAAAATACATGGTTTGGATTGATACTTTCCATTCTGTAAGTATTCTGTGGTATCAGTTCATATTAGTAATTTTCAAAGAAACTGATAGATTAATCAATGAGAAGAAATGTTGAACAAATAAAATATACTACACTGTTTTCTCATTTCGAGACTTTGTTGAATACCGCCGTATCTTGTCTGAAATTTTTGATCATGAAATGAGCCCCAAACTCTATTAAATTTAACCTCGGTGACGTAATATGATGCCAAGTAATGCCAAGCGAGAACCAACGAATGAAGAGGACGACAGTGCGGTGACATCACTTGACCGCGGTTCAATTTAATAAACGTACATGCAATCATTCACTTCAAAACAGTTAACTTGAAAAATCCAGTACCATATTGAAATATATCGATTACATCTGTTGGATATCATGGAATGATGGAAATTAATTAAAAATAAACTGATGTTTACTTCAATAATTACTTTTGATTTTTTACAAAAGACATTGTTGTTAACCTAGCTTAACCTAAAACACAGTATTCAGCACTTTGACAAGTACATTAGAAGTTATATTATTATTGTCTAAATGTTGAGAACTATCGGGGATCATGAACACAGTCTTTTCACCTCTTCGAACGTAACTGATATGAATTAAGTTCAAAGATACACAGTACTAAGTACAACGATACAAAGCACCAAGTACGACGAAGATTCAAAGCTCCAAGTACAAAGTTTGAAGCAATTCACATCTTTGAACGTAACTGATTACAAAGTACAAAGTTTAAGTACAAAACAAGAGCACAACCAGTTAATGATACAAAGTACGAAATTTGAGTACAAAGCAACAGTACCACCAGTTTTAATGATTATTTTTAAGCGGTGTTTTTCTTTTTTGGTTTCTCGAGCATGATATTTCGTGCCCAGGGCCAGGGAACGTCGTTGTTGATGGAGGTGTTTTCGTTGTTGGCGATTGTTCGAGCGCCGAATTCGGTTGACTCGAGAGCCTGAGTCTGAGATGGAGAGTTGAGAGACTGTGACGGCGAGTCGAGAGTCTGAGACTTTTGCGAGCGTATGCTGTTGACGGTCTCAGTTGTGTCGTAGTAGAGAGTGGATTCTGTTGAGTCAGCTGTTTGGTGATAGTGGGGTTCGGACTCGGTTGAGTAGTCAACAGTCTGTGCGTTGCTCTCTTGGTAGCCGACGGTTGTCATCGGAGCTGCGGTCGTTCGTGTGGTTGTCGTGGCTGGCAAGGTTTGTGGTACAGTTTTCGCTTTTGATCTGTTCAAAGCACAAAATGTTTAATTATTCGTCTTTTTCTGATCATTTTTTATATCACCATCTATTCACTCATTGTATATTTTTCAAATGTTTGTTAATACGTAGCCTAATGCCTAATGGTATATGAAAATTGTTTTGGAATGCTCAATTTTAAACATCATTAGTCTCTATTTATCCATTGTAATTTCAATTTTTTATTATTGCAATACTGATACAGCTAATGCAATACTGATACACTTTATTGCAATACTGATACAGCCAAACAATTTCTTATGTTTCATAAAGGCCGTTATATAATTTGGTTTTAACCTCATGAATTGGTCTGTCTAGAGTTTAAACTTGAAGTTCAAACTGAGCCTGAGCAAATGGAATAACATAGAAACCCACAAAATTATTAAACTACAAAATTTTCAGATTTGGTTTGAACTAAAGATTGAACTTATACTGTGCAAGCAGGCCTTACTGATAAATACTATCTAGATCAATACCCTTCCATTAACACACAGAGAACATTTGAAATTATTAATTTTTTCTAGTTAAGCATCACTGAAGATTCAAATATTGAGATTTTGAAGACTGAATCTAGTGAGACCAATCTATTACTATAATTGGGAACAAGAATTAATTTCCATGAAGGTCTTCATAGACTTTTTATGGTTTATTCAATTACGTTTAAAATGCACGTTTAAAAGAGCTCTAATATGTTTTCCCCAAGGTTTTCCTACTATATGAGAGATTGTTTTATTATAACTCAAGAATTAATAGGTTAAATACCCTTTCTGTTATGATTGACTTTTTATCTTGATTTAGATCGCAGAACTAGGAATGAAATGTAGATCATAATGATGATAAATTTATATTTAAAAAAACACAAGCTACGTGTCCTGCTACTGATTGGTAGGTTTATGAGAATTGATTGAAATCTGTTCTAGCGGGCCATTCACTATCCGATTTGTGGTGCAACATTAAATTTAACCTCGGTGACGTAATATGATGCCAAGTAATGCCAAGCGAGAACCAACGAATGAAGAGGACGACAGTGCGGTGACATCACTTGACCGCGGTTCAATTTAATAAACGTACATGCAATCATTCACTTCAAAACAGTTAACTTGAAAAATCCAGTACCATATTGAAATATATCGATTACATCTGTTGGATATCATGGAATGATGGAAATTAATTAAAAATAAACTGATGTTTACTTCAATAATTACTTTTGATTTTTTACAAAAGACATTGTTGTTAACCTAGCTTAACCTAAAACACAGTATTCAGCACTTTGACAAGTACATTAGAAGTTATATTATTATTGTCTAAATGTTGAGAACTATCGGGGATCATGAACACAGTCTTTTCACCTCTTCGAACGTAACTGATATGAATTAAGTTCAAAGATACACAGTACTAAGTACAACGATACAAAGCACCAAGTACGACGAAGATTCAAAGCTCCAAGTACAAAGTTTGAAGCAATTCACATCTTTGAACGTAACTGATTACAAAGTACAAAGTTTAAGTACAAAACAAGAGCACAACCAGTTAATGATACAAAGTACGAAATTTGAGTACAAAGCAACAGTACCACCAGTTTTAATGATTATTTTTAAGCGGTGTTTTTCTTTTTTGGTTTCTCGAGCATGATATTTCGTGCCCAGGGCCAGGGAACGTCGTTGTTGATGGAGGTGTTTTCGTTGTTGGCGATTGTTCGAGCGCCGAATTCGGTTGACTCGAGAGCCTGAGTCTGAGATGGAGAGTTGAGAGACTGTGACGGCGAGTCGAGAGTCTGAGACTTTTGCGAGCGTATGCTGTTGACGGTCTCAGTTGTGTCGTAGTAGAGAGTGGATTCTGTTGAGTCAGCTGTTTGGTGATAGTGGGGTTCGGACTCGGTTGAGTAGTCAACAGTCTGTGCGTTGCTCTCTTGGTAGCCGACGGTTGTCATCGGAGCTGCGGTCGTTCGTGTGGTTGTCGTGGCTGGCAAGGTTTGTGGTACAGTTTTCGCTTTTGATCTGTTCAAAGCACAAAATGTTTAATTATTCGTCTTTTTCTGATCATTTTTTATATCACCATCTATTCACTCATTGTATATTTTTCAAATGTTTGTTAATACGTAGCCTAATGCCTAATGGCAATATATGAAAATTGTTTTGGAATGCTCAATTTTAAACATCATTAGTCTCTATTTATCCATTGTAATTTCAATTTTTATTATTGCAATACTGATACAGCTAATGCAATACTGATACACTTTATTGCAATACTGATACAGCCAAACAATTTCTTATGTTTCATAAAGGCCGTTATATAATTTGGTTTTAACCTCATGAATTGGTCTGTCTAGAGTTTAAACTTGAAGTTCAAACTGAGCCTGAGCAAATGGAATAACATAGAAACCACAAAATTATTAAACTACAAAATTTTCAGATTTGGTTTGAACTAAAGATTGAACTTATACTGTGCAAGCAGGCCTTACTGATAAATACTATCTAGATCAATACCCTTCCATTAACACACAGAGAACATTTTAAATTATCAATTTTTTCTAGTTAAGGATCACTGAAGACTCAAATATTGAGATTTTGAAGACTGAATCTAGTGAGACCAATCTATTACTATAATTGGGAACAAGAATTAATTCCATGAAGGTCTTCATAGACTTTTTATGGTTTATTCAATTACGTTTAAAATGCACGTTTAAAAGAGCTCTAATATGTTTTCCCCAAGGTTTTCCTACTATATGAGAGATTGTTTTATTATAACTCAAGAATTAATAGGTTAAATACCCTTTCTGTTATGATTGACTTTTTATTTTGATTTAGATCGCAGAACTAGGAATGAAATGTAGATCATAATGAGATAAATTTATATTTAAAAAAACACATGCTACGTGTTCTGCTATTGATTGATAGGTTTATGAGAATTGATTGAAATCTGTTCTAGCGGGCCATTCACTATCCGATTTGTGGTGCAACATTAAATTTTAGATTTGACTTTGGATCGTATATGGGGTTGTTGGATGTTGGGTTGAATGTTGGACCAACTGTAGGTCAAACATCCGTAGCCTTTGTTTTCCAATGACTAGACTTTGGTGACCCTGAAGTTGGTATTAATTAAAAAGATAAGCGTAATCAATTGAACGTTATCAATATTTTTATTGCGTTTTATATTATTCTTTTTATTTGTTTTGAACTTTACTTGATTAGGCTTCGAAAATGCGTTCAAAAACTATATTCCGGAATGTTATAAACACACTTGAAAAATTTACTATAAACTGTCATTTGAGAACTCAAAATCTTATCCAATTGTTTTTGTTGATATACTGTTCATCCCTAAGTCCAAATATAAAAACCTATCTTTGAATAAGTTCAACCCAATCAGTTACTTGAATAGCTTGCGAAAGGATCTCGTATAAGTCATGAGAACCGGACGCTACTAATACTGATTACCACGAAATAACTCACTTGACGTTTTGGATGAATGTGTTGTTACATTGTCACATGCTTCGGTAAACAGATTGTAGGTACGAGTAATGTAGGTTTGGTCAATTATCTTTGTGAAAAAGACGGTCACAAATAATAACAGGGAAGTCCCGTTACAATGCTGGTATTGTTCTTTGGTTTTTTCAACCCGCATTTGTAGTCTGGAGGAAACTATTGTGTTATTCACTTCCAACTGTCAGATTTCCTAATAAATATCACCAATGCTTCCTATTCAACCAGTGATGACAGCTTAAAGTGAATGACACTGTATCAGGCCTAGGGCACCTTACATACTTCAAATACCTAGGTACTACACCTCAAACATTCTAGAGTTTCAGTTCTGAAAAGATGGCTGTCTGTTTATTTGAATAAGCTTCATTTGAAGCTTTGTTAAAGCGGAATTGCTCCTCTCAAATATTGTGTTTACTATTTGAATGAATCGCTCCTTCAACAAATAGATTTCGTAGTTAAACAGATGCAAAGTAAAGTGTCAAGAGATATGATGGAAACAAATATGAGATGGCAATATTGATAAAATATTTCAACTGTGACTCATTACTGACTAGTCAAAATGAAATAATTTTCCTCCAGAATTTAGAAAAGATTAATAAAATATTTTATATTGAATGAAAAAAGACTAAGAAATTGTCAAAAAACCACTGATTTATTCCTCTGATAAACTGATTAAACCTCTGATAAACTCTATCAGAGATTTACAATGGTGTAATAACCGAAACCGGTCTTTCTAATTATCAATAAATCAGTGGTTTTTTGACAATTTCTTAGTCTTTTTTCATTCAATATGAATAATTACCACAATATCAACTTCTCAACTACTATTTTATAAACAAATCCAAGTATTTGTTTGTTAGAAATAGCGTTCAAGAAAATAATCAGTTATTACCTGGTTTTAGTTTTAGTTATTACCTGGAAGTGACTCGGGATATCTGTCAGTTTTTATATTGTCTAGTGCATGAACATAACTTTAAGGTTTATTCTGTTCAATTAGATTTTAAAGGTAGAAGTGAAAGTTAAGGAGGTTAGGTTATTACTTTTAAATTAAAATAATGTTAATATTATTTGAAATGTGTTGATAATAATTATAAATATAATAATTATTATTAAAATATCAGAAATTTGAAACAGTTCCACAATTCATATTATACCTCAACTCACTTTAGTGAGATTCATTTTATATCTTCAGCATCTCTATTAATTAAACGAGCGTTAGCAAGTTCTCACTTTTGACTTACTGAAGGTCAAAGTCGTCCGTCTGTTTGTATGTTCTACAATAATTTTGGAGAGAATTGATCAATCAGCTTCAAATTTTGAACACTTATTCTTTGAACCTTTGAACCTTTTTACAGGTCAAGTTCGTTGGACAACAAAATTTACTCACTCCGTCCTTTTTCAGGATATAAAAATAACATTGAAAGTGCATAAGAAAAAATTGTTTTGATTTATAATTTATTCAGTTGTAATTAATTGCATGCAATTACTATAGTATTTCCATTCATTCATTCATTCATCAGCTGAGGCCATTTTGGAGCTATCACACTGGCAGTCCTTATGCACTGACACATGATTCCTACTGGTTAATTTGCAACATACCTAATTATTTACAACTTGAACTGATACTGGTTGAGATATCAATGTGCGGTTTTCGCCATTCATTTTCTCTTGGAACTCTGTATTGAAATTATGTATTACGTGACCTTCTCATTTAAAAATATGAATTTGGATTGATATGAGGGACAAAAGTGTTGAAATGACAGAGTAGTTTTTGAAGAGTTATTTTTCATTTCAAATAGGTTCCCCAATGAAATCTACTGTTGAATTAATCTTGTGAAAGAAATATTCATCTGTTCAATAAATTCCACCAACTCTATATTGTTAATAAAAGTTGCAGGTTTTAAAATACAATGATTCGACTAATGCTGACATTTTGAAGTGGATCTCACCATAACTAACAACAGAACAGCCATGTTTGGCATAGTTCCCCCCAAAATTCTTATTCCAGATTATTACTTCAATTAGTTTATTGATTCAGATCAGTGTCGTAAAAAAGGTCAGGTTAAATCACTTAATGTCACAATATCGGGGACCGAGCTTCGCTCTGTAGTACAAAAGCATAAAATATTTATTACGAAAGAAGACATTATAATAACATTCATAGAGAAATGTTCTATCTAATCACAGTGAATTGAGATCAATTCCCAGAGGAATGCAAAAATTTCCCTCACAAAGGCCCAGTTGCACAAAAGCCGGTTAAATCCTAATCCTGATTAACTTCACGTGAACCAAATCAGAAAAGACCATTTCAAAAAGATGGATCTACTGGAATTAATCTGGATTGAAAATAACCCAGATTTTTTGCAACCGACACTAAGTACCTGATTCAATGATTACAAAAGTTCAACAGCTGAGTCATAATTTTGACACAGTCCCACACACATGAACTCACTCATTTTCATCACCAACAGACAACGAAATAATTATTGTCAGCTGTTTTTCCAAGGATGAATAATAATTATCCTTCTAATGTCCTTCAGCGAGTTTTCCCAGGGATGAGACCTAGTGCAATCAAATCTTTATATTATAAACCTACGATGTTCTGAATTTCGTGAGAATCGTTAGAGCCGTTTCCGAGATACGGTGAAATACAAGCATCTAAACATATAAACAGAAGTTGCTCATTTAATAGTATAGGATTAGGTTACTCAGGGTCATATGCACCATCTACATTTTACACTAATCTATGATCACATGTATATATGGTTGGATGTATTTTAATGCGTTTCATAGTGGTGTGAATCAACAGGTGATCTAACTCAGTTTAGACCGATATGGGGCATATGGGCCTTAATGTCAGGCTAGGATACTTAGGGGCATATGCACTTATCCACGTATAACACTAATATATGATTACATGAAGGTATGGTTGCATTTGTTTTCAATTCGTGGTTTAAATCAATCTAGTTGATCTATCAAATTCGTACTGAGATTATGCATACATGCCTCAATTCTAGGTTAGGTTACTGAGGGAATTATGCCCCATCCATGTCTAACACAAATCTACAATCACATGTGGGGATGGTAGCATTATTATAATGTGTTTTATTCGGGGTCCAACCCAACAGATGATTTGTCTCAGTTTAGACCAATATGGTGCATATGAGCCTTTATGTCAGGTTAGGTTACTTAGGGGCATAACCACCATCTATGTTTAATGGTAACCAACAATTACATGTTGGCATTTTATCATTTATCATAATGTGTTTCATTTGGGTTTAAACCGACAGATGATTTGTCTCAGTTTAGACCAATATGGTGCATACAAGCCTTAATGTCAGGTTAGGTTACTTAGGGGCATAACTACCATAATATATGTTTAATGGTAACCTAAAATCACATGTTGGTATTTTAGCATTTGTGTTTCATTTGGGTTTAAACCAACAAGGGTCTTAGTGTCAGGTTAGTTGAGGCCAATAATTATTGATGTTAGATTAGGTTAGGTTATCCTCACCTGTGCCTGCTTACCCCTGAGCGGAGGAGACGGGGATGGACCCGTAGTTGTAGTAGTAGCAGCGCGTCTGCTCGCAGACGAAGTCCTTGAGCCTTGTGCAGTCGTGGGTGGCCCAGCGCAGGTCGGGAGCAGTCATGGCGACGCAGCCATCGTGTGCGCCACTCTCTGTCTTCTGCTCGACGGCCGACAACTGCCTGCCTGCCGGCTGCTCGTTGCCTGCCAATTCACTGTCGGCCGATGGACGCATGTAGTCAAAGGTGGCGTTGAATGGCAAACCGGTGCTCATCCAAATGAGCATGTCCGTGCCCAGCCGGTTGCCCGACGTCCAGAAGTCGTACTTGTCGTAGCCTGCCAACCAAATAACCGTTCAAAAGCTATCCGATTTATGGAGTCAATTAACAGCCATACTCATAGTGAGTAGGTTTGTGATTTTGTCTTGAAATGTTTTAAATAGGTGCAATATTTCATTAGTTTTCAATGTAATGGCTTCTTTGGTATATTCATTTAATCTATTACGCCAACCTGCAAAATTCTCAAATAACTATTCCTGGACCAAAAATGAAGTGCTTCCCAGTGATGTTTGCTCCCATAGCCTAATATTAGACAGCATTAAGCTATCAAAATTTGGTAGTGAAATGGTACTGGCTCAGTATGTTAGTAGAGTTTCTGGCCTACTGGCCAGTTTCTCCTCCATGGTCATAATTATTATTCTGATAGTGTTCTGTACAATAATTAATAAATTGTAATCAAGGCGATTTCAGAACTACCGAGTGGCCATAAGTCAGTTGACACGCTATTCTGTTAACTTTATATTAATTGTTTATCGAATAACAATGAACAAATTATTATGAAAAAACCATCAAACATAACCTCAAACTAAACTGTGGTAAAAACCCTAAACATCTGTGGTTTGAATTGCAACAACAGCTTACCTTAAAAAATCCTAGCATCAACTGACTTATGGACAACGCTGTATATAGTCTGTATACAAGTATTTGAGACTTATGGGTTTTATGTGTTGTGTATCTGCCAGTAGGGAGAAAATATAGAGAAAATATAGCATAGATAAGTGCAATAATAACCCTAAAAATCTTTGGAAATGTATTAATGAGATTATAAATGAGAAAAATTCAGGCAGAGATAAAATTAGTATCAATGCGAATACTTTGAACGACTATTTTGCATTGGTTGGAATGAAACATGCTTAAAATATAGAGATAACCAATGATGAAACTGAGTTACAGTTTGAGAAACATGATCACCATTTCCAAAATTCTTGGTTCATAAATCCAATTTGTTCCGCAGATATAGAAGAAATAATCAAAAGTTTAAAAAATAGCTCAAGTCCTGGCTCTGATGGCTTAAGTAATATTACATTAAAAGATAATATTACATTACAGACCTTGGCAATCTTCTTGGATTCGTCAAAAGCCTTTGACACGGTTCCACACAATAACTTATTCATTAAACTAGATAAAATGGGAATTAGAGGAATCGCCCTAGATCTAATAAAAAGCTACTTGTAAGACCGGTCCCAAATTTTATCAATAGATTCTAAAAAAAGTTCTGTCACTTTAACTTCGTTTGGATTGCCTCAGGGAACCGTTTTATCTCCTATTTTGTTCTTGCTCTATGTAAACGACCTTTTAAAATTAAAATTAGAATGTGGTAAACTTGTATCATTTTCTGATGATACAGCTATAATTTTCTCGCGGAAAAACTGGGATGATGCGTTCAGGGTTGCTGAAAGGGATATGTGTAAAATTAAAAAATGGCTGGAATTGAACACTCTGAGTTTGAATGTTCAAAAAACTAAATATATCTCATTCTCAGCACATGTAGCAGGAAAGCCTGGTATTCATTTGAAAATTAAACTTCACTCTGAGTGCACAGTCAAGAATCTCTGCGTTTGTCCAAGTATTGAAAATGTAAGTAACCTAAAATATCTAGGGATAATTATTGACAAATACCTAAAATGGCATTTTCATTTAGCTTATATTTATGTAAAAAACTAACTGATTGCAACACTCACCAGCGGGCAAGGCTCAATTCCTTTCGCTGGTGATGCCAAATTACCATTGAAAAGTATCTAATTATGATTTTGGTATTATTTATGCTTAATTTCTATTTTATTATTTTATACTTTTGATTATAAAATTATGTATTTTCTTTTATTATGTTTTGAATGTGTATTCATTGTATGGCAAATAAATGATTTGATTTGAAGAAGATAGCCCATCATGGTATAGGGTGTTTATGTTCCAAATTTCACTGCAAACTCAAGCTGATAGTCCTATTAGCTATTTTTCGTAAAGCTATTATTGATGCTGGTAGTCTCTCAAACTGTGCCGTTCTTACACTCTCACCCGGCCAAAACAGTAATAATTGACGATATATAATCAACAATAATCGGCTTTAAATTTGGAATATAAAAATCTATATCGTGGGATATCCACTTACGCTATATTTTCTCTATGATGTTTCAATTAAGTTGGAGTATGGAAGGATCAAGTGTGAGCTCAATGAAAGGTGTTCTCAAATTGAAAATTGGTCCAAGTTGGAGAAGAAATATGATAAAATCAAGCGTGAGTTCAATGAAACATACGCTGAATAAATAAAGGCCATATCACACCAGTATGATAGGTAGTTGATTATCGTTGATTTGCACATTAAAATATAACAAGTAACGGTGATATTGATTGAGAGCTTCAATCTAGTGGCTATAGTCAGGTCCACGTTATAATGGCAGTGGATAAATATAGAAGAGCAGCGTTGCCAATTATCTGCCTTGATTAATTATATTTCCACATTGTTAATTACGGATTTGGCAACGTTGCTAAGCTAGAAAAGGATAGTGCTTTCTGTTTTGTGGAATGATAGACAAGATAGCATTTTAATTGATGACAGATGCCATTATAACGTGGACCTTACTTTAGAAGACGCTTTTACTAAGTTATTGTAATTTTCATTAGTTTTATTTGTTTAGTTCAGTCCCAAATTCTAGCAGAGCTGTTAAATGTATTTTTATGAAAAAAATACAATAGATGAGAATTATGTTTGAGAAAACAGAGAAACCTACGATATAAATATTCTATAACTATCCTCCACACCATAGGGATTCGTACATATCCACCAATAAACTAATATACTAATATCTAATACAACCGATTCACTACATCAACTACACCTATTAGCCTTTAAACTATACTTAATTATTTTATAAGTTACACTTGGTTAGTAAATAAGTGGTTCTAGCTACTTCATGTCTTATTAACCAGAGCTTTTATTTCATGACTCAATAAATTATTCCTCTTTGATATATAACTAGATCTCATGATAGAGGAGTCTGTAAGCAGGTCTCCCACATCACTCTTCATTCCATTTTGTCAGACGTGTTCAGAATGGATAAGTTCGCCTAGAATACTCTTGGTAACGAAGTATCTAGCTTTGAAGACGAAAATTATTCAGAATAAATTTTGAAACAAACCATCAATCTCTGCCTTTCAGATCGGAACATAAATAATCTACGTATTTCATCCATGGGTAATCTCTTTCAAATACTAGCTATTTCAAGTTGGACCTATTCAACCATTTCCCCATAAGAATATTCTGTCTAAGGACCAACAGCATGCAATGTTTTGTTTTTGAATTACTTCTAAGGCAAATAAAACGAGCTTCAATCTTCTTCAAAGGAAAGTGGTTAGCGTTCAATCGTGTTGTTATATTTGGAATGACAGTAATAATGCAGTTGAACCTGCATTTGCCATATAAGGGTCGGTACTCGTAGCATAAAGAATGCTTGGATTTTGTTCGAGTTCCTTTGTGTTACTCCTTGTCATCCTGATAAATATTCATCAGAGAGTAATGAACGAGCAGTGAATTGTGGTTGTGGTCGATGAATGTCACAACAAAACAGTCCCTTGAATACTTTCTTCCCAAATATCATTAAAGAAAGAACTATGTAACAGCACACTCGAATCTCCCAGTTTCAATGCTGCTTGTAGTAAAACTGAAGCTGTGTTAATCGGGTAAGAAATGTTTCTTTTTTGTTATACATTTCATTTGTAGATATCTTCAATTGGCTCATAAAAGAAAAACCTGCAATTTCGTTCTAGTCAAGCTGTTTAAACAAGATGGGATTCCCTTAAAATGAAAGATTTCTAGTACTCTAAAAATGCTTTCAATTCCTTTTTATCTCTCAATCCAATATTTTAATTTAATTAAGTACATATTTATAAACTATTCTAAAGAACGTTCTTAGCTAAACATGCGTTGATTGTCTAGCGACCAGCTACCTACTTCAATCGTTCTGACTGGTTTCTGCTATCGGTTGCTATTTGCAAGACAGCCAAACTGAACTTGGCTGAAAATCCTCTAAAGAATCGTTCAGAAATATGACTCTTGATGTTGAACCTTATTAATTTCCTTCAAAACGTCATCAGACTGAATTATTATTAGGCGCTTGACATCTCTTAAAAAATTAAATATTTTTTCGTAAAAAAATATAGTATAAGGCACAGTTAGAAGTACATTATATGAATACAAATTACACATACTTGTGTACAGGCAAAGTAATAAATCTAATTTATGCAGTAAATCCACTACTACTTCTAGTATGACAGAAATGACATCTTGAGGCTGACCAGCATCTAAGATTAAATAAGACTAAATGTTATATTATTATTAATGCTAAACATAAGATTTTCTAGGAATGTTGAAGATAACCCATTTAGATGGATGAATATTCAAAATTCAATAACTATCAACTGAACAATAACTGAATTGAAAAATATTTAATGAAAAATTCTAAAATGATATGAAACTTTGATAATATAATCTGACCTGCATTTCCAAGATACTGCATAATTGAATCGGCCTTCTCCTTGGTTTCGAACGATGCCAGCTGCAGTCCTATTGACCGGCAGTATTGGTAAGCTAGGAAGTAGTTCAGTTCAGGAGAGTAGGGGTTCATCCTACTGATGAAATATTGCACTCCATCTAATTGAATCGTTGTTATCCTTTGGCCTGAAATTAATAAAAAGACTTAGATAACACATGGTTGAAATAATTACAATTTCTTATTAGACTTTTTTGGCAATCCAATATAGAAATATATTTGTTGAATATGTGTGCTTTATGTCATATTTTTGTGCATTTGTGTGGATAGGTATGTTTTGGGTGTGTGTGGCAAATTTCTGACTCAAACTTTTGCGATGTCTATCATTTAAGAGTTCACAGTAATCGGTTAATTGCGGATATCAAATAAAGTGCCTGACGGTTATCCTTCACGAACTTATTGTATTACCTTTTATTATTTTGTTAACAATTTTTCCTGCTTTATCCATTGAAATGGTTCATCCAACAAACGGAACTATGCTTGATTGATAATACATGTTTTATAGATACTCATTTCCATTCATTATAATTTTCCATTCTACTTCCATAAATGCTATATTATCCACTTTCTTGTATAAAATTAAAAATACATAAAGTTCACAACATGTTTCGAAGGTAAAGGGTGATTTGAATTCTTTTTTTTGTTCATTGTAGATTCTCAAAACGGCTTAATAGAGAGTTTTATCAAAACTGCTTTAATAAAGACTTTCTAATAGAGTTTACTGTAAGTATATAGAGTCACAATGTCGAAAAATTTATAATCACTGATCAGATCTATGAATACATAAACCAAACCAAACCAATACCAAACCAATTAGTTAGCCAGCGAGTTCTCCAGAAGTTTTCCACCGTCAGTGCTAATAGGTGCTTAGGGACGGACGTACGACATTACTGCAGCAGTCACCACAACAAACCGCCTGGGAAAGAATGTCGATTCTCGGCAACCATTGGCACCAACATTAGCAGCATCTGAGCGGGGGATCTTCTCCATGACTATTCCAAACACCCGATAAACGGCGCGTTGCGATTTTAATGATGGTCTCATCCTCCCTCCTCAGCATCGCCCCAGGACGTGCTTTCCCAGGATTATTCCTGGTCGGCTCGTTAATAAGGTTCAATGGCCCAGGATCCCGACTCGAGGAGGTGAATCTTCTTCTTCGCGGCGAATAAAGAAGCGGATTAATAACAGCCGCGCTTCGCCCCCGGCTCAAGGCAGAAGGCAGAAGGCGCGAGGTCCATGCATTTATTTATACGCGCGCACAAGACAAAGCGGCGCTCTTTTCACTTTTGTTTCTTTTTCGTTGAGTTTTGTTTATCTGCGGAGAGTGCGTGTTCAAATTCCCTTCCACTTGCACCTCTAGCTATGCATTTCAAACTGTCAGCGATTCGTATGAATAACACATGAACGCCCCCATTCAATCAATGCTGACAGTTTGCAGTGAATCTCACTATAGATTGCTAAGGGTCGCCGTACCCGATGCAACGTTCTTCACAAAAAAACGTCCTCCTTCCTTCCTATTCTGTACGTTCTATGATACTTCCAAAGATAAGCTGCTCAACACTTTCAATGAGAGGACATTGCATATTGCAGATGGTTTGGGTGATGCTGATGCCTGAATTCTTTCTCCATGATAATTTATTCCAATATTCCCATTTTTTCAGTTTTCATATCTAATAAATGATTGAGGATTAAGTATTCAGTAACTTATAAAACTTGCATACGCATCCATTATTTATGGCCAACAGGATAATTGGAAAGTATTTTTACTCTTATTCGATATATTACAGTTTTTGAAAATTTGACTTAGTAATAGAATATATGATTTGAGGATGGAATCGATTGTTTCAAATCACAATTCATAGGGAATACTTGCAATATCCTTGGCTGAGAATTTATTTTGTTAGTTATTGTTATTGTAATTGTGTGTTTTGTTGTATTGTATTTTTGTGTCAAAAATACACTTTTTACAAAAATTTTTATAATAATATCATAACAGCACACATACTATCATGATGTCATTCTATCAATTTCAATTGATTCATATTTATCTTGAGATAGCCACAGAGAATAATTAATTAGGATATTAATGATCTCAATTTGTTTGGAGGTTTGTGAATCAATCGTTAAATAAAGAGCAATTCACATTCTAAAATTTGAGCTACTTAATAATGAATTTGATCATGAAACCAAAATCACTTCAGTAAAAAGTAGCAGGGTGGATATGAAAGAAAAATAATTTTGATCTCTCCTTGAATTCTACACAGACGGTATTTGTGGTTTAGCGGCAAACTGCACCTGATAGTAAAAGTATTTATTTCATTTATTTGCAAGCTGTAATTGATAAAATTAGCTATAGCTATAACTGAGATTGAGAGTGAGAGAGAAAGGAAGAGGAGTGTGTGTGTTTGAGGGAGACAGTTGTGAGCTGGAGAAGATGAAAGAAGTGGAAAATATAATTGGTGATGGTTTTATGAGCGGCCTTCAATCAGCACCCCACTGATTGCTTGTCTTAGAGTTTACACCCGACGCCAAATTGTAATATATAAATTATGGTCTCACGCACGTTGACCACTACTACAGACAGTTGGAGAAGGCTCTAAAATGTTTATGAACAAATGCGGATTTCTCCTAAAGCATTTCAGCTGTTAAAAGACCACCAAGTCTTGAAACCTTCAGAATTCCTCCACTTAATTAGTGGTGCCGATTTCAACCCGATCCTTCTCCATCATCTGAACATCCTTCAACGAATCGTTCAAAATCTGTACATTCTGAAACGCCACCAGGGTTCCAAGCCACTCCCAGCGTGCGTCATCGCCTTTTCTCATGGGATGTAATAAAAATTAATGGCTGCCGTCTAACCAACCTGCCCCTCCATCCCCCTTCATTCAACTGCCCACGGAAATATTGAAACCAATAATTCTTGGGTTTGCCTTGAACAGGGAAAAACAATAAGAGTGTTAGACACAAAGCTGCCGCTCCTCACTCAAGTTCAAAAATGCTATGGTCTTCTATAACTCCATTCTTGAAAAGGCAAAAAAATGTAATAAAGTTGAAAAAACTGAAAACGATAAAATTAGTTATGGAGTAGAAAATATACAATAAGGAATAAGTTTGATTTCCTTGAAAAAATCCACTCTTACAAATCTAGCTATATAGCCACAAGAGTTTGGAGTGTCAAATTTCTGTAAACAAAATTATTCGTTGAGAAGGGAACAAGCAAAAATTGCAATTGAAACGTTGGGAAATCCATTTAATTAGAATTGTAGGCCTATTTTTCCACCCATTCCTTCCTTTATAGGCCTGATATGGGAAGATGGGATTGAAGTATAGGATTCGGATGACTGAATGAAATATGTGTTCTTCTCTTTTGGTACACTATGAACTTGAGCTCTCCCTCAGTCAATACAGCTTCCACTGAGAATACTAATATAATAGCTTATTGGTTGCCGTTGAAGTAACTAGCTTTTATTGCCCTGTTCTCTTCTAATGTTGAAGTTTGAAAGGTGAGACCTACACTTCCTGACTTGGAATTTCCTAGTTACCTAATCACTAATATTTTACAAATTAGGCTTTTGTACTTATTTGCAAAAGTGAATGCACTTCATTGACAAAACTAAGAATATGTATGTAAATACTGTAGAATTCTGTCACTTCACATTTGCATTTAGAGTCCTCAAAATAAATACTGTGTAACGCATTCATGACATGCCTCTCGGAATTTTCACTTTTCCTTGGCTTAAAGTCTTTTCTATTGGTTGAGTTTATGTAACACCATCCATATTTCGATATTTCCCATTCCGAGTTGGTTGTAAAACTCTTCTCTTTGTAAAATTTGATGATGAGAATGATAATAGTATTTTTATTACAAAAGCATGATAAACTGATATTGAAATATTCATTAGTTGTTAATGAATCCCGATTTGGGATCCTTCTCAATACATTTTATAAAAAACTTTAAGTAACTTCAAAGATCAGTTTGATTATTCAAATTTTACATTATAAGAATTTGAAAACTATATTCACCTATTCAAATTCAAAACTCTCTTTGCGTGCTTCCTTTGTATAGTTTTAAGTGGCTTTTAGTTCCGAAAAATATTATAAATACGAAATGTTTTCATATAACTTATTTCAGTGTGATGTGATGAGTTGGAGATCTCTGAAAGAGGACAATATATCCTCTGGGAGAGACAGCTGATAAGTTTACTGGTGCTATAGCTATAGTTTCAAGTTAATAGTTTGATAGTTCATTGTACCAATCTACGATATCGAAATTTTTTGATAATTCTCGATGATCTTTCAAAATGAGATGAGGGATATGATTCGTGGGAGGGACAGGGACAGATAATGTGTTTATTTTTGAAGTTGAGTTGAGTTGAGGTTGCTGACTTGTTGGCCATGCGAGGTGTCAAGTTGAGCACCAACCGAAACCTTTTCTTTAGAACGCCTACTTCCTGCGGATGAAGCAGTGGTGTGTACACACTGCATTCTTCTCATTTCCCATCTCTCTCCCACTCCATTCTTCTGGCATGGATCCCTCTTTGTCAGTCATCACTTAGCATTCACGACAGTTTGACTGTTGAGTCACGCTGCACAAGACTGTTTAGGTTGACTTCCTTTTTTATTATACCTATTTCTTTCCCTCTCGTTTTCAGTAGATCCACAAGGTGGCAAAACTCTTCATTATTCGTCTCAATTATTTGATACGTCCATACATCTATATCACATTCGTCCATACATTTTTGTCATTTTCAGGGAGTTTATCAGTTGTTTCAGTTCTTCTATCCTTACTCTTATCAGATCAGATATTTCTATCCAGCTCACTGTTTTTTCTCAATTTGTCTTCATAGTTTATGTTCAACTCTTTCAATATCATCCTACATCGTTTGAGTTTACTTTGTTCGAAACTATTGTGGAGGAAAACTACTAGGAAAACGAGGTATAGGAAGATTAATAATCAAATGAAAAGGAATTTATTGGAGAATATAACGAGAAGGAAGTTTAATATGCCTAATAAGAAGACAATAAATTATCGCTGGAATAGGCCAATAGAGTATTCTGCTTGTAAGATTAGAACTATGATGTTGTTAATATTTACATAAAAATCTACAAATATTCACTTGAATGTTGGATTCCAAATAATAAAATGAAGATGAGTATTTTGTAAAGCTCAAATTGCAATATGGTAATGGTTGGTTTGTAATTCAATCCGGCTTATTGTTATCATAATTTAGCTTTTCCTCCATTGTAAAATTTATTTTTCTATTATGAACCTGTTGCTAACCCCTGTAGCTATCAATTCAACGACAATTCATTATATAAATTCATATTGTTCAACTAATCTTGGCAATAATCCATTGAATCTCCATCTCGAAAGGAATGATCTAAGTCACAAACATTAATTTCCAGAATGCCCATTCCTCTTCAACTAAACCATCATCCATCAATGTTTGATTGGTTCATTAATTTATCAATGTATGAAACATTTATAGCTTCAAATATCAATCACTAAAATGTTCTTCAACTCAACTTCCATTCTCTGAAAATATACATAAATGGGAATGAAAATATTCAAATTTCCATAACACCTCTTCCTCTTCAACTCAATTAAAGCTAGCGCAGTACACAAGAACCCCCCACCCCCCTGGCTGCCATTTGAAAAGCCTTGCTAGCAATGAAAACCAGGGGCCTTCTCGTGATGCGCTATGTATACCATTCATACATGACCTGAGGAGTACTCCACAAAGTAGGCTTGCCAGAAACGTGTCTGCTGTCAACCTGGTTAATGTCGTCACGTATGAGTGCACCTTTCACACGGGTCATTGCAAGAAAGCACTCAATATGCGACAACTGCATTGCCGGCTCACTTGTACATGCAGACGAATTAAGTACGCAGACAATGCATGAACGTTTTCTACAAGGTGGGGCAGTCAAGTGTAGTATTCCAATCAATTAAAAGAACACCCATGTCATGGGAAAATAAATAATTTAAGAGAAGCAATACTTTAGTGAAAAGATCATAAAGACAAGGATGGATATTTCATAGAAGAAGCAAAACTATGCTTTCCGTGTTGATGAAGGTGATGTTTTGTTACACATCCATATCGTACAAACCGACTTGGAATTGTCACAGTCACTCATTTTGGTGGTGAACTGAGTCATTTTATTGTATACGAAAGTCCATATCGTACAAAACAACTTGGAATTGTCACAGTCACACTAATTTTGGTGGTAAACTGAGTCATTTTATTGTATAAGAAAAATTATTATTTTTGCAGTATGAATCTTTAATCATATTTTGTTAAAAATCAGAAGAACATGAGTAAAACAAAATAATATATATTCTTATTTTTATACTATTTGTATTCGATAGATTAATTTAAAAAACTAGAACAAGAAAGATTCGAGTGGATAAATCTGTTCAA
This sequence comes from Nilaparvata lugens, assembly GCF_014356525.2. Taxonomy (NCBI): domain Eukaryota; kingdom Metazoa; phylum Arthropoda; class Insecta; order Hemiptera; family Delphacidae; genus Nilaparvata; species Nilaparvata lugens. The sequence continues at coordinate 65,366,470 of NC_052505.1, forward strand.
TAACCATCAAGCATTTCTCATTCAATTCTTAAAATGAATTCAATTTATTTCAGCAAAAGATAATGATGATAGCATCTTCTGAAATTTCTCTAGCTTTAAGCTAAGCGATATATTTCCATAAATCCAACATTAAACTGTATTTGGTCCATCCGGAGAAAATTATAATTCACCCTCCCAGATGGATACTCCCGACCGCAAGGTGTCTTTGATCCTGTGAGAGGAAAGATAACACGGAGAAGAAAACGGACTTGATATTTTTCAGTCTTATCAAAATACAGGCGACACCTGAGCCACAACAAACACAAACATTCTAATCACCAGCATTCTACACAAACATTCTAATCACGTAGTAAAGAATGCACTGTAGCAGTGCCGCGGCTGATTTATGTACATCAGCCTACTACCGGCAAACAAAGTGTGTGTGATTTATATTATAGTAGAAGCAATCGCGGGAGAGCAACACAGGAAGAGCGCCGGATTTCCTGTCTATAAGTTGGGCCGCCGCGTTCACCTGACGACTTGTAGTGCACTTGCCAAGAAAATGCGTGTCGTACGGTACCAAAGGTGCAGCCTTGCGCCACTCCCGTGCCAAACTGCACTAGTTCGAGTAGTTGAAGAAACACGTACATATTTATACTATATTGCAATTTTATAAGTATTGTGTAGTTTCATATAAGAGAGGCATTTATCTATGAGGGATGCTATGTATTTGCAATATTATAATCGTTATAATTTTACAAGGAAGTGATAAATTGGAATTTGACACACACATAGAAACATTATTTTGCTGCTTGTCTCTTTAAACAGCCAAAAATCTGTTCATTCTTTCCAATCTATTTGCATCTCTAATAATCATCATTGTAATATTCCTACGCTTTTCTTACTTCTGTAATATAAAGTCTGTGAGTGTGATATGAAATCTGTGAGTTTGTTCAAGATTCTAATGATCTTTGTAATTAAAATCATCCGAATGTTGTAGAGTGAGAGTGTGTTTATTTCATGTCGGTTGAATACCATTTTGTATTTTAATGTACTTATCATTATGTTTTTTGACGTAGGGCACCTTACCGTTCCCATATTTTTCCTTCTTTATGGTAGGCCAAATAATTTGTGACTCATTTATTCAGAGACCCGTCAAGAAGAGAGATGAACTAGTAGCCCACTGATACATAGTCAGATTTTCAACAATTATTCGAGCAACATAGATGGAATTTGTCATACTCAAAAACAAGTGGTAGAGATGTTTCTTTATAAAAGACTAAAATCTATCACTGTATGATGGTCTCAAAATAGGTGTTATCCCAGCCGGAATTCCCATCTTATTAAATATTCAAAGCATTACCTGGCGAGTCATCATGGGCTTCCTGCCAAGTCCTTGGCTAGAGGTACGTTACAGACAACAAATATATTATGTCCGTTCCATGATTGCTCAAAAATGTGATTCCTTGAAGCAAGAATTTTCATGGTACCGGTACATTAGATGCATGTCCGCAGGGAATATTAAATGTTTAAATTCAGGGATGACATCAGAAATGCACGAAGATCATCAATATTTATGGGAATATTGATAAATATAACTTGAATCATTATTTTCTTGGATATTCCACCATATCAATTTACACCTTCCTATTCTCATCGAAAATATTATTTGCCGGCTTCTTTTCATTATTCTATTTAAATGCATTTATGCATTACCTAATTTTCATTATAATCTATCTCAAATAGAAGAGATCTAAATTCTTTGTAAGACTTTTGGTCTTGTCCATTATTTAGGAAGTTTTCTTAAATATTCAACGTGATTTGGCGTTCAAAGTATTTTAAACATGTAATTTATGTAAATATCCTGATGTAGTTTGATGTCGGAGTTTGATATAAATTTCCTGATCGTGTACAAGCATCGGCTCCACGATTGATTTTTTGTGGATAGTGAGACTAGAAAATAATTCTCAACCTGAGATATTCGTAATCTACATCTAACAACCAATTGCTTCATCAGGCTTATATTTACTTTCAATATCATTGTTCTTCTAAAATCATTTTCTTTAGTTTTAGCTCCTTGATTTGTTATTCTACATTCGTCATTTTTCCAAGTTTTAAAGAAAGATGTTTATGCAGCTATGTATGAATGAAAGCAATCCTATGTCTATATAATGAATAAACTCTTCTTGTAAATCTCCTTCGATCATTGGAAATTTGATAGACCACAAACGTTTTCATTTATTCATAGAAAGCTTCCAAATCAGATTCACAGAATCATTGTATTCATGAAAAATAGCTCTAGAAAAAACCTATTTTCAAACATCTGTCTGTTTGGTTGATGATTGCAGTGAGAGTGTTTTTCAGTTGACGAGATTTATGTGTGAGCGCGCGCACAGATGAGCTGAACTGGCCGGTGATTTTCGTCCAACATCACCGCACCGCATTCAGTATAATGATGATGCACATTATCTCCACTTATCTCATTCTCCTGCAGCCGCTCAAGATGAAAGTGATGAAAATGATGATAATGAGAGGTCAACATCTGACGAAAATAGTTGGGGGCTCCAGTGACCTGTTAGCATGCACGCTTCCACAGACAAAGGATGCTTCAGATATTTGTGGCCAATTAGGTTCAACTTGACCATTACGAATGGAAATGCATAATCGCTCCAGGTTCTTGGGAACCATTTTTTGCGTTTTCCGAGTTATTCAAATTACTTGGTTTTGGAGGGAAGCATCTTCTTCACCTAAGTTTTTCAATGTATTTTGTCTGTTTTTGGTTGTGTAGTCTGTAAGTAGCGTGTCCGGTGTACTAATGTAAAAATATAATCTCACTCACATATGTCAAGGAATTTTGTTTCGGACACAATCATCATCCACATTTCTATTTTTAATTAATTTTTTATCCTTTAGTTGAAAAACGACAATTTCACTTTTTCAAAATTTCTAAATTTTGTTTCGAAATACTGTGACCTGCTGTACTTGACTTCCTTACCATTAGAGGTGTGTACTAGGAAATATGTATAGAGTTTAGATAATTTTTAAATGTTTGGAATCGGAAATAAAATTATATATTTTGGCTCTCAGTATAAGTGCTTTTTCACTTCTTTTCTTAGAAGTTTTAAGAAGTGTAATCTTTGTTCCTGAATAAGAATCTCAATATTTCATTCCAAGGTATCAATGGAATAGACTAGTATATGAGCTAGTGATCAATAGCAGGTGGGTAATGAGCTGGAGACAAAGGCTAATCATCTAAATTAATGGTTCGTGAAAACGGCAAAGATTGAATCATCATTGTAATATCGAAATTATATAACCAGAGATGGAAGATGATAATCTCCAAAGATTTTGAGATCATGTCGATTATTTGTTAGATTCAATGCAATCCAATTCAATTAATAAACACATCCTTAACATCAGATGATCGGAAAGAGGCTGAGTCAAAAAGAGCAACCTGGAATCTCATGAATATTGGTAGGCTACTAAAGTGATTTTTTCACACAACTTCATAGAAAAGTAAAACTTCTTTTCTCTATCTCGTTGCAGTTTTCTAACGAAGATTAATTCTAATAATGAAGTAGAATCTGTCATCCTCCTATCATGGTGTTCAAGGAAAACATTGGCACGCAAAAACTATTACCTCACTTGGAATATTTCAAAAATCTCTTACTCTAGTTTCTGGAAATTGTAAAAATGGTTTTCAGTATTCCCAAATCTAATTTTTACCTTACCTTATTCGAATGTTGAAATTACACTTTAGATAGAATAGAATAGAACGACTGCCTTTATTTTTGACCTAGGAGGGCGAAGTTAGGGCGCAGTCCTAATCCTCTCTTACACTTAACCCTCAAAGTAAAGAAATAAAAATGAAATAAATTCAAAATTCCTTTGTTTTTCAAGGAAAATTAATAATGAGTGAAGAAGTAAATAATACAATAGAACTGTACAGAGTAGTGAACTAATAATAAGTTTACAATTATTGTAAACGATTGTAATTAGAATGAAACTACATTAGAAAATGATCAGCCACTAAATTTAAATGAAATTCCAATCGCATTGATAAATAAATATAATATGACCGCATTCATGAGAAATCAAACAATCAGTCTTTACGATCAAAGATACCTTCCCTTAAGTAAGGATTTTTATTAAATAAGTATTAAAAAATTATGTTTACTCTTTTTTTTTGGTAGATTTTGTTTGTGAGGGAGGAATGACTTCAAATACAACTGAATAATACAATTGTACTATATTGAAAAGTGATTGATTGAACTAACCGTGAGCGATTGCAACCAAAGATAAATCTCTCTAATTCAGTTTTGTTTTGGGATTGAGAAGGATCGTAATAATAAATTTCCGCTGTTTTAAAATACAACATTAAAAAAAAAACAAGATAAGTGTATGTGTGTTGAAGTTACCGTGCGCGATTGCGACCAAGGCAGCCAGACAGACGAATGCGATGGACGAAGACGCTGACATGATGTGTGCTGTGCTGTGCAGCTGGATGCGGCGGCGCAAGTTCAAGTGCAAGTGATGAGTGAAGAGTGAAGAGTGACGAGTGCCTTCGCCCTGTTGCTTCCTCCACAGTCACAGAGTCACAGAGTGCCGTGAGCGTGCGTTGCGGTGCGTGTGTGACCACAGACTGATCCCCCGCCCTAAAACCACCTGCTTTTTGTTCTTCCACACCTGATCTGCCCCCTCCACTTGTTACAATACTGCTGTCTGGTCGCTAGGGCCCTGTTCTCAGGTCTCACATGGTGTGCTAAGGATCTTCCTTCGGTTGTAAATCATAAAATTAAAAATCAGTGGACCGTGTAATTTCTGTATTTTCTTTATTTCTGTATCGAGAATCTTTCGATACTATAGGTTTTGTTCTAATATTATTCATAATGAAAAATTAATGGACCTTGAAATTGCTATCTACCAAGGAAACAAAGTTTGATAAATTTATGGTTGAGTTCGTATTCTCACTCATATGAAGTGAATTGAATTGGTTTCATGAATAAAAATACTGTTTATAATTGAGCAATGCTCAGTATTATGATGTGATACTTGAAAAATGTACAAAGTATTACATCAGTCATGGTATGTTTGAGATCTTCGAATACTGCTGTTGTAAATCATCACATGAAATCAAAGAAACCTTAAAATATAGTGGGTGTTACAATAAAAAAAAAAATCACAAATGTGTTGAGAATTCTCAATGAGAAAATGGATTGAACCATAGAAATTATCAATAACAATCATTCAACCAATAAATTTTATATAATATTTGATTGTGACGACGTCAAAAATACAAAGTATGATGAGAAAAATGAGTATCTATGGGCATTGATATTCACTACTTTTGCAACTCTGACTGGACACTGACTCACCAGCTCACAACTCTACTACAGTTGAGGCCATACTTCAATACAATACAGTGAAAATATCAACAAAATCGTTGATCCTTGGGGGAGGGTGGGCAGTTTCTATTCCAAGAAAAGAGACTCGTCTGATGAGGTTTTGTTTGATTATTTATCCATAAATATTATTCAATTTCATAATAGGGCTGATATCAAAGGAAATAAATCAAGATAATTGACTGATAAATTTGCTGTTGATTATTAATGAAAATAATTCTATTCCTGAATTAAATTTTTTTACCTATCAATTAAACTAATTGTTTTAAACGGTAGCTGCCTAAAATCTTAACAGTTTCTACGCCAGATCTCGGAACATTGGAATCGTTTTCCAACAATAGTTGAAAAATTATACGCAATAATACTGCTTATTGCCAGCTTCAGCACTGAACCTGAACGCAGTATTTTCCTTCTTTTTTATGTTCGCTTCCTTCCACGAATGGTCACTGTCAGAACCCACAGATATGATTGTGTCTTCGCCCTAACATGCGGGTGATAACAATCTCTGTCCGTTAATTCTCCACTTCCGCTGTGAGTGGTTGAAAACATAATGTTTTCTTCCAAATTTCCCCTCAATTTTCTGCATTGTCTTTCAGAGTGTACGATCCTAACATTGAAAACCCGCTGAGGACAGATTGGAAAAAATGTCACGTTTTTTGAAAAGATACTTTATAGTATAACATTTTTAATATGTCAAATTTAATACCTAAATTATTGTTGACAAACGGTGTTTTGGGAGATCCCATGACAAATCAATTCCCCCAGTCCACTATTTTAAAAATGTAGGGTTAACAGTTAGTAGAGTACTATGAAGTTTATTCAAGATGAATGTTTGAATAGGAATGAAAGCGATGAAACCTCAAACTTTTATTGCACGTTTGTAGATACCGACTGTAATCTGCATTTTCATGGTTTACTCCACTATAATAAACCGGAGGATCTTAATTTTTCTAACTCAAGGTTACTCCCTCGATTAACTCGAAGATAGCATCATGACTCACTTTAATTAGGATAAACAGCACTAGTAAACTATGAGACTTCCAAGTCTTGCATAATAATGAACTCGTTCAATCTAATCACTTCATTCACAGGTGCTTGGCTTTTATGGACTAGGAGCGTGCTAGAGAGTATCGTTTAAAGTTGAACCAATCTATGCTCTACGAGCATATCTTTCAACAGGATCTGCTAATTGTTAATAGTCCTGTGCTTGAAAATATTGTATGACTATTTTACATCTATTGTACATCTATTCCAATGCAACAGGTTTCTAATTTTACAGTGAATTCCATTACCAGCACCAGCCAGCACCCTATGAACTGCCATTTCCAAAACTATTGCATTTATGCTCTTCGGTTTGATTACTGTATTGCTAAAATTAGTGCTATTCAATAGTGAATTGTTCAATCTATAAGAATCAAATAATTTGAATTTGATTCAATAATTGGAAAATCATGTAAGTTCTCGATTCCTTCACGCAGGCTCAATCTCTTTCGAGTGAATTGCGCATTACGCTACGTTTTGTTACAGTTGTTGTTGACAGGCTGTCGTTGACAGAAATTGCTCCAAAAAAAGTTCAATCCTAGAAAATGATTGCAAATTATTTACCAAGCTGAATTGACCTTTTCGATGGCAATTCAGTTGGATGGCATCGTAAGGAGATACAGTTAAGTGCAATTCACATAGAGCAGTTGATGCAACAAATCAATGCGTTCTGCTTCAACAAACGACATACAACGGAACAAGATGATGTTGCACGCTATTCAATGTCACCATTGCTCAACAATACATACATGTTTCCCATTCAACCAGTGCTGACGGCTTGAAGTGAATTTCTCTACAGCGATGAAGATCTCCAGGAGGCAGAGGTGACAAAGCATGACCCACATAACTCAGACCAACAACCCCAAGACACCTGTTCTATATCCAATTGCCCCGCCAATTGTCACCGGCTATTTATCGGCCAGTGGGTCTTCAAATTGGAATCCCCAAATGCTCTGTGTTAGACAGCTACTTCCTCCACTGGAGCATTGCTAACAGTGCAGTCGTCACTTAGTTTCTCGGCTCATTGCCTCTTCAGTTGAATCAGTTGTAAAGCATTTACCGCACTTCACTTTTCAAAAAATAGTTCGCCATTAGAACTAGTAGTATTTTTGCTAAAACCTACATCGAAAATATCCTGGTAACACAAAATTTAAGAATTGATTTTTTTTAGCTCTCACTAGGTTTAGTGAGATTCAATGTCTGATAAGGATTGATACTATTATTGTGAGCATTGTTGACATTTTGAAATTGATTTCAGTATAGAGGAGTATTCACTTACTGGTGAGTGACGATCGTTTCGCCATGTTGTAAATATTCACATCATTTCATGTTGCGATATCTTCAGACGGACTGTATAATCTCAATTTCATTCGATGATTCTACATCTTGTTATTAACTAATTAAATGTCAATGTAAGACCGAAAAGGCTTTTCTCAAATTAACATGCGTAAGTTGGAGTACCTAATATGAATGTGATATGCATATACGCCCTAGCATGTGTCGCTGTGTTACAGTGAATGGAGTTGCACTACAATGTACAGTAAAGCATCGATTATTTGGACATTGGTCATCCGGATGGATGACCGGTTATTCGGTATTTTAACCTCTGGACCGTTCATTTTGAATTGAGGTTAAAAACATTTTTGGGCGAATGTCTGTTGTTGTTTACACCTGGATTGTATCTATTATCTATGAATAAATAAATATATGAATATCGCGGGATAATATAATAAAATTGAATGCCGAATTTAATTACACAACATGGTATTTATTTGAACTAGAATGTGAATCAATTTATTTATTTATTTATTTATTTAATCATTCAGAATTACACAACTTACAGAATGAAAGATTGGTGTAGGCTTATACAATTCATAATACAACATGTACTACTAAATACTGTTGGAAGTCCGGATAATCGGTGCTCTACTGTATATCAATCATATAAACATCTTGCAGTTCGATAAAACGTATGTTTCTACACAATCTTACGATTTGAAAAAGTGTGACGACCTTTGTTGCTATACGGAAGAATAGGAAAATCCAAGGAAGGAAATATTTACGGAAGGATGTTGGATGCGTTCAATCGGACCTTGAGAAAAGGAGTTTTATCACTACTGTAATATAGTTTACACCCGTAGCTTGAATTAAGTAATATCCGTCTGATGTAAATATTTCGTATCCATAATCCAATACAATACTAATGTTAAACTATAGCAGTGGCATTCGTAGTAGTATTTGTATTGTTCAGACGCTACTGACTGTAAATTCTATCCAAACTTCATCAATCGTTACACCCTCTAAATTATTCTAAGAAAATTCCATCATATAAATTCATATCATATAACTTCATTGTAGAATTTTCATTAAATGTATTCAGTTGATCTACTCATATTGACTACTTGGTGGAAAGTCGGTCAATGTTAGTTTAGTTAGTGTCTGGTCAACAATAACATAATTGAAAAATACATTAAAATCCACTCTTCCAGTCAGAATACAAAATCATTCATTATTACTCGTATGTTATTATCCAGTGAATAATTTTTAAAATATAAAAATATGGATTCAGTCTCCCTGTCAGAATAGTGAGAAAATCGTAGAATTTATGTCACTTTCAACCACAATCTACTTTCAATTAATGCTTTTTGAAATCTTTCTATAAATAAATTCATTTCTATTAAAGTAAATTACTTTTTTCTATAAATAAGGTTATTATTTCAATAATTGTGTGCCCCTTTTTGAAATGTCTACCGGTAGATAATATCTATCTATGCCCGAATGAAATGATTTCTATTAAAAATATTGTGACATTGTCTCTTCTCGACAGTAGCCTATCACAGATCCCATGGCCAAGACGTGTACTATTGTATCCAATTCCTCTGTCCCTGAACTAGTGAATAGTAAACTTGCAACCACTATAATTTTGAAGTAATTGTATGCAAGTCTATTGTTGAGATACATACTGTGCTAGCACAAGTACTAATGAACTTGGCTAAATTACTTTATGTCGAACCATCTCCTTATATTTTCGAAGTTGAGAATCTAGATTTAACCTTATTTACTTCAATCATATATATTTCTTGAATTTTGAAACACTCATGAAGTGAGAAATGCACTACTATTAGCAGTGACGATCGTTTCGACCTGGCGTACGTCTTTATCAGACTAGTCACTGCTAATAATAGTGCATTTCTCACTTCATGAGTGTTTTGAAATTCAATAAATGTATATGATTGAAGTAAATAAGGTTAATTCTAGAATCTCAACTTCGAAAATATAGATAAGGAGATGGTTCGACATACAGTAATTTAGCCAAGTTCATTAGTACTTGTGATTGTACAGTAAGTATCAACAATAGACTTGCATACAATTACTTCAAAATTATAGTGGTTGCAAGTTTACTATTCACAGTGAAAAAGAGTGGATATGCAACATAGTAATATCGTTGACAACCCTTCCGTAATCAAAGCCAGTTATGTTAATATTAGAATTCAATCTATTTTACTAAAATTTGACAACTTTTATGATTGATAAATATGTCTTTCAATGATAGATAGGTATCTTCTAAAGTTAAGATCTTATTAAATAATTGAGTTTCCATATAGGCTCTGTAGCCTACAACGCATTATATAGTACTAGGAAACGCATTTTATTTAATAGAAAGATCGTTGAATAAAAAATAAAAATATCTTCAATATTCATATTATTTTTCTAAATTATGTCCATTACTATTCATGAATAGTAAATATTTTAGAATAATCTAACTCAATTGATATATTTCTAAAAAAGCTTTGACCTCAAAAATATTATTAATTAATATTAATTAATATTTTTCGACTAGCATTGTTTCAATTTATTGATTCATATTCATGCTTGAAGAGTTAATTCCCAACTTATTTACAAAGAACAGATTTGATAAATATCTATATCAGTTACTCTCCTATTATAGATATTCCTTGTGGTTCGGAAACCACCCAAAGCTATAGGTACACTCATCTATCATTATCATCAGTATTATTACCCACGCACATGCCTAGAGCTAATTCGGGCATCATCTTCAGAAAAAATATATCTATTACCAACAAAACATCTATCACCTCTACGCATATGATGAAAAAAATCACATTGTAATGTTTCAACTCAAAATACGTTTAGTAATAATATTTCACATGCGAAAATTCTTATAGTTATAAGCCTAGTTTCCATTCTGGCAATTCGCATTATCACTACAACACGACGAGCTGTGCTAGCTTGCTGAGCGATTTTTATAACTTTTTGTCTATTGTTTCCATTTTAGCGCAAACTGCATGAGAGTGGGTGTAATGACAACGTAGACGCTAACTTAGCACTACCTCTACTAGAGACCTTCCTCTAGAGACCTCAAACACTATAAAAATTTATAAAAGTAACCAAAACTCACTCTTATTTTTGGGTTTTTCGGAAATCTGATCCACGCATATAGTTTTTGGGGGTGCTGGATCCAAATCTGGAAACAGAATATTTATATTTTTATTTATAAGGAAGTTAGAATTTGAGAGAAAAAGATATGAGTAATGATTTGTGAAATATGAATCTGTTACAAAACCTTGCGCCCAGTGAGTGTAATTCTATACATCCTATACTCATTGCTTGAGTACGATAAAGTGATCAACCTTAATTTTGATGTAGTTTATTATCAAATATTCAGGAAATAACTTCAATTCAAAGTACTTAATAATACCATAGGATAAAAGTACTACTTCAGTACTCAGGGATAATACTGTTGAATAATTTTAATAATACTTCGAAATCATATTAGCCTTCATTATAATTATTATTATATTATACTACTTAATCTTTTCCGTGTTTTTCAATAATGAAGTAGGCCTAGTATTATATTATGTTTAATAATATAACGGAACAGAAATAATATAACCTAGCAGAACCCCGTATGCTAAACTGACATATAATGCCGTAGCTGACATATAACTGAAATACGGTTCACTGTCTCCCTCGACTATTCACACAATTCAACCTGGTTACTATAGCACTAGTTACAATAGCAGTCAGTCAATGCCAAACTAATACTCTTCAAAAAAACTACTAAAACTTCTCTGTTAACTCAGCATTCCTCACAAGTGACATCAAAGTTTCTCATGTAACCAATGCTGACCGTTTGAAGGGAATCTCAGCACAGACCATGACAGCATGCGGCATTGGTTTGCACACAACCCTTTGTGTGTCAGCAATTTACTATTTTCTCACAATTATTTTCATAGTCAAACGATATGATTGCTATTCTGCTTGTCGAGCCACTGATTTACATGAGTCTCTACATAATGTATGCTCTTCGCTCCAGAGCTGCATTGTTGTCTTCTTCCTTGGAAGATTCGTTCACTTCTCGTTATATTTGGGTGGGTGGGTGTGTAATTGAAAAATCTGTGCATTCATTGTGTCTTCGTCTATTCTCCTCAGCCGTTCATTTACTTCGGCCCTGAAATATGCAAACATATTCAGAGTGGTCCTGTGAATGAGTAATTGAGCTTTTATTGTCAAAAAGATGATAGGTATATTTTGTTCACTGATAAACTGATAGACAAACATTCACTGATAAAATAGAAGTTTTATTATTCTGATTCCTTTCTATGATTTCCCACTCATAAGTATGTGGTACTTTACTGATTGAGTTTGCATTTGAATTTGTACTATCTTCAGTACATTTTTTTTCTGAGAATGATATTATCCACGTCAGCTGTAGGCCTATGTCCTATGGTACTAAAAAAAACTTCACAAGATGACTGATCAAAACACTACGTTTCCTTACAAGATCCCAATCTTGAAATACAACTATGTAAGGTTCAATCTGCCCGGACTGAGACAGCCTATAATTGATTCCCAAACCAGGATCCCTTCAATTAAGTTATGTCTCAAACAATCACTTGTTAACGACAAACTGATAACGGGCATCGAATAGAAATCTCATGAACTTCCGAGTATCATAGTGTGATTTATACGCGTATATTATGTGATTCAAACCAAGACCTTGATTTTCAGACCAAAAGCCAACTCACTCTAGTTCTAGTTTGTATGACGCATGAAGTTAAAATATAATATAGAATTTATGAACGTGATAAAGTACACGTTCTTATCTTACACGTTGGAAATTAAATCGCTTAATAAATTCCACGACTATAACTTCCAACTCTCAAATATAATATAGAAAATGAATTCAAGATTAATATATGGATCATGTCATGTATGACAATACTGTCTAACAATAGACAATTGCACTGTATCTATCAAGATCAATATGTAAGCTTTTATTCTATCAAGAATCTTCAAGTTTCAAAATCAATAATAAGGTGAAAGAACAGAAATTAAAATTACAGAATGAAAACAGCTTGAGATGGAAATTGGAAAAAGAATGAGTTTATGTGTATCGAAACAGCCTTGGAACTCGAATTTATTGAAGCCGAAAGTTTTCCCACAGCATTCAGGCGCCTACTCAACCAACCCCTAACATCTCACATTGTTTCTCCTGTTATTCTGGACAATTTTATCAGTTTTCACTCACAAAGTGCACCAAATTGAGTCCGGCCACAACAATGGTGTCCCTTCTGGCCTGTATTTTCTCTGCTGTCCACTCAGTTCGTTATGCGGATGTTTGTGCACTATGTTGTCCATTCAGTTTGATTAGGGTAGGTGAAAGTGAAGAGTGGGTGGTTTGACGTTATCTGGCCATCTCCGCCTCTGCTGGACACCGAAGTGTAGCTGAAAGTGCAACCAGAAAGCCCTAATGCATTGGCTGCAGTCAATCAATCAATCGGTGCCCTAGACCTCACAACATTAATCCCATCTTGACAGTTGTACAATAAGAAGTCCATCCAAACTCTTTGGAGCTTTTTTACAATTTTCTAGAGGTACTCACCTCTATCTCATACATCCTCGCACCCTTTCTTTCTAAATCCCCTAGCTTCATCTTCTTTTCTAATTTAGTTTTCACCCTCTCTCCCTCTAGCTCATCTTTTTTTCTAATTTAGTTCACCCTTTCCGACCCATCGTTTTTCTACCGATTTGAATGGTTCTCATCTTCTTATTAGTTGCCCATACAAAATGACGTCGTAACACATTCTGTGATGGACTGTAGATTGATTAGAAAGATAAATGTGTCAGACGATACTAGATGTCGGACGTGTGTGAATAATTGTTAAAACATATTCCTAAGTTTATGCTGGTTCACCTTGTGAGATCGATTCGGAAATAATCATTTCTATGCCGAGTAGATGAATTGATGTGACAGTTGATCACGGTTAGTGGCTCCCAGCAACCAACAATTTATAATCTGAATGCAGCTGAGCTCAAATTTAGATAACGTTTACAGAATGATACAAAATACTGGAATAATTTTTTTTCCTAAAACGCTTCGTTTACAAGATATTCGCCAATTTGTATTTTTTACAAAATAATTTTTATCTTCAAAGTTTTCCAACCGATCGCTATAAAAAATCGGTAGGTATGTTCAAATAAGAGAGATGAACTGTAGAAAAAATATTCAACTTTGACCAATTTGAAAATTCAAAATGGAGGCCATTTTAAACTTTCAATTCAAAATTGCGGGAGAACGGTGATAGAGAAATTTACAAAGAACAATTTTTTTTGGAAATTTCATTTACAATCAGTCAACACCAAAAAATGACAATCGGACAAAGCAGAGATACAATGAAATGTGTGTTACGAGGCAGCAAAACATTAATTCGTTGTAAATAGCAAGGAAGCCTACCAGTTTGTATTAACATTAAATTGTGATTGTTTATAAACAAACACAAGAAAATCATAATTTGATGTTAATACAGACTGGTAGGCTTTCTTGTTATTTACAAGAAACATCAAATTATGATTTTCATGTGTTTGGATTAGAACAATCATAATTAGCACTTCAATTTTGGGACACTCTGTATAGGCCATGATTTATTTTAAAGCGTGCTTGTACTTCTTGAAAGATTTCCATCTACAAAACTTGTAATTTTGAATAATTTTATCGATACTGTCTTGAAGTGAAATACTAGGATCAATTCTAGCTAATATCTAGGATTTATTCAATAATGCAAATATTTATTCATAAAAATAGAATAAATTACTACATTTTCCAAATAATAAAATCATAAACTTGACTTTTGAGCCATCAGCTGAAAATATTCGTATACTAAAACCGCGTTAACACCTAAGTTAATAACAAAATGTTAATAACTTAATCCTTATAGGTTTTATTAGATTGAACGGAACTTGACAAACACATATGATCATCATGTGTATGATAAGTTATGTTCAATCTAATAGAATCTATAAGGATTAAGTTATTAACATTTTAATAAACTTGACAAACACATATGATCATCATGTGTATGATAAGTTATGTTCAATCTAATAGAATCTATAAGGATTAAGCTATTAACATTTTGTTACTAACTTTGGTGTAAACGTATCTTAATAATTCATCATCAACTGTCGTATAACTTAACAGAAGTGAATTTATATGATTATAATGTAGCAGTATTTATAATTGCATCATGATTTTATAAATCTAATGTTCAATCATAAATACACTATAGCCAGATTTGTTAATGACGAAGAGCTGATTAATAAAAACCAATTTTCTTGATTTCTGGAAGATGAGTTAAATTTTCACAAACCCAGACCCTCTCCAAGGTAAGCTAGTGAATGCTACCACTTGAAAAATGATTTGGAATGGAAATGTAATAGGAGAAGGTTTATTTCAATTGCTTCCTGGCTACTAGCTGGCGCCAGTGATGTCTAATTGTAGGACAATTTAGTTTCGCATGTGCAATTCACTATCACCAACAGGATGCATACAACTATAAATGTTTGGCTAATATAGAAGTATTGTATTGTATGTGGCTCTATTACAGGATGATGCATTCGCTCGCGCGACAATATGATAGTGTCGTGCGACAAAGAACTTAGTCGCGTGCGACAATGTGCCAGACGCGCGAGGGACTGTTGGTGACGATGAGTCACTATGATCGATGACGCCTAACGTCCCTAGGATTGGACGAGGATCACTGGGAGATCACTCTTACAATTCAAAATCAATAATAAGGTGAAAGAACAGAAATTAAAATTACAGAATGAAAACAGCTTGAGATGGAAATTGGAAAAAGAATGAGTTTATGTGTATCGAAACAGCCTTGGAACTCGAATTTATTGAAGCCGAAAGTTTTCCCACAGCATTCAGGCGCCTACTCAACCAACCCCTAACATCTCACATTGTTTCTCCTGTTATTCTGGACAATTTTATCAGTTTTCACTCACAAAGTGCACCAAATTGAGTCCGGCCACAACAATGGTGTCCCTTCTGGCCTGTATTTTCTCTGCTGTCCACTCAGTTCGTTATGCGGATGTTTGTGCACTATGTTGTCCATTCAGTTTGATTAGGGTAGGTGAAAGTGAAGAGTGGGTGGTTTGACGTTATCTGGCCATCTCCGCCTCTGCTGGACACCGAAGTGTAGCTGAAAGTGCAACCAGAAAGCCCTAATGCATTGGCTGCAGTCAATCAATCAATCGGTGCCCTAGACCTCACAACATTAATCCCATCTTGACAGTTGTACAATAAGAAGTCCATCCAAACTCTTTGGAGCTTTTTTACAATTTTCTAGAGGTACTCACCTCTATCTCATACATCCTCGCACCCTTTCTTTCTAAATCCCCTAGCTTCATCTTCTTTCTAATTTAGTTTTCACCCTCTCTCCCTCTAGCTCATCTTTTTTTCTAATTTAGTTCACCCTTTCCGACCCATCGTTTTTCTACCGATTTGAATGGTTCTCATCTTCTTATTAGTTGCCCATACAAAATGACGTCGTAACACATTCTGTGATGGACTGTAGATTGATTAGAAAGATAAATGTGTCAGACGATACTAGATGTCGGACGTGTGTGAATAATTGTTGAAACATATTCCTAAGTTTATGCTGGTTCACCTTGTGAGATCGATTCGGAAATAATCATTTCTATGCCGAGTAGATGAATTGATGTGACAGTTGATCACGGTTAGTGGCTCCCAGCAACCAACATTTTATAATCTGAATACAGCTGAGCTCAAATTTAGAGAACGTTTACAGAATGATACAAAATACTGAAATAATTTTTTTCCTAAAACGCTTCGTTTACAAGATATTCGCCAATTTGTATTTTTTACAAAATAATTTTTATCTTCAAAGTTTTCCAACCGATCGCTATAAAAAATCGGTAGGTATGTTGAAATAAGAGAGATGAACTGTAGAAAAAATATTCAACTTTGACCAATTTGAAAATTCAAAATGGCGGCCATTTTAAACTTTCAATCCAAAATTGCGGGAGAACGGTGATAGATAGAGAAATTTACCAAGAACAAAATTTTTTGGAAATTTCATTTACAATCAGTCAACACCAAAAAATGACAATCGGACAAAGCATAACAGAGATACAATGAGATGTGTGTTACGAGGCAGCAAACATTAATTCGTTGTAAATAGCAAGGAAGCCTAACCAGTTTGTATTAACATTAAATTGTGATTTTTTATACAAGCACAAGAAGATCATAATTTGATGTTAATACAGACTGGTAGGCTTTCTTGCTATTCACAAGAAACATCAAATTATGATTTTCTTGTGTTTGGATTAAAACAATCATAATTGGCACTTCAATTTTGGAACACTCTGTATAGGACATAATTTATTTTAAAGCGTGCTTGTACTTCTTGGAAGATTCCCATCTACAAAACTTAAAATTTTGAATAATTTTATGGATACTGTCTTGAAGTGAAATACTAGGATCAATTCTAACTAATATCTAGGAATTATTAGGAATTTGCATTATTCAATAATGCAAATATTATTTATTCATAAAAATAGAATATATTACTACATTTTCCAAATAATAAAATCATAAACTTGACTTTTGAGCCATCAGCTGAAAATATTCGTATACTAAAACCGCGTTAACACCTAAGTTAATAACAAAATGTTAATAACTTAATCCTTATAGGTTTTATTAGATTGAACGGAACTTGACAAACACATATGATCATCATGTGTATGATAAGTTATGTTCAATCTAATAGAATCTATAAGGATTAAGTTATTAACATTTTAATAAACTTGACAAACACATATGATCATCATGTGTATGATAAGTTATGTTCAATCTAATAGAATCTATAAGGATTAAGCTATTAACATTTTGTTACTAACTTTGGTGTAAACGTATCTTAATAATTCATCATCAACTGTCGTATAACTTAACAGAAGTGAATTTATATGATTATAATGTAGCAGTATTTATAATTGCATCATGATTTTATAAATCTAATGTTCAATCATAAATACACTATAGCCAGATTTGTTAATGACGAAGAGCTGATTAATAAAAACCAATTTCTTGATTTGGAATGGAAATGTAATAGGAGAAGGTTTATTTCAATTGCTTCCTGGCTACTAGCTGGCGCCAGTGATGTCTAATTGTAGGACAATTTAGTTTCGCATGTGCAATTCACTATCACCAACAGGATGCATACAACTATAAATGTTTGGCTAATATAGAAGTATTGTATTGTATGTGGCTCTATTACAGGATGATGCATTCGCTCGCGCGACAATATGATAGTGTCGTGCGACAAAGAACTTAGTCGCGTGCGACAATGTGCCAGACGCGCGAGGGACTGTTGGTGACGATGAGTCACTATGATCGATGACGCCTAACGTCCCTAGGATTGGACGAGGATCACTGGGAGATCACTCTTACAATACAACACCGAACGGGTGTGTGTAGAATAAAAAAGTGAAAGAAAAAGAAAGAGAGGGAAAGAAAAGCGCGCCAGTCGTCTCACGTAGCAATCCAAGTTACAGTCATTGTTCCCCGTTGAAGACAGGATACATCACAGCAACCCCGTTACCCCCACCCCCCTAGTCTACCTTTGCCTCTGATAGTCATAACCATAATTCCTACACATCTACAACTCATCCATTGACATACACTGTATTTATAGTTCCCTTTGAAGTTGTTAGCATTCCTTTTGTAACATCAATACTTGCCATTAATTTGAAGGGTACCTTACCATAGAATCTTGTCAATGGCATTAGCTATGTAACCAAATATTCATAAATTATTGATACAATTTAACATTGAATAAAAATATAACAAATTAATGAATATCGAGTGGCCTGGATGGGGCTCAGGTTATTGAGTGTGTTGAAGCGTCAAAGGTGTTAGAGCTTCCACACCTGATCAATTTCAATTACATTGCATCAGACACGGTTCAAAGACTGTCTCAGGTAACCAAGCCCGACTGTTTTACGTATCATCGTGAATAACCCGAGAAAAATATATCGGCCGGCCAGGAATCGAACCCGGGCCGAATTCAGAGTCTGGGCTCGTATTCCATTAGGCCTAATGGATCGCCAGTGAGGCCCTAATGGTTGCCGTGTGTAAAGCTGGCTGGGTCACCAGTGAGACACCATGAGTGGTGGCCGGGCTGGCGACCCGAGTGAGACACTAGCCGGCCGCCAAAATCTGGTGTCTCGGCTGGCAACACCAGTGTTATGAATTGTAATGAGCACAATATGAACTCATGATTTATCATTTATCAGTCAACTGGAACAATTTGCGTGCTATATCTGTAATTTTTCCATCCATTTAAAGAAGCTGATGCTGTTATTTGGCAGTTGTCACACAGACTGTCAGACAGACAGGCTTTATGCGCCGACACATGATTTCAGCTGATTTTATAAGTTCTATATTAACTCGCTTCCGTTAACGTCTGTCTGCCTGTCTGTAAAACACACTTAATTAATACTACTTGTGATAGCAGTTGCTATGACAATTTGTTTTGTTCAAAGTGTTTTAAAATGTGAGTAGAAGCTAATGTTAAGCTGGGCGTACACCGGTTAGTCAAGACAAGTCTAGTCACGTTTAGTCACAATACTTCACATAGCTGCTTTTGACGCAACTCACACTGATTAGGCTAGGCACACACCAGTTAGTCAAGACAAGATAAGACATGATCAAATACCTTCAGTCACAATACTTAACATAGTTGCTTATGAAGACATGTCTAATTGCAATGACTAATCAGTGTGAGTTGCGTCATAAGCAACTATGTGAAGTATTGTGTCTGAGCATGTCTTGTCTTGACTAACTTGTGTGCGCCTAGCCTTAGTCATTGCAATTAGACATGTCTCCATAAGCAACTATGTGAAGTATTGTGACTTAACCTGACTAAACGTGACTAGTCTTGTCTTGACTAACCGGTGTAGGCCTACGCCCAGCCTTAATGTCCACTAACACTTGATTATTCAATGTATAGGTACCCTACTCATTCATTTCATTTTTGTATAATTCATTAGTACCTTTAAATGTTGAGATCATTGAAACGGTTTGAGAAATCGATGTGCGGGTTTCGCCGTTTATTTTCCTTTGAAATTCTGTATAGAAATAATGTATCACATTCCCACCTTCCACCTTCCCATTTGAAGAAATTAAGTTGGATTCAAAATGAAGTTGAATACATATGACGGATCCAAGATGGCAAACAAAAGTTTTGAAGCGACAGAAAGTTTTTTCAATTGGAATAGGATTCCCATGGAAGCAACTAATGTAATATCATACCTGTAAAAGATATATTTAGCTGTTTCCATAATAATTCTCACCAACTCTGTATAATTACAAGTTGCGGATCTCGGATATCAATACAACAATTCGTGTGCGAGTTCTTCAACCCAGGGGGTCTCTAGTATGTATAGTTCTCTAGTATCCATTGACTGCACACCATATATATAAATATGTTAGTCATCATCCTCTGATCAAGAGTCCCAGTCACGTGTTGTCGGGTTGTAGTCTGTCCTATTGTAATAAGTCCGGGACTTTTCTTCTCATCTACACCCTCAACATGCCTGCGTTGATTGACAGGAAGCAGCTGCCACCTCTCAGTGTAATCGACTGCACGCGTCCATTCAATTGCTATCAATGTAACTTGCCATTACTATCAACTTCAACCACCCAAGCCCAACTCAACAATAAATTTCTACTCTGCTGGACAGAAACAGTCTTATTGGTTTTCTAGGGAAAAATCGCTCATTGATCAATCAGATTCAAAATATCGTAAATGAGTGACCAGAAAGATAATAATATTTCATCAAATCCTAAAATTCCTATACGATGTTTGGAATATTGTCTGAAATAAGGAAGACGATAAGTTCTGTGCTTATTCCATATCATGCTGATTTGATGTGAAAAATTTGGGTGTAAAAGTTCATTAAAAAAAATGGAAATTTTTCGTTCTTATTTGTATATTTATATTAATGCTCTCTCAATCTTTCTTTCTGTTACAGTTATAGATGTGGTCTATCTGATGAGGATCTGAATCGTAAGTGGAATAACCCAGACCCGAAAAGGCATTCTGTGATTTATCATACTAAAGTAAGTTCTGATTTTTCATTGGGGTTTCTCATAGAATTTCATAGTTTCCGTTCAATTATTAACCCAGTCAATGAAGACAAAAAAAAACAGGGAATAGCTGGATTTTAAATTAGGTGCATAAATGAGGGAAAAGCTGGATTTTTGCAGGGTTTTAGTAATACTTAGCTCAGGAGCTAGAATGACATCATAAAAAATCATAACTTTATGACTAGTTATTATTATAAGAGTTTTAAATAATCGTAACTAGATCATAAATTACGTTTCTAAGAAATTTTGTATCGAAACTTTTACCGAAAAAGTGTAACTGAAAATGGATGGCTAGAAAAAAATCGCTCTAAAAATGTTTTTGGAAAAGTGCATTCTTGTTGGTTAAAATTATGTTTTTGTTGGAAATTACTACCTTTGTAGAACAGTTCATTGTGATTCGAGTCTTGTTTAATAGAGGTTTCTATTATTGATGGTAATCATGGCCGTTTTAACAAACGCTATATCCGCCATTCTTAAACGGCCATTACGCGGCCCAGTCGCGATCCCCAAAGGCGCATCATGTGGTTCGGATATCTTGAGGTACCCTAGAATCATAATATTTGGCGATGTTCCATCTTCACAAACTTGCCCACGAAACCCTGTTTTGTGACATAAGAAGCACAAAATAAGAAACACAAAACAAAGAATTGATATGTTGAATTCCCCCACAAGACTATTAATTTGTATGTGAGGAGGAATAATGATCTTGAAACTGTCTTTGAATAAGGATGACAATCAACTGGTTCGTTGAATGATTGATTACATATTGATTTATCATTTTATTTGCAGGGTCTGATCGAATACAGTTGTCGACTACTGAAGAAAGTTCCATTTGTGTATTGCGACTACCATGGTCACTCTCGTCGCAAAAACGTGTTTCTATTTGGGTGTTCCCCGGCACAGAGTTGGCTCAGCTCCGATAAAGAACTACCCGAATCTCCCATCGATGTGACGGTAAGTCAAAATAAAACAGACAATTTTCATAAAACTTAGTATTGTTTTATGTGTATTGTGTTACGTTTAATGTACACTTTATTTATATTTCATGTCAATCTTATACAATGTGATTTGTCACATAAAATAAATAATCTTGAACCTTGTATGTGGGCAGACCTCTAAAATTTCAACCGTTTAAGTTCAACCTGGTTGTTAGTTATTCATACTTCCTCCAGTTTTCAGTTATTAAGTTTTCCAATCATTCCTCTCCTCACCTATCCTTTCCTCTCATCTCATCAACTCTCCTTACTCCACCAATCCTCACCTTTCTACCCCTCTCCTCTTATTCCATTATTCCATCTCCTCTCTTCCCTCCTCTTCTTCTCTTCTCTTTTCTCCTCTTCTTCATCTTCTTCCACTTCTTTTTCTTCGGCACCGTTGACGCCGGTGTTCAACCTAGTTATTAGTTATTTAGACTACCTCCAGAAGTTGTTGTTATTAATCTCAGTGCTTCTATCTAATAATATCATTGAATAGATTGCCTGCACTGATGAATGGTTGTGTGTAAATGATGCCAACTCTGTTGTCGTTAGTGGCGCCGATCTTAAACCTAGTTGCTAGTTATTTAGACTACATTTTGTTGTTAGTTGTTTAGCTCAGTGCTTCTATGTATTTTAATGGTATTCTATGTATTTAGTTGATATTGTCTTTACATTGAGTTGATTTGTGTGTAGATGTTGCCAGCCCTGCTGTCATCGGTGGCGCCGGCCTTCGATTTGTCTCAATGCAGCTTCGTGGTGGAGCAGGGCAAGGAGGCGACGGCACGCATCTCCGTTTGGCGACAGTTCGGTGTGCAGCGCAGCTACACCATGGAGAGCAGCTATTGTGGATTCGATGTCGGCCTCTACAAGGTAACCTAACCTCACATTCATCATCCATTTAAACAACAATCAGTGTTGGTGAAAATTATCGAAACAGCTAAATATCGAATTATTATTAAACGAAAATCCCAATTAAATGATGTAAATCACCCCGAAGACTTCTGCTACTGCAAATATTGACAACAGGGTAAACAGCTTGAATAAAACTCGATGAGCGTTACTATATAAAAATTATTTCTCAGCCTGGGAAATACCGCTGATTTATCATCTATTCTACCCATCAGCTAATGCTGATTTAATTTGGATAGTCGTTTAATAATAATTATTCATTAATTGGCATTTGAACAAATGTAACTTCCAACTTATTTCCATCTGTAGCTGAATATCTCTTCTACAAGGGCAATTCGACAATAGTTCTGATTGGTTGGATCCGCTATTCGAATTGAAAAAAAAACTACTTTTCTGTCACTTCAGAATTTTGGTCCGTCATCTTGGAACCACCATTCTAATTCCAACTCTTTTTAATTTAACTCCAACATTTTTTAAATGGGCAGGTTTCATATGATACATGATTTCGATACTGAATTTCAAGAGAAAATGATTGACCAAAACCGCATATCAATATCTCAAACCGTAACAAAGTTATTCACATCTAAAATTACATACCAATTAATCACAAAAAAATGAAACAAATTAGTATAAGTTACATAAGAATCTAATAGGGCAAACTTTTCTGATCAAAGTGTTGAATATGTTTTTAGATGTTAGGCTTACTTTAAGTGTTCACTAATACTCGAAAAAGTGAAATTTGATAGTTTAGAAATTTTCATTCAATTTTCTATTCACTTTCTGTATGAGTTATGAGTATTTTTCAATGTGAATAACTTTAAAATGGTTTGAGATCACCAATGTTTGGTTTCCGCCATTCATTTCTCTCGAAATCATGTATGTAGAGTCATAGACTGACTCTCCTCGAAAAGGGACCATATTATTCTGGACTCAAGTGTTTCAATTGTATTCCAGAGTCTATTAGGTTGTGTAGCAGCTTTAAATTATTTCTATCAAAGTTAACTAGGACACTGGTAGAGGCTTGTCCTTATACCATTGAGGAGTGCTAAAGTGCATTTATATGACTCCGTCCTTTGGTAGAGAGTTAGTGGGAAGGATACTTCGAATATTCTTTCCGAAGAATGGACATTGATATGTCCAAAGCTCCGCCAATTTATGTAGATGCATAACAATATTATCTATTTTATCTATAGTTATTACAAATTGCTTTTTTTAATATCATATACAGCTCAATAATTATTTTCTTAATTTATATTTTGTAAATTCATCTATAATTTTGCTGTATTGTAAGCTATTGTATATAAGTATATAAGCCAGTATATATTGTAATCTACATAAATAAAGTACTCAATCAATCCTTAAACAGACATGTTGCGTGCCACTTGAGTACTGCTCAACATTTGTGGCTTCACACAACAGAAATAATAATAATAGGCCTAATATCATATGGCCACTTTCCCATTTAAAAATTCAGTTTGATTCAGAATGTTATCTGTCTGGAGGCACACCGCCTCCCTAAAATGCCTATAACATCCTATAGAATAGTAAATATAACAAGTAGCCCTAAAATACTTGATTGGTAAATGTAACAATTTTTTTATGATTGAAATAAGATTTTTTAAATAATCCCAATTATTTGTTGTTGATTTTTTAGGGTAACCATATGACCATCCCAATTCTAGAAGAAATGGGAAGAACTTTTTGTGTAGCACTGCTGTACCTGAGTGATGGCAATTGGCTCGGTGATAACCTCGACTCAGAAGCCAAGTGAGTAGTAAATATTCTCTTTATTTTTGTTTCTCAACTGGATAATAAATGATAAAATATTATTTAAAAATAACTGACAATAACATAATTATATTTTTTGGAATATTGACATTTTGGAATCAATCTACTGAATCTACAACTATATATTCCTTCTTTTCGCTAAGCCTGCCTGTCTATACCATGCTAATATAGCAAGGTATAATGTAAGATAATTCAATTTACGATAATATAAGATAATTTAATATAATATAATATAAGGTAGAACTTTGTGTTCAAAACAATTGATAAATTGATATCATCATTCCTCAATGTATTTGTTTCTATGCCTCGTTGATTAGAATACTCAAGAAATATTTAATAAAAACCTATCGATAATGAATATTATTTATAATATTTATAGAAGTAAAGATTTTTAATGGGCATTTTCAACAATGATTAAATTTGGGATTAAAATTTCCCCAATCCTGAGGATTTGCTGAAATATATGAAATGTAGTGTAAGTATGATGATTATTCTATTCGGAAGCCGCTTGAGACAATATTATAAGACCATAGGATAGTCATCAAATTCGCCTTTAGACAATATTTGCGATTTCAAATTATCAAAAATGCAGTGCAGGCTGAGTCTTATTGACTTTCTGATTCCAGTTCAAAATAGAATTTCAACTTCGTCTTTCACCTATTATGGCTGGAATTGGTATTAATTTGCAGTCTTTCTAGGCAAATCATCAACCGTTGTGATGAATTTAACTCCACACTGATCCTCAGGTTGTTATAATTTTCCAAAGATTGACATCTCGGGATCAATCTACTGAATATGAAAATATATTCCTTCTTTTTTCTTACCATGTCCTATTAATTAGTTTTGAAGTAAAAATTGGACTTTAAAGTGTAAAGTTAAATCATAACCTCATTCTTCTTTTGAAAATTTTATGCATCAAAATTTGGGTTTGGGAGAAAACTGTTTTGAACTATGCATGTTGTCTTTTCCCAATTATATTATATTGTAATAATGATTTGTGATTGTGAATGGAATAAAATAAATAAATGTCTGTCTGTACAATATTAAAGGAATTGTTTTATTCCTTATATTAATTCTATTGCTATCAGTTTTAAATTTATCATTTTATTGTATTTTTCCGTTTTTCTGGCTTTAAAATTTTAATAATACAAAACCATGGCTGTATTTCCAGCACTTTCAAATCTACACATTTGATCATCCCTTTTTTTGTTGTACTGGTTGTAGATGCCATTATTTCTTTCCAATTAATTGAAATTCATATGTTACTGTTATATTAATATAAAATATTATGCTTATTTAATGTAGTATGAAGTTTATGCTAATATCCTATGTAATGATTATATTAATTAAATATTGTGAACTCAACTGTACCCTTTAACACTTTATAAGAGACATTGGCTGATAAGTTATTACTAAGCAATTCTGTGAGAATTTCGCCAAAGAGTACAATACTCAATCGACCTCTCCATTTCAAAAAAATGACATTTTCTCACCTAATTATCGAATATGACTAGGAAATAGCCTATATTGATATTTCATTTGCTTATTGGAACTTTTAATATAAAAAACTAGCAATGATATTGATAGCAGAAATCAAGTATTGAAGTATTTCAATATAAATTAAAATCACATTAACATAAGTTTGATTTAGTGCATTTCCGATTTCGTTTCCAGGACAAGCTTGCATGTTAATCTATGACATGACACACACACCAAATTGTAAATTACCCTACATAAGTCATTCATTAGAGGCAACAGAGCTATTCGTTGTTCATCGTTCACAACATAGAACACAAATTAATTAGTGATCATACTATTGGCCGGGACAAGTGTAGGCCTACAATTTGCCATCAGTTGACACGAGTGAAGGCTGCTACAAAGCTAGCAGGTGAAGGTGATGTTGATTTAATGGCATCATGTTTATGTTCAATTCGGCTTTGTTTGTTGAGAAACATCATACACAATTGATGAAACCAATATTCTTAACATGAGCATCTGGCTGGCATTGGTTCATACAATACTGTCATTACATTAACATTCAAACTTTATTTTCTTGAGTTTTGCTTTCAACTTATCAATTTTCGCTTAAACCTCTCCAATTTTGTCCATAAATTTAAGCTGAGAAGTCTTGTATTGAAAAACAAAAATACTAACGACAAGTAATTTTTTTATAAATAAAGGAAAAATATGGTTTTAGCCTACTATGGTACACAGTTTCAGTCCATCAATGATTTCAGGTGCCATTCTTATATAACTGGTGTTATAAGAAATACTATCAGAGGAAGCTTGAAACTAGAATCTTTAATACCAACTGAAGATGCTTGCTTACAAAATTTTAAGCGAACATATTTACAGGTTCAAACGTGGTTAGGACAGAATCTAGACCCTACCCAATGGGGTTGGGAAATGAAAAACTCTTTACTGCTTCCAATTCCAATGGAAAAAGCTGCAGCTCCTGATGAACTACTGAGAACTTTATTTTGCAATTGTGAGACAGGATGTGGATCCAGATGGGGTGTAGAAAGGAGGTGTACACTGTTCACCAGCTTGCTTAAATGCAGAGAATTTGGTTGTACAAACAATCCACAACCAATCCTCAACAACAACGCTGACATTCTAGAACAACAATTAGCAACTACTATGGGAGAGGATAATACTGTTTGAATATTTTAAATAATGTAACTTTTTAAACAATTTAAAAAAATTGTAAAATATTTTATTTATTAATAAAGTGTACTTTGGTTTCATTAATTATTGTTTCAAATTATTTTTATATCGTTACCCTTTAAAATAAAAAAAAATTCATGAAAATCGAATGCAATTTAGCACTTTTGCCCTTAAGGGTTGCCCTTCGACCCATAAAATTGCAGGGAAAATTAAATTTATAAAATTTGTGTTCTAATTCTTTAAGTTTCTTACCATGTCCTATTAATTAGTTTTGAAGTAAAAATTGGACTTTAAAGTGTAAAGTTAAATCATAACCTCATTCTTCTTTTGAAAATTTTATGCATCAAAATTTGGGTTTGGGAGAAAACTGTTTTGAACTATGCATGTTGTCTTTTCCCAATTATATTATATTGTAATAATGATTTGTGATTGTCAATGGAATAAATAAATAAATGTCTGTACAATATTAAAGGAATTATTTTATTCCTTATATTAATTCTATTGCTATCAGTTTTAAATTTATCATTTTATTGTATTTTTCTGGCTTTAAAATTTTAATAATACAAAACCATGGCTGTATTTCCAGCACTTTCAAATCTACACATTTGATCATCCCTTTTTTTGTTGTACTGGTTGTAGATGCCATTATTTCTTTCCAATTGATTGAAATTCATATGTTACTGTTATATTAATATAAAATATTATGCTTATTTAATGTAGTATGAAGTTTATGCTAATATCCTATGTAATGATTATATTTAATTAAATATTGTGAACTCAACTGTACCCTTTAACACTTTATAAGAGACATTGGCTGATAAGTTATTACTAAGCAATTCTGTGAGAATTTCGCCAAAGAGTACAATACTCAATCGACCTCTCCATTTCAAAAAAATGACATTTTCTCACCTAATTATCGAATATGACTAGGAAATAGCCTATATTGATATTTCATTTGCTTATTGGAACTTTTAATATAAAAAACTAGCAATGATATTGATAGCAGAAATCAAGTATTGAAGTATTTCAATATAAATTAAAATCACATTAACATAAGTTTGATTTAGTGCATTTCCGATTTCGTTTCCAGGACAAGCTTGCATGTTAATCTATGACATGACACACACACCAAATTGTAAATTACCCTACATAAGTCATTCATTAGAGGCAACAGAGCTATTCGTTGTTCATCGTTCACAACATAGAACACAAATTAATTAGTGATCATACTATTGGCCGGGACAAGTGTAGGCCTACAATTTGCCATCAGTTGACACGAGTGAAGGCTGCTACAAAGCTAGCAGGTGAAGGTGATGTTGATTTAATGGCATCATGTTTATGTTCAATTCGGCTTTGTTTGTTGAGAAACATCATACACAATTGATGAAACCAATATTCTTAACATGAGCATCTGGCTGGCATTGGTTTATACAATACTGTCATCACATTAACATTCAAACTTTCTTTTCTCCAGTTTTGCTTTCAACTTTTCAATTTTCGCTTAAACCTCCCCCTATTTTCCGTCCATGTTTAGTCTCTCTGAGTACTCTCTACTCTTATGAGTAGACTCGTAGTCTACTAACAAAATCAATCCTGCTAACAAAATAGGATTCTGTTTTGTTCTATTACCAAATTATTTTTATACAAGTTACAATTCCTTTTAACCAGATCTCGTTTGAAGGAGTGTCGTAAATCATTGCATGCATTTTTCAACCAGTTATACTACCCAGTTCTACATTCATGAAAATAATGGACTTGTCAATAATAATTCAACTTTGATAAGTCAAGAGAAATTTAATCAGAAACAAATCACATGGAGAGAAATGTAATCGATAGTACCAGAAGTTTGGAGAATTTGGAATAGTTACACACTCATTTTTAAAAACTAGCTAGTCAACAACTCAGTTCTGCTTTGTACATCTAACGGCTCAATTTCCGCTTTCCTAATGAATTCCTGCTCTGTTTGGAAAAAATAAGATTCCCTTGGCTCTAATGGGAGAATTCATATATTGGCAGACTGGAAATATGGAAACACTCTCATAAGAACCTATAGAAGGCTATTCTATTCCTGCCAAACAGAGCAGAAATAAATTGAAAAACTGGATTCACACTTCTGTTTACATTAAATCAATTGAAATAGAATTCAATTTTAGATACAGTAATTTAAAAGCATCCATTGTCAAATTCATTGAATCTCATGTATGAAATTGAATTATGTGTTTGAACTTCTATAGGTAGCTGTCGATGTTCAAATTTATTATTTATTATTATTATTAGCCGTCGAGCTCCCGAAATGTAAGGTGCCGAGTATGATTCATGATTGTTGATCAGACTTGGTATTTTTC
Organism: Nilaparvata lugens; assembly: GCF_014356525.2. NCBI lineage: Eukaryota > Metazoa > Arthropoda > Insecta > Hemiptera > Delphacidae > Nilaparvata > Nilaparvata lugens. Next base: position 65,396,054 of record NC_052505.1, read on the forward strand.
TTGTTTTTCCACCAGCTTTTAATTTTTTTAAAACATTTTCGAGAAAATTCAGCTATTCTTTCTTCACTCCATCTTGTTATAACACTGTAATAATTCCCCATTCATTTACTTTTGCTCTAAACCTACATAATATTTGGACAATTTAAGACAAAATTAGGAAATTGAAGAAGTTTTGGGCAATAGCCTGTTTTTTTCCGAGTACTGTATTGTTTACTCTATCCAATAAATAAATAAATAAAACTATTTTGATTGGTAATTTCATTATCAGTTATTTTTGCAAATACTGTATTTATTTTTGCAATAAATACTATATATTTTTAACGTCTTCAATCCATCCCCCTCAATTGACAAGCAAAGCTACATATTCTACTATCTTTTTAATAATTCTATGATTGGGAAGCCTCATGATATGACCAAAGATTTTAAGACGTCTTTTCCTCAAATATGTTCTTTTCCATCAAACTTATATTTATAATTAGCTGTGTTTATTCTAATTATACATTGTGGCGAGGTGGGACCTTCCCTACCAGCAATGAATGAGCCATTCGCATTTCTTTTTTTTTATTCTAGTTTTTTTCTCAAGCTTGGCATTGCTGAAAATTATGTTAAACATTGTATTTGTAATCTAATACTGTGTGATACACTCGTTTCTCACCCATATTATTCTATTATTCTACACATTAAATTTTCGATAACAAATTATTATGTAATAGTGGTCTACTAATAATTTAGTATTTATTAATAATTGTAGTTGATTGTAATTGTTTGCAGGTTACTGTCAACGATCTCATTGAAGGAGTCAAGCGAGCCTCGATCGTGCGTCGATGATTTCTATATTGAGTCCAGTGATTCAGACTTTAGTGATAATGAAGTGGATAAAAAGTGATGTATTAGTCAACTGATAATGGCATTGAATATGGATACCGGTAGGCCTAATCATTCTTTGGATTTATGAATGACCTTACACAATATACTACTCGTAGATAATTGAACTAAAGTATAGTTTTTCGACTACTAATAGATATTGATTCTAATACAAATTCTCGTTATTTTTAGCCATTAAATGTTATACAACTCTCTTGAATGAAAAGTGTCATTAGAAGCAACTATAAATTGTTAAATTATAATGCAATGAGATGAGAATGTAATATTTAGTTGGAATTGAAATTGAATAATGCACTCACCAAAGATCCCCTGTTTTCAATAAATTTTTGTTCACTTAATAAATGCATTATTAAATTATTCAATGTCATCATTTAATGTACGGTACTCTGTAAAATTTCGTGTAGTTACGTGTATATATGGTAATTATTTATTTTTAGATCATGGTAATAATTGTCATTAAAAAATAACTCATTTCCAACAAGTGTATCTATCTTATTGTATCTTGCCTGGGAACCTAAAAACCATCAACCTATCAATGAACAATTTCAACATTTGAATGCATACTGGTAAGTTTTCTATCAATAAGCTTCTATTATTAACATCGGTAGAACGCATTGTTTCCAAGATACCCCACTCTTTAGCATAAGGCTAAACTCTTTAGCTAAGGCTTTAGCATAAGGACTTTTGATATATTCACCACCTAACTAGACCCAACAAAGCTGCAAAGTCAAAGTTCTAAACATTCACTTTATGAATAAATTCCTTTGTCAATAATTGATATGTTGTTGAAAAACTGAAGAATTCACTCTTAAACAAGCTGCAACAGTCGTAGGTAAATGGATAAAATAGTGAAATTATACATCAAATAGAAGAGCATCTAATGTTCTATAATCTCATAATTATTAACATTGATAATTTTCCCTACGAAAATGCATAAAATAGCTAAATGTGCGTACAGATATACGTGCCGCGAACATGAGCAATTCACTTTTAATCAGCTGACTATATCTGTATTTTTACAGAAACGATAAGATACAGATATAAAAAGCTTGGCATCAGCTGATTAAAAGTGAATTTCTCATGTTCGCGGCGCGTAAATCTGTACGCACCTTAATAGATGCATCAAATTGAAGGGAATCTAATGCTCTATAATCTCATAATTAACATAGATATTTTTCATTATTAATTGAAAAGTTGGAAGTCCAAAAGTAGCAAAAATGGAGGCAAACGGGTTTTTCTCAAGAACTCACAACTTTGAGAGCGGTTAACTCGAAAACTATGGAAGATACGAAAAAGTTGCCACACGAATGTTTTAGGAAACATTGTAGGACTTGAAGCGCCAGCATGACAACTTGTTCCTCGATATCATAAATAGGAAAAATAAGCATGAATCGTGATTCTCCATGGAAATTTAGGATAGTGATGTTAGATGGCCCGCAAATTGCGGATTATTGCGAAAGAATCGTCTATGTCCAACAATCTAAATTTTTTTTCTCGAAGAGCTAAAAGATTTTCAATGTTTAAAATAGGATTGATTCAATGGAAACGATGTTAAAACATCCATTGAAACCAATTTCAAGCCGATAGCTGCAGTAGTTTTTGAGATATCATCAAAGAACCGGAAACTTACTGAAAAGACTATGACCCAGTTTCACAAAAGCCTGTTGAATCTTAATTTCATTTAATTTATCAATATAATTAATTGCAAATTATATAGCATTGTTGGGAGAGCAACTGGCTCAGCCCAAAACTGCTCTTCTCCGAAATCTTAAGCCTTATCCACACTGAACAAATGTTTGACAAACATGATTGTTGAAACAGTTTAGGCAAATTTTTTGTTTGACAAACAATGATTGTCCAAACTTTTTAAAATGTTTTCCCTGAGCTCCTCAACAAACATGTTTGCCAAACATATATGTCGAACATTTGTTCAGTGTGGGCACGGCTTTATAAACAGTATCATTTCGAAAACATATAAGTTACATTTCACTTACAAGAATTTTAAAGTTCAATTTTCTGTCAAAACTAGAAATTTCGAATCTAGAAGGATGAAATACTTGATTAGAATTCAATATTGAACCTTTTAATTACTGAAAACTTGATAAAAATCTATTTATTTCAGAAAATTTGAAGTCAAAAATACCCAAATAAAAAAAATAAACCAACACAATCGTGATTAAATGCCACGAGAACCTATCAGAGAAGCCTTTTCCTCGTAACCATCTTCTTTTATTGATTCTAGAGGTATTCAATCATGATTAAAATTTAACTGGCTTTTGTGCAACCGGGAATATGAATGTTCATGTTTCATCTGAGGGGCTGGAGGCCTGGACATATAGAGAGCAATCAAGAGACCGCTGCCCACAGATTGATAGCTGTCTGTGTGTCCAGTCCCTGATAGCTACAATTGAAGAGCTCTATTCCAAACGGGCCCAAGTCACAAAAGTGTTTTTCTCAGGAAATCGATTTTCTGATAGTCATCACTTAAATGTTGGAAAATGTTTATAATCCAATTTATAAAGTGTGTATTTTGAATTCCATACAATAATGTTGCATATTTTGAAGTAATTTCTGTGTAATAGGTTAATTTCCTTGCTTTTTTTCCAAAATGTCACTAAGGCCATGGACTTGGTGACATTTTGGAAAGAAACTTGGACTCGGACCTTCTTCATGTCACTAATATGATAAGTTTCTTCAAGTGCTGTATTTGCTGAGTTAAATATATTTTGCCAATTTTTTTGAATAAATTTTCTTGATCACTTGATGTTCTTGGTAATCCCCAGTGTATGTATTCTTGACTTTCACTGTTCTCTTCCCTTGAAAACGCGCTGATCTCGAAGTAAAAATGGTAGTTAGGCTTCAATCTGTAGACAGACCGACAGAAAAAGATGCCTGCGCATGCGCAAAGGACTAAGGTTGGAATGGAAAGAAACAGCAATGGACTTAGATACACTTTGGAAAAAAACGTGATATTGTGATATTTATTTTGCAGTGACTAAGGATAGTTTGTAGTAGTTAGTATGGTAGGAATGAAGGTCTATGTATGTATAAGGTTCAATAATCAGCTGATATCTCGATTTCCACAAAAATGGACTTAGGCCCGTTTGGAATCGAGCTCTTCAATTTCAAAAATACAACACACATCACTTGAAACATGTGGACTGATAAGTTGATTCCAACTGTTTTACTTTCCTTGCCCTATTACCATAGGTATTGCTTTCCAAAAAAAATTAAGGTACCCTAATTTCACGTTTTCTGTACGTTTCAAGGCCCCCTAAGTCCAAAAACATGATTTTTGGGTGTTGGTCTGTGTGTGTGTATGTCTGTGAACACGATAACTCCATTCCTAATCAACCGATTGACTTTAAACTTAAGGTCCTTATACCATGAGGATTCGACAATAAGAAATTCGATGAATTGAATTCAAAATGGCGGATAATTACTAAAAAAAACATGTTTTTCACGGTTTTATCAAAAACGGCTCTAACGATTTTTTTCAAATTTATACCATTGATAGCTATTTATAAGCCCTATCAACTGACATGAGTCTCATTTCTGGGAAAATTGCAGGAGCTTCGTAATATTCTTGAGAAAAATGGCGGATAGTTACTAAAAAACATGTTTTTCACGATTTTCTCAAAAATGACTTGACCGATTTTTTTTCAAATTCATACCCTGTATTTATCAGTTCTATCAACTGGCATGAGTCTCCTTTCTGGGAAACTAATGGGGGTCCACCCCATCCTTGAGAAATTGACTTTGTAACCTCCTTCTCGTGCATGAGCTAGGTAGGTGAGCAGTTCCTAAAAAGAACACATAGACGAGATATTTCATCTGTAGAACATCTGTTTTGACGACTTTCAAAAAATCATCGAATTTCACAATTTACACAAAGGAAAAAGTACTCTGAAAACAATTACACTTAACAGAAGTCTGATCGTAGTTTCAAATATGTTGCCGCCAATCGTCATTATGTTATTCCCCTGAATTATTTTTGTTTAAGAATGGGGCTTACTGTTCAATGAGCAAGGAAAGTTGTGTGAGTGTACCACATCAGATTTTTTTGGTATGTGAGCGGGCGGAGGTTGAATGAAGCCCACTTTGCATGCCTGACTTATGTTTTTACTTTCCTTGCCCTACTACCTAGGTAAGGAAAGTATTGCTTTCCAAAAAAATTTAAGGTACCCCAATTTCAAGTTTTCTATACGTTTCAAGGTCCCCTGAGTCCAAAAACATGATTTTTGGGTATTGGTCTGTGTGTGTGTATGTGTGTGTGTGTGTGTGTATGTCTGTGAACACGATAACTCCATTCCTAATTAACCGATCGACTTGAAATTTTAAACTTAAGGTCCCTATACCATGAGGACCCGACAATAAGAAATTCAATAGAATTCAATTCAAGATGGCGGAAAAAATGGCGGATAATTACTAAAAAACCATGTTTTTCACGTTTTTCTCGAAAATGGCTCTAACGATTTTCTTCAAATTTATATCATGGATAGCTATTTATAAGCCCTATCAACTAGCATAAGTCTCATTTCTGGGAAAATTTCAGGAGCTCCGTAATATTCTTGAGAAAAATGGCGGATAATGACTAAAAATCCATGTTTTTCACCGTTTTCTCGAAAACTGCTCTAACGATTTACTTCAAATTCATACCATGGATAGATATTCATAAGCACTATCAACTGGCATGAGTCTCATTTCTGGGAAAATTCCATGAGCTCCGTAATATTCTTGAGAAAAATGGCGGATAATGACCAAAAACCAGGTTTTTCACGGTTTTCTCGAAAACGGCTCTAACGATTTTCTTCAAATTCAAGCCATGGCTATTCATAAGTCCTATCAAATGACATGAGTTTTTTCCTTGGAAAATTGCAGGAGCTCCGTAATATTCTTGAGAAAAATGGCGGATAATTACTAAAAAACCATGTTTTTCACGATTTTTTCAAAATAACTTGACCGATTTTTTTCAAATTCATACTCTGTATAGTTATTTATCAGCTCTATTAACTGGCATGAGTCTCCTTTCTGGGAAACTAATGGGGGGTCCACCCCATCCTTGAGAAATGGACTTTGTAACCTCCTTCTCGTGCATGAGGTAGGTAGGTAGAGCAGTTCATAAAAAGAACACATAGTCGAGATATTTCATCTGTAGAACAGCTGTTTTGACGACTTTAAAAAAATGATGACTAAAAAAATCATTGAATTTCACAATTTACACAAAGGAAAAAGTACTCTGAAAACAACTATAATTATATACACATATACAAAAGTCTGATCGTAGTTTCGAATATGAGCAAGGAAAGTTGTGTGAGTGTACCACACCAGATTTTTAACCCTTACGTTGGGCTCATTTTGTATCTCACATTGGTATTTAACTAATTTTTAATATTTCAAAAAAATTTGGGCCTTTAATTAATTATTTTCGCATTTTTTTCGAAATTTCATAACTTTTTCTATTTTACCCATTTTTACCCCTTTTTTAACCCTTAAAGGGTTATATTCAATTTTCCCCGCCCTGAAAACTTATAGCGTTTTTTCTACACATCCTAACGAACAATTTGAGCTATTAAAGATTAAAATCGAGGCTGTGGTTTTTTTTGTTTCACTTTTCGATATTTACGGTTTCAGGTGCTATACTAATTCTGTGGGTCTATAGTTTCAATCAGGTACCGTACTTGTGGATGAGAATACTGCGTGAGGTCTACTGTTCACAGACCTTTAAACTTAAACAGAACTGTTCACAGACCTATATAACATGATGTGTTATTTTGTAATATTGTTCAAGGATATTGATTGGCTTTGAATTGTAAAATGAATTGTTCCGACAGAATAATAATATTTAAATTCCAACTAGGAACTGAATTGTTGATTTTTAGATTTAACTGATCGGGAACTTGAAACGCTTTTTGAAATCGCTGTGGCTACAGTTACGGTAACCGGTAACCGTAACTCCATTCCTAATTAACCGATCGACTTGAAATTTTAAACTTAAGGCCCTATACCATGAGGACCCGACAATAAGAAATTCAATAAAATTCAATTCAAGATGGCGGAAAAAATGGCGGATAATTACTAAAAAACATGTTTTTCACGTTTTTCTCGAAAATGGCTTTAACGATTTTCTTCAAATTTATATCATGGATAGCTATTAATAAGCCCTATCAACTAGCATAAGTCTCATTTCTGGAAAATTTCAGGAGCTCCGTATATTCTTGAGAAAAATGGCGGAAAATGACTAAAAAACCATGTTTTCACGGTTTTCTCGAAAACTGCTCCAACGATTTTCTTCAAATTTATACCATGGATAGCTATTTTTAAGCCCTATCAACTGGCATAAGTTTCATTTCTGGGAAAATTTCAGGAGCTCCGTAATATTCTTGAGAAAAATGGCGGATAATGACTAAAAATCCATGTTTTTCACAGTTTTCTCGAAAACTGCTCTAACGATTTACTTCAAATTCATACCATGGATAATATTCATAAGCACTATCAACTGGCATGAGTCTCATTTCTGGGAAAATTCCATGAGCTCCGTAATATTCTTGAGAAAAATGGCGGATAATGACCAAAAACCAGGTTTTTCACGGTTTTCTCGAAAACGGCTCTAACGATTTTCTTCAAATTCAAGCCATGGGTAGCTATTCATAAGTCCTATCAAATGAGATGATTTTTTCCTTGGAAAATTGCAGGAGCTCCGTAATATTCTTGAGAAAAATGGCGGATAATTACTAAAAAACCATGTTTTTCATGATTTTTTCAAAATAACTTGACCGATTTTTTTCAAATTCATACTCTGTATAGTTATTTATCAGCTCTATTAACTGGCATGAGTCTCCTTTCTGGGAAACTAATGGGGGTCCACCCCATCCTTGAGAAAGGACTTTGTAACCTCCTTCTCGTGCATGAGGTAGGTAGGTAGAGCAGTTCATAAAAAGAACACATAGTCGAGATATTTCATCTGTAGAACAGCTGTTTTGACGACTTTAAAAAAATGACGACTAAAAAAATCATTGAATTTCACAATTTACACAAAGGAAAAAGTACTCTGAAAACAATTATATATACACATATACAAAAGTCTGATCGTAGTTTCGAATATGAGCAAGGAAAGTTGTGTGAGTGTACCACACCAGATTTTTAACCCTTACGTTGGGCTCATTTTGTATCTCACATTGGTATTTAACTAATTTTTAATATTTCAAAAATTTGGGCCTTAATTAATTATTTTCGCTTTTTTTCGAAATTTCATAACTTTTTTATTTTACCCATTTTTACCCCTTTTTTAACCCTTAAAGGGTTATATTCAATTTTCCCCGCCCTGAAAACTTATAGCGTTTTTTCTACACATCCTAACGAACAATTTGAGCTATTAAAGATTAAAATCGAGGCTGTGGTTTTTTTTGTTTCACTTTTCGATATTTACGGTTTCAGGTGCTATACTAATTCTGTGGGTCTATAGTTTCAATCAGGTACCGTACTTGTGGATGAGAATACTGCGTGAGGTCTACTGTTCACAGACCTTTAAACAGAACTGTTCACAGACCTATATAACATGATGTGTTATTTTGTAATATTGTTCAAGGGATATTGATTGGCTTTGAATTGTAAAATGAATTGTTCCGACAGAATAATAATATTTAAATTCCAACTAGGAACTGAATTGTTGATTTTTAGATTTAACTGATCGGGAACTTGAAACGCTTTTTGAAATCGCTGTGGCTACAGTTACGGTAACCGGTAACCGTAACTCCATTCGCGTTCCGGTAGACATTTGCGTATGCGCGGCTACCGCTATTTACATGTGCATTATGGTGTTGATGGTGCATGTGTGTTTAAAACACATAATATTATCTGAGCTAGAATATTATTTTTAAAATGCATAATTTTGTTAAGAGCAAATTGAATTAGATTGGATTTTCAAATGAACCGCCATAAGACCCATTAAAATGGCCGCTCCATAAGGAACAGGAGTGTCATGACCTGTATTTTTATAGACCTTGCTCACAGCAGTGAACTCTAAACTAACTGGAATGGACTAGCAACACAAAAAAAGTGAGGCAGCTGGTAAGATAGGCAACCCGCATTGCTGTGGGATTCGTTCATTTTGTTACGTACGCTTGGCTCTTATGGGAGAATGCATTGCACAGTCTCAATTTCTATTTTATTTCTATATTGTATGTCTTATTCCACGGAAGCGTTATTTTTCCTCTATTAAGCAGTTCATTGTTAACTTTTTGAGAGCAAAAATAATGAAATAGGTTGAATATTAATAAATAAAAATAATTTTTTTATTTGTGACTGCAGTAGTTTTAGTATTGTCAACTTTTCACAAGCATGGGAATAACTTTGGGCCAGATTCAAGAGAAGCGTATTATCTATTTATTTTTATTTATTTAACAAGGACAAATATAACTGTCAGAAATGATTGGGAATAAAAAAACAGGCTCATAGTCCAATCTCATATTTTTCACAATAAGTAGGTAAATAATATAAATTATGATGATTCAATAACACAGGATTATAAAATTATGTAATGATAGCAATATACTAGGTATTCTGATAACATATTTTCAAATCAGTGAGGGAGTTTCAGAAATGATGCAAAGAAATCTATGAAGAAACATTATATCAATTGTATTATAATTATGACCATATGATAAGCAAACAGTAAAATATGCTAATATAATTATTTTATAATTAAAATTATATAAACAATAATACACTTATAATTATACACATAAAATTATTTTTAATGAACGATTATTAAATTATTTGAAATGGGAAGATTTCAAAAATTAATTACAATTCAGCTGATAGCAATATCATATTTTTCAAAATAAAAGTAGGTACCTAAAATAAATTATGTCATCTCATGATGATAACACAGAATTATTAATCATTATTGTAAAGCTGTGTTTACACAAAATTCATTAAATGTTTATTTTTTCGTACTTATAGATTCTATTAGATTATAGTATTATACTATCAGATTCTATTAGTATTATATGCTGCTACTTACACTAAATTTATATTAATACCATAAAAAAATTATAATATACCGTATACAAATATTATGATAAATATACTATATCATTAGACTATATGCTGATGCTTAACACCAAATTTATATCCATAATTACATCATACATAGAATGTGATAGAATGAATGATAGTCTTTGTAGGGAAACATTCACAATTTCTGCATCAGATATTATTTATTCTTTTTTGAATAAGGATTAATTTGTTCTTCAACTATGTTTTTTATTTTAGATGCTATAAAGTAGGCCGAAATTTTCAATAAACATAGAAACTATCACAGTACAGTATAACTTACTAGGAATATAACCAAATTTGCTGTTTTATTTTTGGTCAATAAACTGATCAATATAGAAAGAAGTATTGGAAATGTATGTAAAACAAAAGATTTCTTCAAATTAATTAACAGAATAAAAATTGTTGACTTACCTGTGAAATGGTATTTCATTTCCTTTAACATGCCCATTCTTGCATCCAAATGCAACACAATACATCACCATTTTTCGGTCGTAATTTATTCAATTCTACGCATTTCACTACAAATATCACAATATTTAAGAGAAAGGTTGTGATCTAATACTAATAGCCCTAATATCATTCAAATCCGTTTTTAAACTTTAAAAATGAAAAATCGTACTCAAGAGCTGCAACAACCTGCTTGAATGTATGAGTACGAGAGAGAAGGGAATCCCACACGGTATGCCTGTCTCACTCACTCCGCTTTACACACTTTTGGTTGTAGCTAAGCATTGGACAGCCCGTTCCAGT